>NC_073238.2:128412500-128712500 GCF_029281585.2 Gorilla gorilla gorilla
GAATCGTGGCAGTTTGAGATTTGCGTTTCCAGCACTTCTGCTTTAAGCCAGACTGCAGAGGCTGACGCCCTTGGGAATCATAGGTTTCTTCCACCGAGGAAACTTTCACCAGAATTGTGGCCTGAGTGGCAGAAGGCTAAGGTTAAATATAGGTATATTTGTAAAGACCGCAGATAGTGGATGTCCACTGGCTGAGATGGTGATCTATTCTGAGATCTGGGTAGTATATTCTAAACAGAACATAGCGAAGGATCACTTTCTCTGTGTCTGAATCACAGACACAGACTTCAGAGCTGGCTGCCTCGGGAGTGCCTTGCTGACGGTCGCTGGAGTTCGTCCATCAGGCGACTGCGGTGGGGCACGGAGAGCAGCCGCTGCCTGGCAGAGACTGATGTGCAGCTGAGGCCTGGCGAGGAATTTTATCGTCAGGCATCAGCTGAGATAGGAACGCTGTCAGTCAAGAATTTTCACATCCTAGAACACGCATTCACCCCAGAGTATTGACTGCAAACCAATGCAGCTTCTACCTTTGGCTCAACACAACTTAATTTCTGAGATGAGTATGATTCATAGGTGTTTTTATATTTGAAAATAAAGATGTGTATGATTCAGGTAATTTATTTCGTAGCATGTTAAAGAAAAAAACTGAAAGATTATTTTATTGAGTTTTAGAGAACTGTGTTTTGGAAGTGAAATCACGTCTCTTTTTTCTTTCCCAGCATTGTCGTGGAAGTTCTCCGAATCCTGGTTTTGATTGGTCAGATTCTTTTTTCACTCGCGGCGGTTTTTCTTTTATGTCTTGTTATAAAGAAGTATCTCATTGGACCCTATTATCGGAAGCTGCACATGGAAAGCAAGGGGAACAAAGAAATCCTGATCTTGGGAATATCTGCCTTTATCTTCTTAATGTTAACGGTAATTCTCAAACTATGTGTTATTTATGTAATCTGATATATAATCTCTTTCACTGAAATCTTGTGATCCATTCTTTACCTTTTCATTTTAATAATGGTTAAAATATTTGAAACATTTACTAATATTTTTTATTTTATACACACTTTCTTATACTACCCATCGAAATATAATACAGTGAGCTAAACCCGTTTAACTGGTTTGACTCATACTCTTAAGCACTTTGCTAAAATAGTGTTTGTGAGTATTTCATTAAAAACAAATCTGTGGGCCGGGTATAGTGGCTCACACCTGTAGTCCTAGCATGTGGGGAGGGTGAGGCAGGAGAATCACTTGAGCTCAGAAGTTTGAGAACAGCCAGGACAACAGAGTGAGAACCCCTCTGCTACAAAAAATAGAAAACCTAGCTGGGGCGTGGTCGCGCTCACGTATGGACCAGCTGCTGGAGAGGCTGAGCTGGGAGGATGGCTTGAGCCCAGGAGGTCAAGGCTGCAGGGAGCTGTGGTCGCACCACTGCACTCCAGCCTGGGTGACAGAGCAAGACCCCATATCAAAAAAAACGGCTGGGCGCGGTGGCTCATGCCTGTCATCCCAGCACTTTGGGAGGCTGAGGCTGGTGGATCACAAGGTCAGGAGATCGAGACCATCCTGGCTAACATGATGAAACCCCGTCTCTACTAAAAGTACAAAAAAAATTAGCCGGGCGTGGTGGCGGGCGCCTGTAGTCCCAGCTACTCAGGAGGCTGAGGCAGGAGAATGGCGTGAACTCGGGAGGTGGAGCTTGCAGTGAGCCAAGATCGTGCCACTGCGCTCCAGCCTGGATGACAAAGCAAGACCCCATATCAAAACAAACAAAACTGTGATGATAAAAAGCACCATAAACACTAATATCAAACCATGCTACTCTGTCTTAAATTTTCAAATAGCTTTGCACCTGAAATACAAAATTAAGTTTGGAAAAACAGTTTTTAACTGTGTTGCTCACAAGCTAATTAACTGTATAAGTTCTGCCATGTGAAAGGTTAAAAAAATAAAGTTCATTTTGGAAAGTGGGCTTCTGCTTACTGAGACGACAGTCTTTACATGAGAGTGGCGGGAGATGCTCCTGGACCCCCATAGAGTCTCAGTAGTCCTGACAGTGCACCTGGGCACCGTCACCATTGTCCCAACAGTACACCTGTGCACTGTCACTGTTCAGCCCGGCAGGTGCTCTTCCTGCTGTTTATCCCAGAGAAATGAAGCCATGTTCACACAGTAGCCTGTACACAGGTATTTATAGCAGCTTTATTCGTATTAGCCATAAACAGTCCAAAGGTACTTCAGTGGGTAAATAAATGTTCAACAAACTGAGCTATGTCCATACCACGGAACGCCACCCAGCAGTAAAATCACCGGCACACACCTCCGAGAACTGCGCAGAGTGGGCAGGCAGCCCCCAAAGGCTGCGTACTGTGTGGTTCTTTTTATGTCACATTTATGAGGTGAGAAGATTCTGAAGTTGAGGAAAGGCTCATGTTTCCCAGGAATTGAGGATCGGCAGTCTGGGGAGGGGCTGGGGATGGCACTTGCTGTCTTCGCTGTGTCTGTATCGGCACCTGAGTGGGGGTCTGGGGAGGGGCTGGGGATGGATGGCACTTGCTGTCTTTGCTGTGTCTGTATCGGCACCTGAGTGGGGGTCTGGGGAGGGGCTGGGGATGGCATTTGCTGTCTTTGCTGTGTCTATATCGGCACCTGAGTGGGGGTCTGGGGAGGGGCTGGGGATGGATGGCACTCGCTGTCTTCGCTGTGTCCGTATCAGCACCTGAGTGGGATCTTGTGCTGTAATTTGGCAAGATGTTACCATTGGGGAAACTAAAGGGTAATGAGGACTTTGTATTACTTCTTAAAACTGCAGGTTAATATATAATTATCTCAAAATAAAAAGTTTCCGGCCGGGCGCGGTGGCTCACGCCTGTAATTGCAGCACTTTGGGAGGCCGAGGTGGGTAGATCTTCTGAGGTCGGGAGTTCGAGACCAGCTTGGCCAACATGGTGAAACCCCGTCTCTACCGAAAATACAAAAATTACCTGGGCATGGTGGCGCCTGCCTGCAGTCCCAGACACTTGGGAGGCTGAGGCAAGAGAATCACTTGAACCAGGGAGGCAGAGGCAGAGGTGATAGAGCGAGACTCTGTCTCAAAAAAAAAAAAAAGTTTCCATTTAAAAAAAGTAAATTAACAAAAATTATTTCTTATATATAATTGCCTGCTAATGTTTTGTAAACTTGGGAGAAAATTATGATTTGCTTCTGGTTGTAGTGATTTTAACTATTTCAAGAGTGTGACTTATTTAAATCCTTACATTGTTTTATCCATTCCAGAGTATTTTTCTCTTTGAAAATAACTCCCAGCAGAATTGTCTTATCTGGACAACTTCCGTGTTGCCCTCCCAGTGGCTTCTTCCATTACAGTGACTCTGCCCGGCTCTCAGGTTTTCTCGCTCTCTGGGCAGCCCTCACCGTGCACCTGCAGCCAGCCGCTTGGGGTGCTGGGCCTTCTGCACATCTGCACTGGATGCCACAATGTATTCTTTCCACTGTTCAGTCTTAGGATTCGTTTCCATTTAGAGCTGCTGCCCATTCTCGTGTTTCTGGAAGGTGCTTTCACTGCTGATGAGCCTAGTACAGTACCTGTGGAGGTAGGGTTGCAGGGGTCACAGTAAACAGGAGCTCAGCCTTAGTCATGATGTGGGTTTCCCCAAAGTCGCCCTGCCAGCCCGTCCTGCTGCTGTGCCGTGAGCACGCCGTGCTCCACAGCCTCCTTGCACTTGCTCCAGGAGTGGAGCATCTCAGGGCTCTGACGGGGGCTCCAGCGTCCACTTCTGGATGGCTGGTCCCTT
Organism: Gorilla gorilla gorilla; assembly: GCF_029281585.2. Classification (NCBI taxonomy): domain Eukaryota; kingdom Metazoa; phylum Chordata; class Mammalia; order Primates; family Hominidae; genus Gorilla; species Gorilla gorilla. The sequence continues at coordinate 128,416,289 of NC_073238.2, forward strand.
GAGCCCTTCCGGAGGCTCAGCCCGTCCTGCTGCTGTGCCGTGAGCGCGCCGTGCTCCACAGCCTCCTTGCACTTGCTCCAGGAATGGAGCATCTCAGGGCTCTGACGGGGGCTCCAGCGTCCACTTCCCGATGGCTGGTCCCTCGAGCCCTTTCAAAAGCTCAGTGGCACCTGGGTGTTGTCCTGGCGGTGTTCCTATTAAAGCCTCCAGGTCGTTATTCTGTAGGGTGAGGATTCTCGTCTCATTTGTAGGAATTATTTTTTATATGCCGGCAGATTTTTTTGTCCTTCTTAAAAATTTATTTACTGAGATGAAATTCACATAAAATTCGCCGTTTTAATCATTTGAAAGTCAGCCTTCAAAATGTTTTGCCACCATCACCACTATCCAATTATATCCACCTCCCCAAAGGAATCCCCATAGCACTCAGTTCTCCCCCCAGCTCCTCGAGGCCATGGAGCCACTTCCTGGCCCCATGGGCTGCTGCTTCTGGCCATGTCGCGTGGCGGCTTCCGTGTCTGGCTTCCACTTAGCGTCACGCCCTCCAGGCCTGGCCGCATCGCCATGCGCACCAGCACTTCACCCCTTTTTATGGCTGAAAAACATTCCATGCCAGCATGTCAGATATGTTTTTGCAAATGTCTTGCAGTTTGTGACTCGCCTTTTCACTCTCTTAACGGTGTCTTTTGATGAACAGAAGTTCTTAATTTCAGCATCATCGCTTATGAATTGTTTTCTTCGTGGCTATCTTCTGTGTTCTGTGTGAAAGATCTGCCTGCCCCTGGGTCGTGAAGATGCTCTTTACTGTTGTCAGTGAGCGTTCTGCTGTGCTTTTCTCATTAGATCTTCAGTCCACCCAGAGGTGAGCTTCTGTTGTGTTGGAAGTGAGGGAGTGGATGAGGATTCATTCATTCACGGGTGTTTCTGAATGCCATGCGTTGAAAAGACCTCCTTCCACCCTTCTATAGCGTCACCCTGTCAAAAACCAAGTAGCCATGTGTGTGTGCGTGCATGTGTATGTGTGTGTTCTTTGTGCATGGCATGTGTACCTGTGTGCATGCATGTGTGTGCTTTGTGGTGTGTACATGTATGCTTTGTGGTGTGTACATGTGTCTGTGCTTTGTGGCATGTGTACATGTGTGGGGTATGCTTTATGTGATGTGTGTACATGTGCATGCATTCGTGTGCCTTGTGTGTGGCATGTTACGTGTGCATGTATGCGTTTGTGTGTGCATGCATGTGTGTGGTTTGGTGTGGCATGTGTACATGCATGAATGTGTACTTTATGTGGTGTGTGGTTTGTGTACGTGTGTGTGGCATGTGTGCATGCATACGTATGTGCTTTGTGTGGTGTGCGTGTGGTGTATATGTGTGTGGTATGTGTTCGTGTGTGTCTGCTTTGTGTGTGGTGTGTGTACCTGTGGCACATGTGCGTGTGTGTGTGTGTGCACATGCCCCTCTGACTCTGCCCACCTGCCTTTGGCTGCACCGCAGCTTGATCTCCGTGTTTGGGCCCAGCTTTGTTCTGTGCTAGGGTCGTCTTGGCTCTATTCGTGCTCTTTCCAAATTCCACTCGAGTTTTTAGATTCAGCTGGTCAGTTTCACACACACGAGTCTCTTGGCGCTCCTGTGCGTCTGTTGGCCAGGGGAAGGAGCATCCGCCGCTCTGCCGTGCTGAGCCCTTGGCGCTGTCATCTCAGTCTTCCGTCTTTCGTGGGTCTCAGTGTCTTGCAGTGTCAGGTGCAGGCCTTCTTTTGGGTTGAATCCTCAGGATGTGATGTTTTTGTTGCCATTATAAATCGTAGTTCTTTACAAGTTTCTTTTCTTTTCGTCTGATGCTGCTATCGTCTACAGTTTTGTTTTCTCAAGATAAAAATCATCTTTCAGGTTGGCCGGTGTCAGCCGTGCCTCATCCGGAAGGCTGCCGTAAGCCTGCATTTCTCAGAGCTGCGCTGAGGCTCCCGTGTCACGGCCGTCCGGCCGGCGCGCTGATGTGGCTGCAAACCTAGGTATCAGATCAGCCGCCGTGGACATGCCGATGCTTCTCGCTGGCTTCGTGCCCTCCGAGGGCTGTTGCTTGTCGTCCTGTCACTTTCTCTCTGCTTTGAGGCTGGTAGTGGGAATGCGTTTCTAACACTCCCACCGGGCTATTCTGATTCAAGGTCAAGAAAATGTATCACAAATATTTAAAACAATTGGAAAATATTCTCGTTCAAAAATTTCAGCGCAATCTGTATGGATATTTGTTTCAAATATTTTTAAACAATTTTTTTCTCCCAGTAAGGTTAATTCAACTAATAGCAGCCTCCACATGTCACCTCTCAGACCCAGCAGACGCCCCAGGACCAGACACACACACGCTCCGTTTGCGCAGCTTCTGTGTTTTGTCGTGGTGGCTCTGCTGGGTCTCGGGGTGGCCTTGGGATGGGGGTGACCCTGGTGCACTGTGGGGTCTCATGTAAAGCTGCGTCCTGCCTCTCTCAGGTCACGGAGCTGCTGGACGTCTCCATGGAGCTGGGCTGTTTCCTGGCCGGAGCACTCGTCTCCTCTCAGGGCCCCGTGGTCACCGAGGAGATCGCCACCTCCATCGAACCCATCCGCGACTTCCTGGCCATCGTTTTCTTCGCCTCCATAGGTAATCTTCCTTCTTTACATTATGATTGTGTTGGTTAAACATATGCAGAGTGGTTCTGTAATATGTTTACGTGCATATATATTTATATAGCAAAAATGGTTATCTTAAAAATTAAGTGTATTCAGCATATTTCAGTTTGGATTGCTAGTAGCCAGAAACTGTTTTCTGCTTTATAGAGCGCAGAGAAATCTTATTTTATTATACTGTTTCTTCTGTCCAGCTTTTCCTTTAGGCTCAGGGTACGTGTGTGGGTCTGTGACACGGGTAGTGAGTGCCACAGGGCTTTGGTGCACAGATGATTTTGCCACCCAGGTAATAAGTGTAGGACCCTCGGCAGTGTTTTAATCCTCACCCTCCTCCTCCCAGCCTCCACCTTGCCCAGGCCCCCGTGTCTCTTGCTCCCGTCTTTGTGTCCACGTGTACTCGGTGTTGAGCTCCCACTTGTAAGTGAGAACATGTGGTATCTGGTGCTCTGTTCTGGTGTTAATTCCCTGAGGAGAACGGCCTCCAGCTGCATCCGTGTTGCTGCAAAGGACGTGATTTCATTCTGTTACGGTTGCGTAACATTCCCTGATGTATATGTACCACATTTTCTTTATCTGGTCCACGGTTGATGGACAGTGGGATCCTTGGAATTCACAGCCTGGGCCGATTCTGTGTCTTTGCTGCTGTGAATGGCGCAGTGATGAACGTGTGAGTGCATGTGTCTTTATGGCAGAAGGACGTATGTTCCTTTGGGCACAGACTCAGCAGTGGGATTGCTGGGTCAAATGGTAATTCTGTTTGCAGTTATTTGAGAAATCTCCAGACTTTCCATCGCGGCTAAACTAATTTACTGTCCTACCAATGGTGTCTAAGTGTTGCCGTTTCTCCACAACCTCGCCAGCGTCTGTTGCCTTTTGACTTTTTAGAATCGCCATTCTGACTGGTGTGAGATGGTATCTCATTGTGGTTTTGATTTGCGTTTCTCTAATGACCAGTGATGTTGAGCATTGTTTCCACATACGTGTTGTGTTGGCCGTGTGAATGTCTTTTGAGAAGGGTCTGTTCCTGTCCTTCCCTATTTCCTAATGGGGCTGCTTTTTGCTTGCAGATTTGTTTAAGTTCCTGATAGATTATAGATATAAGACCTTTGTCAGGTCCATAGTTTGCAAGTATTCTCTCCCATTTGTAGGCTGTCTGCCCTGCTGAGAGCTGCTTTGCTGGGCGGAAGCTCCTTGGTTTACTTGGTCTCACTTGTCAGTTTGTTATCGTTGTGATTGCATTTGCAGTCTTCTTCATGAAACCTTTGCCAAGGCCGACGTTCAGAGGTTTTCTTACAGGGATTTTACAGGGTTCAGCTTTACATTTAAGTTTTTATTACACCTTGACTTGATTTTTGTATGTGGTGTCAGGAGGGGGTCTGGTTTCAGTTTTCTGCATGTGGCTGGCCAGCGATCCCAGCACGGTTTGTTGAGTGGGGAGTCCTTTCCCTGGTGCTTGTTATCGTAGGCTTTGTGGAAGAGCCGATGGCTGTGGGTGTGCGGCCTGATTTCTGGGTCTTCTGCCTGTCCCGATGGCCTGTGTGTTTCTGTGCCAGTGCCATACTGTTCTGGTTGCTGTAGCCTGTGCTAGAGTTTGGAGTCAGGTGGCCTCCGGTGCCTCCAGCTTTGTTCCTTTTCTTGGAGTTGCTTTGGCTGTTGGGGCTCTTTATTCTGCAGGAGGAAGATTATGCCACGCACACGATCGCTGATCGCTGCCATGCTTTATTACCGCCGAGATGTGTGGATGATACGCACACGATCGCTGATCACTGCCATGCTTTAATACCGCCGAGATGTGTGGATGATACATATGCACACGATCGCTGATCACTGCCATGCTTTAATACCGCCGAGATGTGTGGATGATACGCACACGATCGCTGATCGCTGCCATGCTTTATTACCGCCGAGATGTGTGGATGATACGCACACGATCGCTGATCGCTGCCATGCTTTATTACCGCCGAGATGTGTGGATGATACGCACACGATCGCTGATCGCTGCCATGCTTTATTACCGCCGAGATGTGTGGATGATACGCACACGATCGCTGATCGCTGCCATGCTTTAATACCGCCGAGATGTGTGGATGATACGCACACGATCGCTGATCGCTGCCATGCTTTATTACCGCCGAGATGTGTGGATGATACGCACACGATCGCTGATCGCTGCCATGCTTTATTACCGCCGAGTTGTGTGGATGATACGCACACGATCGCTGATCGCTGCCATGCTTTATTACCGCCGAGTTGTGTGGATGATACGCACACGATCGCTGATCGCTGCCATGCTTTATTACCGCCGAGATGTGTGGATGATACGCACATGATCGCTGATCGCTGCCATGCTTTATTACCGCCGAGATGTGTGGATACGCACACGATCGCTGATCGCTGCCATGCTTTATTACCGCCGAGATGTGTGGATGATACGCACACGATCGCTGATCGCTGCCATGCTTTAATACCGCCGAGATGTGTGGATGATACGCACACGATCGCTGATCGCTGCCATGCTATATTACCGCCGAGATGTGTGGATGATACGCACACGATCGCTGATCGCTGCCATGCTTTATTACCGCCGAGATGTGTGGATGATACGCACACGATCGCTGATCGCTGCCATGCTTTATTACCGCCGAGATGTGTGGATGATACGCACACGATCGCTGATCGCTGCCATGCTTTATTACCGCCGAGATGTGTGGATGATACGCACACGATCGCTGATCGCTGCCATGCTTTATTACCGCCGAGATGTGTGGATGATACGCACACGATCGCTGATCGCTGCCATGCTTTATTACCGCCGAGATGTGTGGATGATACGCACACGATCGCTGATCGCTGCCATGCTTTATTACCGCTGAGATGTGTGCTCTTGGTGGGCATTGAAAGCGGCCAGATCACCTTCAGGGGAGAACGCGTGTTATTCTCATCACCTCCTCATCACGGGCACTGATGCCCACACAGGGCAAGTGGTGGGAGCTCAGGGTCAGCCACAGAAACTAACATGTCAGTGGCAAATTTGGAGGAAATACTAACTTTGACACAAAAAGTTTAAATTGAGCATAGTGAGATGGGCCGCTCTGGAAATCTCCCTTGTCAGGGTCTGTGGAGCAGCCTGGAGTAGTGATTTGAGAGGGTGGAATCACAAGGGATCTGGTGTCGGGCCACATCCCTGGCAGCTGTCCACTCAGCACGGGGTCTGAGATGCCCTGTGCTTTACAGGGGCCACAGACTCAGCACAACCTCAACAAAACAGAACATTCAAAAGCTGATTCTGAATTTTATGTGGAAATTCGAAGGCCATAAATAGCCGAGGCAGTCCTGAAAGCAGCACAGAGTTGGGAGGCTTGGGCCCCTTGTTGCAGGTGAAATAGGACCATTCAGCAGGGGCTCTGTGACCTCCTGACCCCAGTGCAGCCTCACGAGTCAGTGTATCCCGGGAGAGCCTCTTGGCTGCTGTTTGATCCCCTTGCTCTGCACCCCTGGCCCTCTGTGTGTGACCCCCACCTCCTCCCCCTGCCTCCCGCCCTCCCTCTGTCCGTGACCCCACGTGCTCCCCCTGCCCCCCGACCTCCCTCTGTCCGTGACCCCACCTCCTCCCCCTGCCCCCCGCCCTCCCTCTGTCTGTGACCCCCACCTCCTCCCCCTGCCCCCGCCCTCCCTCTGTGGGTGACTCCACTTCCTCCCCCTGCCCCCCGCCCTCCCGTCCATGACCCCCACCTCCTCCCCCTCCCCCCACCCTTCCTCTGTGTGTGACCCCCACTTCCTCCCCCCGTGCCCCCAACCTCGCTCCTGGTGACGCCTCCTCAGCAAGCTAAATAAACTGATTTCCTGATCTTCCTTTCACTTCTTTTAGACGAGGACTAATAAAATGGATCAGGCCTGACCTGATTTTTCCCACGTTGCTCCAGCCCCAGGCTGCCCTGGCCGTGGCGTGTGACCCGGTGTCTTGTCCGCCAGGACTTTGTTGCACGTGCATCTCTGAGAGCTCCTCTTGTTAAAAATCTAAAATTTCATAAATATGTTATTTACACAGACATGCTTGCCTTGTCTTCAAACTAGAGTTCTTTTGTGTTGAGAACCCTTTCTATTCACATCATTCTACATGTTTTTGCTCTAGTTTTTGGTACTGAGTATATCAGGGAATTCAAGTTAATTTTTCTGCCATCTGAGAACTTGTTTATAGCTCACGTTTTTCTCTAACTCGGCCAGGACCTTATTTTTGTTCTGGAGTCCAGGCAGCACGTAGACGGCATCTGCCCGCTTCAGATGGCACCTTTGCCTCTGTGCATGGGACCCGATGTCCACTTCAGGGCGGCAGAAACCCGGGTGGAGCTCCCAGTTCCAACAGATGTGTCCGGGCTGCCTGCCCAGTGCAGCCACAGAGACTCCGCTGCAGGTCAGCCACAGCCACAGCCACCTGCAGGCCGGCAGGCATCGCTCTCAGGTTCCAGCCCCGAGGCTCGTGCCCGCTGGGCGAGGCCCAGGCTGTGCTTCTGAGTCGAGGCTGCATCTGAAGGGTGTGAAAGGGGCAGGGCAATCTTTAGGCCCCGAGTGAGGAAGGGCTGCTGCGCCGAAGGATGGCCCAGAAGGCACCACGAAGCAAGGTCGGGGTCTCGTGGGCGGCGCGTGGCAGTGTGGCTCCGGCCCGGGTTTCGGAGCCGGTGCTCTTCCCACTAGACGAGGGTTCGCCAACTGCAGCCCAAGGCCTGCTCACCACCTGCCTTTATAAATGCAGCTCTATGGAAACAGCCACGCTTGCTCATTTACTCTTTATCAGCAGCCGCTGTTGGGCTACTTATTAGCTCGGGCCATCAACAAACTCCTCCAGACCGGGCACTCAAACAGTAGATGATGATCTCTCACCGCTGTGGGGGCTGGAAGTCCAAGATCCAGGTGTCTAGCGAGGGCCATGCCTGCTCCACAGATGGTGCCTCCTGGCTGTGTCATCCGTGGCTCAGCCGCCATGGCCTGCGCGGAGAGATTAGGTTCTCACGCATATGGCCTCATTTTGCCTTAAGTAGCTCCCGCAGACCCTGTCTCCAGATACAGCCACACTGGGGCTGGAGCCTGAACGTAGGAGTTTGCAGGACACAGCTCAGTCCACAGCAGGTGTTCGTCCATAAAGCACGAAGTGTTTTCCATCTTGGCCTTTGTGGAAGATGCCTGCCCAGCTCCCTAATTCCTAGTCACTCCGGCTTTATCGACAATGTCAGTCATTGGGTGTCTTGTGAAATTTACAGCAAGGATTTCATCCTCTTCTCATGTTCCCTGCATTCAGAAGCAGGCACCGCTGGCTCTGGGACAGCGCTGGGAGCTGCCTTGCTGTTGGGCGTCCCTCCCTGGTGGATGCAGGTGTGCGCCCCCGCCAGCCTGGCTCACCTTCACGCCATGGCCTGGTGCCTGTGCAGGCAGCGTCCTTAGCAGCCCTGAGCCAGGCACACACCTCACATGGCATATTTCATTTACTCAGCCTCCAAATCCACATTCACAGATGAGGAAACTGAGGCACACAGAGATTGAAACATCCAGCTGGGTCCACAGTTGGTGAATGTGGTGCTCCTGGGCGCTGTGGGGCCGGTGGGCCCCGGGAACCCAAGACTTGAGCTCAGAGCCCACACAGTTGCTCAATGCTACACCAAGTATAGGTTTGATGTTTGTTTTGAGAATAAATGAGCCTACATAGAAAAGTCAGCATAGCTCATTAAAGAAAGTGAAGGGAGATTTCCTGTCTCTCATTTTCATTGCTGTTTCCGGGACTGACTGGAATGCATGAGGCTCCATAATTATTGGCTCACTCCCCCCACCCCCACTCCGCCCCCAGGGCCAGGAGCTCTGAGCTCAGGCAGGGGTGGAGTGAGCCATGTCCCCAGGGCAGCCCTGCCTTGAAGGAGCTTGCACTGAGCTCAGGCAGGGGTGGAGTGAGCCATGTCCCCAGGGCAGCCCTGCCTTGAAGGAGCTTGCAGCCCAGGGTTGGGTGGGGGGCAGATGCAGGGACACAGCTGTCCAGCTCAGCTGAGAGCACAGGAGCCTCCAGGGCATCAGCGACTGGCCGGGGTGAGGGATGCCGCCAGGTGCAGAGGTGGAGGCTCAGGGCGTGCTGGGGAGGAAGAGAGGCTTGTGGAAAAGTCCAGAGGTAGGAGATGGGAAGGAAGCCTGGAATCTCTGGAACAGGACATTCCCAAGCAGGAAGGAAGCCAGTGGGGCTGGAGATGAAGGGGAGGCTTTCCACCAGGCAGCAGCGGGGAGAAAACGCAGCCCGGAACGCCCAAGGTCGGGAGCCCTGGGTACCTGTGTGGCCGCGATGTGAGGCCCCTTTGGGGAGAGGTGGGAGCGTCCCCTGTGCCATACACTGTTGTGAGCTTGTCTCAGTTGTGCCGGCGTGGACATAGGGCCGTGACGGTAGTGACTTCCTAGACACCAGTGTGGCCAAAGGCAGCCTGGACCGGGCATTGCAGCAGGGCAGAGGCACAGACATCCTGGGGGGAAGCAGGACTGGGGCCGGGGCTCGGCTGACAGCTGGGGAGAGAGGGAGGTGGACCCCAGGCCGCCGTGGGGCTGGGGCTGATGAGGGGGACACAGTGGGGCCAGGCTGGTGGCCGGGGTAGGAGGGGCCGTGGGGAGCACTGAGAGTGGGCATGGAGGGGGCAGCTCTGAGACCCAGACCCAGGAGGAGGGGCCGTGGCTAGAAGACTGGGTGGCCAGAGAAGGCAGCCCTCAAGCGCAAGAGAACCCCGGGTCGTGGCAAGAGAAAAAAGGCCAGTGTTTACATTTGTGTTTCTGGGTCAGGTAGAGACAGTGGTTTGTGAACGGCAGAAAGGTCATGGGCCTGTTCCGTGCACCTAACCCTGGGGTCTGGGTCCTTCCGATCGAGAGGAGGCCTCTGGGCTGCCGGGCTTCCTCCGAGGGCTGACATGCATCGCTGGGCAGCTCCAGGCTGTGGCTGGAGAGCTGAGCTCAAGCTCAGGTCCAGCCCCAGCACCGCCGGCCCCACTCGGCGGGACAGCAGGACTGAGCAGCCCAGTGGGCAGCCACGCATGGTTTCCGAGAGTCCTGAGAGCAGAGAGAAGAAATATGTAGAGACAACGTTTCCCATTGTTTTTAAAAATGTGTGAGCCAAATAAAGGAAGGAAAGGAACATTGACCACAGGCGTCCTGTGAGCGTGGCACTCCTGGGCACTGTGGGGCTGTGGGCTGTGGGATCATCTGCACCTCAGCTGGAATATTTCCTGAAGGAGTGCCAGACCGAGTGCCGCCTCTGTGTGTTTTGCTGTGTCCTCTGCAGTTGAGGCCTGTTGCAGGGAGTGGAGCTGGGATCCCACCACATCAGACAGGTCATCCCAGGGCAGCCTTTTCCCCGGTTCGCTCAGGAAAGGGGCGGCTTTTTAGCATTTGCTGTTGCTTTCACACGTGCACTTGGGAGGATTTAGGATTTTAATTCCTGTATTGAAGCAAGTGACACACTGAAGTTGTGAGAAATTGTGTGCACTGGGGGAGGCTGTCCTGTGGTCGTAACGTGTCTGTCCTGTTCCCAACAGGGCTCCACGTGTTCCCCACGTTTGTGGCGTATGAGCTCACGGTGCTGGTGTTCCTCACCTTGTCAGTGGTGGTGATGAAGGTATGGACGGGAAGGGTCCACGCCCCTCGCAGTTTGCAGGCTCAGCACAGCCCTCCCTGTGGCCCTGGTTTCCAGTGGGGCCCACATCGGGCCTGCAGAGCCGGCTCTGCCCCTCATCTCGGAGGAGGCCCACTGGGCCACTGGAACCCCGGGGAGGCAGATGTAGATTAGGCTGGGCGGTCTGGGTTTGTCCATGTGATCAATTGTTTCAGAATTGAGGGTGTTTAAAGGGGGAAACTACCTTTTGGGACCCTCAGGACGGGCCTTGGCCGCAGTCCAGCCCGTCCTCCTCTGACAGATGCAGACATGCTTTTTAAAGACTGGAAAATGGTGTAGGCACTTTCTGTCTGTCCCCCGTGACTGCCAGTGATCGAGCTGCCTGTGTTCACATTTAATTGAAGGTGTGATGACCTAGTCAGCAACCAGTGGCTTTCTGGCTCATAGACAGTGACTTAGGTCGTTTCCGTTTTAAGGAGCCAGAAGCTGTGATGATGGTTGGACCACTCCACCAGCTCTTAGCTGCTCGGCCCAGAGACACACATCTCTCTGTATTAAAAAGAAATTTCCACCTTGGGTACCCCATGCTTAATGCTATTAATCTAGTTTGGTGGGGGCGGGGGCGGCGGGGGCTTGGGCAAGGCTTATTCTTTTCTGCTAATGAACCTAAAGACTTAATTTTGCCTTATTGTTCAGTGCGGATTATTTAAGAGATTTTGCGTGTGTTTGGTGCCTTCGGGTGTTTGGAGTGCTTCTGTGCCTTTCCCTACTTGACGTGTTATTCAGGGACCATCGCAGCGTGCCTGTGGCTCGTCTGGGTTCTCTGTTTCGTGTGTGTTTAACTCTGTGCGGGTCCAGTCTTCAGCAGTGACGTAATGAACCGCTCTTGCAGTTTCTCCTGGCGGCGCTGGTCCTGTCTCTCATTCTGCCGAGGAGCAGCCAGTACATCAAGTGGATCGTCTCTGCGGGGCTTGCCCAGGTCAGCGAGTTTTCCTTTGTCCTGGGGAGCCGGGCGCGAAGAGCGGGCGTCATCTCTCGGGAGGTGAGTGGCTTCCCCCCGCGGAGCGCTTCTCGGGCGGCACGGGCTGCACTCTGGGTTTGAGTCGGGTGTGGCGAAGGCAGCTCGGCAGCACAGTGGGGCCTGGGGGCAGGGTCCTCCTCCAGGTGGGCACACAGAGGCCTGGCTGCTCTCTGCTCATCCAGCATGTGGCGTTTTCAGAGGAAAGTTGCAGTTAGTACTGCTTGAACTATTGCATTAACCTTTTACGACAAGTCTAATTAAATGTCAGATATTTCTTCTGAAAGAAAACTAACTTTTAAAAGCTGAACTGCCAGTGTGCACATAAGTAGCACCCCAGAAACGTGAAATACCTGTAATAGCAGTGTGCCCGGAGAGCTGGGTGGAGGTTCCTGTGGACACTGAGATGGCCCTGGGCATTCGGACTCACGGCCTTGTCTCCTTGCATTGTGTAAGTGTGAGGCGGGTAGAAGTCCAAGTGTTGAGTGTAGTGGAAGTAATTGCTGAAAGGTAGAATTGCTCACAGGAAGCTCCACCTGAGGCCTGACCCAAGGCCGCATCGCCAGGGTCAGGGAAGCTGTGGGGCAGGCTGGCTTGTTACTGTGGCCCGGGGTTGGCCTTCAGGCAAACACAGGCTAAAGCTGTTACCCTGTGGCCCATCAGGACTAACCACGCATCATTGATCTTGAAATCACAGTCTCTCCTACATCCCAATGTCCTCAGCTTCTGGCTGTACTTCCATGTGCTTTAAAGAGATAGTAGTGAATTTTTGATGTGCAGGCGTCCCTCCCAGCACTCGGCATGACCGCGCTTAGCTTCCATCCCCCACCCCCCCGTGCAGGCATCCCTCCCAGCACTCGGCGTGACTGCGCTCAGCCTCAGGACTCTAGCTTTGCAAGCGTCCCTCCCAGCTCAGTGAGACCAGCCCTGTGCTTTCCTGTTGCAGGTGCTGCTAGTCCTGACAGTCTCTGTGACCCGCTCTGCACTTTGCTGTTGCAGGTGTACCTCCTTATACTGAGTGTGACCACGCTCAGCCTCTTGCTCGCCCCGGTGCTGTGGAGAGCTGCAATCACGAGGTGTGTGCCCAGACCGGAGAGACGGTCCAGCCTCTGATGGCACAGAGGTGATGGACCGTGGAAGGGAAGCGTCTGTGGGGAGTGAGCGCTTAGATGGCAGCAGCTGCTCCTTCTGGGAAGCTCGCACCTTGGCAACAGAACAGCCCTCTAGCAGAGTGTCAGTGTAGTCGTGTTATCCCGGCTTTTACAGAATATTCTTGTCCTATTTTAGAATTTTCCAGAGTAGTTTATTTGCAGTCCGTTGATTATGTGCAGTAGACCCGGGACACTGCGTTTTACCAATCACCTTGAATGTGGTGCCTGGATGTGCCTTTTTATTTTTCCTTGAAATTATTAATTTTCTATTGTGAGTTCATCAGTTCATAGTTTTTTTAGTAAAGAAGCAAAATTAAAAGGCTTTTAAAAATGTACAACTTCAGAATTATAATCTGTTGGTCAAATATTTGTTATTAAACATTTCTGTAATATGAAGTTGTAATCCTGGCCGTGAGCTTGGAAGCTTACTTTTGATTCTTAAAGCCTATGTTTTCTAAAATGAGACAAATACGGATGTCTATTTGCCTTTTATTGTAACTTTTAAATGAAATAATTTCATGTCAATTTCTATTAGATATATCACTTAAAATATTTGGTTTTAAATCACAAGAATATGTATTCTTTAATAAAGATAATTTATGATCAGGGTATAATTAATTGAAATTTATTAAAATCTGTTTTTATTAATTTTTTTGTATTGAGTTTATCTTTACACAAAATTCCAGCCAATTTTTTTTTTACTAAGATGATTTCTATATTAACATGCTATTCTCCAAGACACCAAATTAATGCAGTGTTAATTGATAAGTTCTAACTTTTGATATTTAAATGTCTATTTTGGTGATTATGTGCCCCATTTTAGAAAACCACACAGGTGAGGATCTGAGCCTCATAAGGACTTCCCTAAGAGGCATTGTGCTCATCTGTTTTGTGCTGCTGTAATAGAATGCCTGAAACTGGGTCATTTACAAAGAACACAAACTTACCTCTCGAAATTCTGGAGGCTGGGGACAACAAGATGGAGGTGCTGGCAGGTCAGGCCTGCTCTCTGCTTCCAGGATGGCGCCTGGAACGCTGGGTCCTCCAGAGGGAGGAAGGCTGGGGGGTAACGTGGTGGAAGAGCAGCAGAGCCAGCCACTCCCCAGTCCCCTTTGTGTGGCAGCATTGATTCACGAGGGCAGATTCCTCCTGACCTAAACACCTCCCTGCAGGCCTCACCCCCCAACGCTTGCACTGCACATCGAGGGGACAGAAGCATTTGAACCGTAGCAGGTACCGTATTAGGCTTTTTCAACTGCATGAATTTTTTTAATTGACAGATAAAAGTCAACATATTTATTGTGTACAACATAGCAAGTACTTTAAGCCAGGGTTTTCCTATAACTGTCAGCTTTAAGAGCCTAACAATTTGACCAAAATACTTGAGATAGAGAAGGTAAACATGGCAGGTGTAATTATGTATTGCACACATAAATTATGGATTGCAGTAGTATAAATTAAAACATTTTGAAGTAAGTTGTATCTAGTCTGAAGCAGATTAATGGAGAAATGATACCAACATGTTTATGTTTAGAAAGTGTCTTTGGTTTTTCATTTCTAAATGAGCCCAAATGGTCTAGTGCTGTTTTCTCCTCCACTCGTGATGATATATGAGATGTTGCCAGGTGCATGTGAAGCGTTCTGGGTGTGGCCTGTCTGCCTGAGGCTGACTGGCCTATCACTATGTCCCTGTGCCGCTTTGCCACGCCTGTGACACTCCATCTTCCCTGTGCACGCGCCTTCTCCCCATCCAGGCATTCAGGATACAGTGGAGTCTCTGCAACAGGGTGACTTTTTTTTTTGTCTCCAACACCTGTGACCACCTTTTTAATTTTGTTAAACTGAAGGAAACCAACTTGATGAGAGTAACATCAAACTCCCCGCAAAACACGAAATTAGCCTCTCTCTGCAAGATGAAATAAGAAGTGCCCTGAATGACAAGAGAAAGCATGCTAGGGTCTCTGCCTAACTGAGCACTCAGGTAAGACCCTAACTGCCCAGGAACGGTGTCCTCAAAGCCCCAGCTGGGCCCACCTGCCCCACTCCAGCCACAGGACCTGGCTCTGTGAACCTGTCACTCCCGTTTTCACCCCCACCTCTCTGCTAGTGACTTCCTCATCTGTGACCTGCCCGTTTGTCCCATGCTGACCCAGCAGAACCCTTTCTTGACCTCATGACTCCTCTTTCATCCAGACCTTCCAGAAAGCTGCACCCTCCCCATCCCATCCCCATCATGTCTGCCCCTGTCATCCAGACGGGGGTCTCCGAGCCACACGAGCCCCTGGTAGCCACATTGCCCCCACCCTGCTCTCAGCATTTCCCCAGTGTGTAGCATGTCACTAGAAAGAAGTGGGAGGACGGACTCATGGTGAGTCTTGTGGGGACATGTTTGCTGGAGGCTAACCAGCCTGATCATGACATCTTCATCTTAAATTTGAAAATTGTCGTCAGGTTATGGTGAAATCCTACCGGATCAACATCTGAGACCAGGCTTATGGAACTGAGCTTCCAACCTGGATGCTTGAGGCTGCAGGGGGTATTGGCGGCCTCGATAACAACCTGAACAACAGCTGGCAGCAGGGAGTGCCTGGGCCATGTGTCCCCAGAGCACTGACCTGGGTGGTCCAGTCTCCTGTCTCGAGCTCCAGCCATGAGCTTACACAGCCTTCACACTCCCCCCAAAACCAGCCATTCTCAACCAGCGAGGCCTCTGTGTCTGCAAGGCCAGTTTTATTTCTTCTTTGATATTTCTGCTTCTGTGTCCTTTCCCCGCTGCCAAAAGCTGCCTCCCGTCTGCCCATGCAGAGCTGTATTACCCAACAACACCCAGCTCAACTCGGACAGGCCCTGGGAAAGTAAGAGCTTGGGGGGAGACCCACGGGCCCACATGGCAGCACTGTGAGGCTAGACCGTAAACATGGGTCAATTGAATATTTATAAACAGGATACTTAAAAGTTCTTGGGATATTGAACAATGAAAGAAATTGTACTATTTGAAAATTCTATTTCATATGAAAATATAAAATTTCAGCATATCAGAAAGCATCGTGAACAAATTTGAAAGCCAAGCAAAACTGGGGAAAATATTTGGATAAAAAATCCTAACACTGGCACATAATACATAATAGGCAGTTCATATGTATTTTTTGAATGAATGAAACTTACAATACTTTTATTAATGTCGGGGAACTTATAAAAACTGCATGGAGATATTTTAAAGAAAAAATTTTGAAATCCATTTTGGTTTTCTTTATAATTCCTTCAGTTCAGCCCATTCCTGTAACCACGTGCTCATCCCCACAGGACTAGGCAGTGCCCACCCTTGGTGCCCTGCAGTGCACCGCAAGGACGTGGCCATGGCCTGGAGCCGCGTCCCTGAGTTCCTGGTGGGCCGCGTGAGTCTCCCTGTTCCTCCCTGCTGCCTTCTCCTCTCCTGGCTTCCCCACCCCATACTTCCCTGATGATATGGTTTGGCTGTGTCCCCACCCAAATCTCATTTTGAATTGTAATCGTCATGGGTTGACCGAAGGAGGTGATTGGATCATGGGGGCAGATGTCCCCCAGGCTGTTCTCATGATAGTGAGTTCTCACAAGGTCTGACGGTTTTAAAAGTGGCAGTTGTTCTTGCGCTCTCACTTCTCCATCCTGCTGCCTTGTGAATAAGGATGTGTCTGCTTCCCCTTCTGCCATGATTGTAAGTTTCCTGAGGTCTCCCCAGCCATGGAGAACTGCAAGTCAATTAAACCTGTTTCCTTTATAAATTACCCAGTCTTGGGGAAGGCGTGAGAACAGACAAACATGCCTGAGTCCCCGAGTCTGTGATGCTCCTCATTCTTCAGCACGGCCTGTGCCCTGGACGGGGCGCTCCTCCAGTGCAGAGCTCACACCATGACTGTGGTGTCCTTCAAATAACACTGCTGCTGCCAGCTTCCCAGGGACTCTTCTCCTGTGTGATTCCAGTGCCTTGCCTATGTCCCTGCTAATCTTCTGGAGTTTAGGGGTCCGTGCGAAGCCCACCCCACCTGAGTCCTTTCATCCTGGGTGCCTTCACCTCCGTCCAGGACTCTGGGGTTGCAGCCACACATGCTCATGTCACCGTGAGGCCCAGCCCTCCAGGGCCTGAGATGTACAGATGCTATCCCCCTGAGCACCCAGTGTTTCCCCTTCCTCCCTGTCTGCCTTTTGCTCAATCTCTCAGCGCCCTCAGGAAGCCCTTTCACAGCTCAGCAGGGAAACCTCTGGGCTCCTCCCCGTCCAGCAAGTCACCTGGAAGCTCTCAGGCTGGCCATGGAAAGCTGAACCCACTGCCAGGGGACTGGACAGAGAGGCTGGTCTCATTTTCCAATCCCTTCCAGAAGGAAGGAGGATGCTTCTCCTGAGAGCAGCGACGGGTTTGTGTCCTGTGGCCTCTGCCTTCCCTCGCCCGGGGAAGGGTGATGGGGCGTCTTTTTGGCTTTGGTTTAAGTAGCAAAAGAGATGGAGTGTCCGAAGGATTGGGGGGTCGGCCGAGGGTGGGGCTCCTCAGTGAGGGGCGGGTCCTCTGGGCGGCATGAGGGCCTGGGGAGAGGACCCTGACCCACTGCCAGGGAGCTGTGCCAGAGGTTCCCATGGGACATGGAAGGGGAACCGACATCCGTTTCTGCACTGGGGTGTGGACACCTGGCCCCACACCACCTAGGTTCCCCCACAAGGGCCTGAAGACTGGAGGTTCTCTCCAGAATGTTCTGGTTTGATTCTGAGAGCAGGAGAGACACCCATAAAAGTGATTGAGGTTAAATTTCTGGCCAGGTAGATGGGAACTCACAGCCAAAATTTAATTAAGGAGAATAAACAACTGTGCCACGCCACGCATCCAAGTCCGGCAGGGCAAATCCACACCCGCTACTCACTGAGCTTCCCCTGGGCCGGAATGCTCCCCCTACATTTGCAAGAACAAAGCCTCCTTCCTGTAGAAAAGAAAACAAAAGTAAAATAAAAAAGAACAAAGCCATGGGCTTGGGTTTCCTCTTTCCAATCAATCGATCGGTCGTCGTCAACACTTTGGTTTTTTTGTTGTTGTTTGTTCGTTTTTTTGAGATGGAGTCTCGCTCAGTCACCCAGGCTGGAATGTGATGGTGCGATCTCGGCTCACTGCAACCTCCGCCTCCCGGGATCAAGCGATTCTCCTGCCTCAGCCTCCCAAGTAGCTGGGATTACAGGCGACCACCGTCATACCCGGCTACTTTTTGTATTTTTGTAGAGACGGGGTTTCACCATGTTGGCCAGGCAGGTCTTGAACTCCTGACCTCAGGTGATCTGCCCGCCTCGGCCTCCCAAAGTGCTGGGATTACAGGCATGAGCCACCGTGCCTGGCGTCGTCAACGCTTTGAAAAGGTATGATGAAATCGGGCCACCTGTGATTTTTACCAGTTGGGCATGAAGAAGTGAACCCCTGAGCATGAGCTGGGCAAAAGTGAGTGGTGAAAACATTGTGAAGAGCTAGGGCTTTTCAGGAAAGAAGAGGAGACTAATTGGGTTTCCTAAAATCATCAAGAATTTGGGCAGTGCATCAGATTATCAGAAGTTAAAATTTATTTTCACCTATAATCCAGGGGGTTGGGACGGAGAGGTGTGGCTTCCTCCCAGAACTGTGACTTTACTTCATGAACTTCCACAAGGCAAGGGGCTGCAGGACTGTCCTCTAGACGCTCCGGGTGAGCCAAGACAGGAGACCTGACATCAGCTCACCTTGGGGAATGACACCCCCAGAGACAACCCACCCTTTCACAGAACTTCCAGTGAGCATTTTAGCATCTTAACTCTTCCATGTGAATGAACAAGGCTTGCTGCTCCTCAGGCTCATGCCTGAAGTCCCAGTGCTTTTGGAGGCTCAGGCAGATGTATCGCTTGAGCCCAGGAGTTTGAGACCAGGCTGGGCAGCATGATGAGACCTTGTTTCTATGAAAAACACAAAAATTAGGTGGGTGTGGTGGTGCTCAGGTAGTCTCAGCTACTCAGGAGGTGGGAGGATGGCTTGAGCCCGGAAAATCGAGGCTACAGTGAGCCATCATCATGCCACTGCACTCCAACCTGAGCAACAGAGTGAGACCTGTCTCAAAAAAAAATGTATATATATATATGGATATGAGTGAACAACCTCCACCTAGGGGCTTTCCTAAAGGTAAGACCAAAGCAGAAGAATGAAAGAGAATTCAGGAAGCAGAAAAAAATGTCATGGAAAATGTTTTAAAAACCTATCATTAGGCCGGGGGCAGTGACTCACGCCTAGCACATTGGGAGGCTGAGGTGGGCGGATTGCCTGAGCTCAGGAGTTCAAGACCAGCCTGGGCCACATGGTGAAACCCTGTCTCTACTAAAACTACAAAAAAAAAAAAAAAAAAAAAAAAAAAGCCAGGTGTGTGGCCCGGCATAGTGGCACCCAACTGTAGTCCCAGCTACTCGGGAGGCTGAGGCATGAGAATCGCTTGAACCTGGGAGACAGAGGTTGCAGTGAGCGAGATCACGCCACTGCACTCCAGCCTGGGCGACAAAGCGAGAGTCTGTCTCCAAGAAAAAAGAACAATAAATAAATAAAATAAAAACTTACCATTAATACACTGTCAGGGAGAGTACATCCATAAAATAAGAACAGAATATCATGAAAAATAATCAAGAAAAAATCTCTTTGAAATGAAAAAAAGATTACCAAAATAAAAACACTCAGGAGAGATGGAAGAGACAGGGAACCTAGGAGCTTGGCGAATGCTCCTGAGACCTGGGTTCTTTCCCAGGTGGCTTCTGGCAGCTCTGTCCCTGGTGTCTTTGGTTCTCTTTTTCTGGACCCTCTTTTGGCTGGATGATGGACTGCCTGGTTTGATCCTCTAATTTGCTTACATTTTCCCTGCCATTTTCCATTTCTTTGTCTCAGTCATATAGGCACCACAGATACCCACACAGTAAATGAAAAAAGTCCCTTACAAATCACATCATCACAAAATTTCACAACACGGAATAAAGTTCTAAATAGCTTTCAGAAAGAAACTAAATCAGCTCTCAGGCAAAGGGACAGAGATAAAAAGCCCTTGGGCTTCTCAACAACACGAAAGCAGTAGAGTGAAGCTGTTGAGATTCCCAAGGAAAATGAATTCCACCTAGGATCCAATACCTGGAGAATGAGCCGTGAAGAGCATAATAAAGATGTCTTCAGAGTCATGAGCCCCTCCTCTGGAAGCTGCTGTAGAAAATGTTTCAAAACCAAGGAAGATGGCTTGGGGTCCAGCACACAGAGCACCACCCTGAGGGGATTCCAAGCAGAGTTCTGGGACAAGAGCGGCCCACCTGGGGAGAGAGCAGCTGGTCAGCTTGGAGGAAGGGAGCTCTCCAGGAAACAAACCACTGGTCCTCTACCTACACAGGTGTGTGTGTGTGTGCAGGTGTGTGCACACAGGTATGTGTAGGTGTGTAGGTGTTTGTACAGGTGTGTGTACAGGTGTGTGTGTACAGTTGTGTAGGTGTGTGCAGGTGTGCATGGGTGGACGTGCGTGCACAGGTGAGTATGTGCAGATGTGTGTAGGTGTGCGTGTACAGGTGGGCATGCTAGCACAGGTGTATGGGATGTGTGTGTGCAGATGTGTTTAGGGGTGTATGTGTAAGTGCACATGCATAGGTGTTTGCATGTGTGCGTGTGTGCAGGTGTGTGTACACAGGTGTGTCCAGGTATGTGTGTGTGCAAGTGTAATGTCCCTCATGTGGGTGGGGTTGTGTGTGTGCACAGGTGTGTGTGGATGTGGGGGGGTGTGTAGGTGTGTGTGCATGTATGTAGGTGTGTGTCCGGGGGTAATGTCCCCGTGTGTGGGTGTGGATGTGTAGATGTGTATGTAGGTGTGTGTGCAGTTGTGTGTAGGTGTGTGTGTGCACAAGCATGTACACATTTGCATTTACGTGGAGAGGGGCCACAGCTTTCATCAAGATTTACTCTACAGGACCAGAAAGCTCAAGAACAAGTCTCATGAAAGGTTCTCCAACAGCTTTTCGAGGCATTATTCCCAGCCCAGCCGTAACATTTGTGTAAGGGAATGACGGGGCCCAGGCTTCCGCCGGGGTATTAGAAGCAAAGCCCTAGTCAGGCATTTGCCTGTGAACTTAAAGTGACCACACCCTGTTCCCCTATATATTTATAGTACTAGTTGCCGTTCTCTTTCTCTCTCTCTCTCTCTCTCTCTCTCTCTCTCTCTCTCTCTCTCTCTCTCTCTCTGCCTGGTGGGACCCAGGGATGGAAGACAGCCCTCCTGACTCATGGGCCCTTCCCTACGCAGGATCTGTGAGTGAGTCTTTGTAGGTGTATGTGTTCAGATGCACACGTATAGGTGTGCGTGTGCAGGTGTGTGTGCAGCTGTGCGTGTGTGGGGGCTGGGTTGAATTTGCATCTTCCGCTAGAAGAACTAGGGGTTGCCCAGGCTGTTTCCCTGGTTCCCAGTGGGCGGGGGGAACATAAGAGTGGGCTCCAGCCCTAGGGCAATGGTCAGGCTGGCGAATCCTGGACATGGGTCAGACACGAGCCTCAGGGCATCTGCCACTGCAAGCAAGTTTCCCATGTGAGCGACCCCAGGCACACAATGGACAACCAGGCATTAGGCCATCCATCAGGTGAGAGAAGCATCCCATAGAAGGCGCATGGTAAACATCACATCTGGCCCCTGCATTTCCCCAGAGGGCAGGGTTGCCACCCACTCTGGTACTGGAACCCCAGTTTAGCAGGGGGTTCCCAAAACAACCTGGTACTGGAACCCCAGTTTAGCAGGGGGCTCCCAAAACAACCTGGCATAAAGAACAATCTGAAAGCACGCAGCCTCAGGGAGAGCAGGCCTGGCATAAAGAACAATCTGAAAGCACGCAGCCTCAGGGAGAGCAGGCCTGGCATAAAGAACAATCTGAAAGCACGCAGCCTCAGGGAGAGCAGGCCTGGCATAAAGAACAATCTGAAAGCACGCAGCCTCAGGGAGAGCAGGCCTGGCATAAAGAACAATCTGAAAGCACGCAGCCTCAGGGAGGGCAGGCCACCGCCCACTTCTTAGTCCTGCAGTGCGTGAAACAGTGACAGAGCATTCTGAAGAGACCCCTTAGGCCGCGTGTTGTTCCCATGGTGTCAACACGTTTAGGAGGACTTGGTGGTACGTGGCACAGCCTGCATCAGCTAGCAGAGAGGCTGTCAGATTGGAGAGGACAGAAGAATCATCACGAGAGGGCTTCTCAAAACCCAGTTGCTGGGCAAACCCAGAGGTCTGGGGTGGGCCTGAGAATGTGCATTTCCGACAAGTATTCAGGCATTGCTGTTGCTGCTGGCCCGGGACCCTGTCATGAGGAGCACGGATCTGCACAATCGTCCCTCATTACATGTTTGCTGATTGACTGAATGAGTGAATCCAGGCAGTGAGAATAATGGCACTCAGAGGAGGGGCCCAAGGAACAGAGTTGGGAGTGGTTGCTGTGCTGTGATCCCTTGAAGGTTGGTTTAGAGGCTTGTTTCTCAAACAGCACCCTCTCAGTGGAGAGCAAATTCAATTTGGAAGATGATGACTGCCATTAGAAAGGGAAGTGGAACAGAATAGAGGGTGAGGGTGCACCGTCTCATGAAGTTTGGTTCCATTTTACGCCTACTTCTCACTCGTGTGTGTTTGTGTGTGCTGATGAGGCAAAAAGTAGCTTCTCACTGAGGCAGTCAAGAAAGTCTGAAGCCACCAGGTGTAATGTCACTGAGGAAAGAAGGCCCAAATGGCAGGGGCAGGAAACAGGCCGCCCGGCGTCAGTGACCAGAGGGCTGCGAAATGAAGTCCTGAGAACCCAGGGCTGGGGTGCTCTCAAGGTTGGGGATGGGGCTGTGGCTCTCTTTCCGTGGGTGTGTAACTGGAATCTTTCCTTTCACAATCTAACTAGATTATTCCATGATCTATGAATAAGATGAAGTGTGGCCCAGAGAAACAGACCCAAGAACTAGAGGCAAGGGGAGTACGAGGGGCTGTGAGGAAATAATTGAAAAGGGATACATGTAGCTGTTGTCTATGTGAAGGATTACAAAAAGAGGGTGTCACTGGCAGGCGCGGTGGCTCACGCCTGTCATCCCAGCACTTTGGGAGGCCGAGGCGGGCAGATCACGAGGTCAGGAGATCGAGACCATCCTGGCTAACATGGTGAAAACCCATCTCTACTAAAAATACAAAAAATTAGCCAGGCGTGGTGGCACCGCCTGTAGTCACAGCTACTCGGGAGCCTGAGGCAGGAGAATCGCTTGAACTTGGGAGGCAGAGGTTGCGGTGAGTCGAGACTGCGGCAGTGCACTCCAGCCTGGGAGACAGAGCGAGACTCCGTCTCAAAAAGAAAAAAAAAAAGGTGGGGTGAAGGGGGGCATCACTATTTCAAATTTAAAGGTTGATAAAGGGGGTGATTTATCACTGAAGTGTCACCGCTGCTTCAGTGGTCTGGGGTGAGACGTGCCTACGAGCCAATGTGTCCATAAGCCGATGTGTCCCAGCAGGTGTCACCTGCACCCCGTGGGAAAAGAGCACATTTCTGGGGGGCTTTCTCTCTAAGCCCATGCTCGCTTCGGGTGTCAGTGTCGGCTTGCGCCCCCTGAGCACACGCAGGTCTGGACGGGGTTGCAGGTCTGGATGGGGTCACGGGTCTGGACGGGATCGCAGGTCTGGACGGGGTCGCGGGTCTGGACGGGGTCGCAGGTCTGGACGGGGTCGCGGGTCTGGACGGGGTTGCGGGTCTGGACGGGGTCGCAGGTCTGGACGGGGTTGCGCAGGTCTGGACGGGGTTGCGCAGGTCTGGACGGGGTTGCGCAGGTCTGGATGGGGTCGCACAGCTTTGGACCGGGTCGCGGGTCTGGACGGGGTCGCGGGTCTGGATGGGGTCGCAGGTCTGGACGGGGTTGCACAGGTCTGGACGGGGTCGCACAGGTCTGGACGGGGTTGCGAAGGTCTGGACGGGGTCGCGGGTCTGGATGGGGTTGCGCAGGTTTTGAGATGGGCATTTCCTCCCCCAGCATCTCAGGGTGTTCTTGGCAGCCCCAATCCCAGGACAAACCTAGTTTCCTGTGTTCCTGGTGTTTGTTTTACAAAAGCCTAAGCAGCAGGAACATTTGCAGACTCTGCTGAGAGGGTGAAAGGGGAGGCAGGCATGCAATGTAGGCAGAAGCTGGGAGGGGCTAGACAAAGCTTCTCAGACTTCAGAGTTGGGACCGGAGGGCAAGAGAAGGGCCCAGCAGCCAGGACGTGGTAGCTTCACAGAGGGCAGGGCCTCAGGACACTGGCCACTGCTGCCACATCCCGGGCACAGGGAGACAGCCCAAGGACAGACAGATGGGTCCCACGGGCCTGTGGGTGGGTGGCATACAGAAAGTGAGCCAGCTGCGGAAGCCAGAGAGCACTTCCTACCCAGCCGAACGGCGGCCAAGACCCCGCTGCTCACCAAGACGTGGCCTTGTGAGTCGGTCCTGGACGCCGGGGCTGACTAGCATGACGGTTTGCAAGGGAGGAAATGGTGGCCCTGGAGGTCCAGTTGTTCACTCAAGGCTGCTCAACGGGACAGTGACATTCACAGAGGGAGCCCTGTAATAGGGCAGCCCACCTTTCACACACTGAAAGCTGACTTCAGAGGCTGTTTTCTTAACTGTATTGATGGACAGCTTTGAGTTGGTGTTGGTTACGGCCATCTTCCCTCAACACTTTAATTGAAATGTGAAGTTACAGAATAAGAGGTCAAAGGCACCCTGGGGACTGCATGGGCACCTCATCCGTGGGTAAGGCTCTGGGCCGGGGTTCACATCCTGAAAACCTGCATTCAGGAGTCTGTTTCTCACTCGAGGGGACTTTGGTGTCTCCAAAGATGTTCACTGCGCTTTGTTCTCAGAAGGGCTGCTCTGAATCTCACGAAGGGAGTGAAGGGTCAAGGCGTGTGAATGGCAGTGAGAGCCCCCTACGTGGACAGGGCCTTCTGTCCACAGAGTGGCAGAGAAGAGTTTGTTCCTGGAAGGGCTCCACCCCTGGAGCTGCAAGGCTGGGGCCCAGGCGCGCTACAGCAACAAGCTTCATCACAGCTCCCTCTGCTTAGGCTGTCACTGGCTCACGGTCACACAACCAGGAAGGAGTGTCAAGCAGCCACCACGTAGCGCCCACTCCACATCCCTCCTATCCTGCCCTCGGTTTCAGAGGCCTAGTTGCAGACCACAGAATCCCCACCAGCAGGTGGAAGCAGATCGAGTTTTACTCAGAGATAAAGACCGATGGTCTCCCCATCTGGGCTGAGAGCCGGTGGACGTCACTGCCAGGGATGATGCGGCAGGAGAGGTGCCCAAGCACGAGCAACACTGGCACTGGGCCCCAGGAGCTTCTCTACAGTCCACACAATGTCTAAAGGCTTTCCCGAAGGCCCAGGCCACTCCCGTGTGGCTGCACCTCTCGTTGGCCAATTCTGCCCCCCAGCTTCATGCAGGTAAAGCAGTGTGTGGAACCCAGGTCGCAGGTGAAGGCCCAGCTGTGAGGGCCTCTGGCAAATGGTGATCATACTGCCTGGGCTTTGTGGTGCAGAGGGGATCTGAGGACAGGCAGACTGGGTTTGGATTGATTCGATATGCCAGCCTGCCTGGAACTGTTAGAAGAAAAACTTTGGACTTTGTTCTACATTCAAAACAAGGTGGATGAGGGGGAAACATCCAGGGCCCCAGTGTGGTGTTATGCAGAGTCCATGTGGTGCGGTTCTACTCTGTTTGTGGTGAGAGCATGTGTGTGTTTGCAGAGGCTCGTAGGGCTGCTTTGCCTCCCTGCCCGAGCTGACCCCAGGACAAGTAATCTGGGGAGTGGTCCCAGAGACACCGCCAGTGAGGCTGGAGAGGGCCCCGGTGTGGCATAGGTTCCCCGGGTGTGGGAGCTGAGCCTCTTCCCCTCCCGGCAGTCCTGGTGCCAGGCTCCACAAGGCAAAGATGCTCCACGTGCCTGTGGGTGGCCCCGCAATGAGCTCTGTGGCTGCCAGATGCACCTCCCCTCCAAGGCCTCTGCTGCCTCCCAGTGGCTCACTTTGTTTCTGGCACTGCAAACCGAATCCTGTTAAAAAGCATAGTTAGAAGGCAGCACCATGCTCCTCACTCTTGAAAGCCAGCGGGTGGACCAAGTCTCCACCTTGAAATCCCAGTCACCGTGCTCAAAATTAACAAGTTGTCCAGTGACCTGCTTCTGGGATTGCCACGCTGAGAGGTCGCGTTGTCTTCAAGCAAATACAAGAAAGCAAGTCTCAAGGAAAGCAGGTTTTGTTTCTAGAACATCAGAGGGACCCAAGCATGTACCACATTAGGCTTTTTAAACCCACATTCTACCCAGGGCTAGGTCAGCGAAGAAGGGCTTTCAGTACTGAGGAAGCTCTCGGCTCCTCATTAGTCACTGAGATGACACTGTAACCATGGGAAGTCTGGGCCTTACCTCACTGCGTCCATCCCTGCCCAGTTACACCCCACTCCCACACTGCAAGCGAGGGCTTTAAACTGTAAATCTCTCAGTGTCATTCCCTGAGATGACATAGCGGCCAACCTTGGGTGGTGTGAGCAACAAATGCACAATGGACGTGCTGATTGCAAACTGTAGAATAAAATAAATGCATGCAAGTTCACACTGCTGTCGTCACTGACCATGTCAACCCGCAAACGGGGAAGAGGGACCAACTGCTCTTCCCTGCAGGAGAACCTCAATGGATAAATGCCAGAGGAAAGGGGGAACCAGAAAATCACCACGAGGCAAAGTCCACGGAACTGATTGCCGCCGCCAAGACCCCCATGGATGCCAAAATCAGAGAAGTTCCAGGAGAATCAGGATTTGGTCTCCCAGTGTCTCCAGGATGATTATCCACTACAGAGGAAGGACGGCGATTTGACCAGGAGACTCAGCAGACACCACCTGGACCTGTAGTTGGACACATCAGCTCAGGAGCCACTGAGAGACAGCCTTACCTCCACAGGATGCTTGCCAAATGGGCTTGACTTCATACAGTCCTGAGAACATGAGACAGCAAAATCCATGCCCAGGCCCCAGGACAAGGATGGTTAGGGCTGACATAGGGTCTGGCTCTGTCACCCAGGCTGGAGTGCAGTGGTACAATCATGACTCACTGCAGCCTCCAGCTCCTGGGCTTAAGCGATCCTCCCCACTCAAGTAGCTGGGACCACAGGCGCACACCACCACACCCGGGTAATTTGATTTTATTTTTTGTAGAGATGAGACCTCATTGTGTTGCCCAAGCTGGTCTTGAACTCCTGGGCTCAAGTGATCCTCCTGCCTTGCTCTCCCAAAATTGTGGGATTACAGGCATGGGCCACGGTGTCACACTGGGTGCTGGGTTTAATATCTGTGTCGTGGCCGTGCCGGACATGGATATGAGGGAAGCCGGGGAGGATTATGTGGGAACTCTGGGTACTATTTCTGCAACTTTTTAGTAAGTCTCAAATTCATTCAAAACAAAAAGTTAAAAACAACAACAACAAAGAGCCATCCACTTGCCCCAAACTCTTCCTCAGCTCCCACTCACTCTGAAGATAAATTTCAGAGTCTTCCATCAGACTTAAAGAACCTCTCGCCAGTTCCCTCCGGTCCACACGACCCCAGCTGTCTCTCTCCACTCATCCCTGAGATCTTAAATCCACAGCACTTTCTTGGATCAACTTTCCTGACAACAACATTGCGAGGTCTCTCTCTGTGGCATTTTTGTAGCTCCTAACGCCTCCTCCGCAGCACTTACCATGTCTGCAGTTAACTCAGAGCCTGAGAGACCCACCCCTCAGATCATCCACAAAGACCCACAAGTGCTTCCCTCAGCCCCCACAGACCCTTTCCACAGACCCCACCACAACATATCCACAGACCCGAAGCAGTCCCCTCAGCCCCACAGACCCTTCCCACAGACTCATAGACCTTCCCCTCAGACCCATAACCTCCCCATCCCACAGACCTTTCCCACAGACCCACAGACTGTCCCCTGCCTTCAGACCCTCCCCTCAGACCCGCAGACCCTCCCCGACCCACAGACACTTCCCGTAGATCCACAGACCCTCCCCTCCCTTCAAACCCTCCTCTTCCTTCAGATGCTCCCCTCAAACTATCCTCAGGCCCTCCCTTCATACCCACAGACCTTTCTATCAGACCCTCCTCTCAGACCCACGGACCCTCCCGTCAGACCTGCAGACGCTCCCCTCAGAGCCTCAGACCATCCCCTCAGATGAAGGGACCCTCCCAACAGACCCATAGACCCTTCCCTCAGACCCTCCTGCAGAGCCACAGACCCACAGACCCTCCCAACAGACCCACAGATACACCCCTCAGACCCTCCCCTCAGACCCTCTTCTCAGACCCTCCGACCCTTCTCTCAGACGCACAGACCCTCCCAAGACACTGAAACAGCCTCCCAAGAGACCCACAGACCCTCAGATGTTCTTCTCGGACCCACAGACCCTCCTTTCAGACCCACAGTCCCTCATCTCAGACCGACAGACCCTCCTCTCATACCCTCAGACCCTTCCTTCAGACCCACAAACCCTCCTGTCAAACCGAGAGACCCTACCCTCAGACCCACAGACAATCCCCTAAGACCCTCAGACCCTCCTCTCAGACCCAGAGACCCTGCTGTGAGATCCACAGACCATCCTCTCAGACCCTCACCTCGGACCCACGGACCCTCTTCTCATACCCTCAGACCCTCCTCTCAGACCCTCAAAACCTCCCCTCACACCCTCAGATCCTCCCGAGACCCATGGACCCTCGCCTCAGACTCTCACCTGAGATGCACAGACCCTCCCTTCAGACGCTCAGACCCTCCTCTCAGACACTCAGAACCTCTTCTCATACCATTAGACCCTCCCCTCAGACCCTCAGACTCTCTCCTCAGACCCTCAGACCCACAGAACCTGCCCTCAGATTCTTAGACCCTCCCCTCAGATGCTCCCCTCAGACCCTTGGACGCTCCTCTCAGACCCACAGAGCCTCCCCTCAGACACACAGACCCTCCCCTCGGACCCGCAGAGCCTCCCCTCGGACCCGCAGAGCCTCCCCTCGGACACGCAGAGCCTCCCCTCGGACCCGCAGAGCCTCCCCTCGGACACGCAGAGCCTCCCCTCGGACACGCAGAGCCTCCCCTCGGACACGCAGAGCCTCCCCTCAGACGCAGAGACCCTCCCCTCAGACACGCAGATCCTCCCCTCAGACACACAGACCCTCCCCTCAGACACGCAGACCCTCCCCTCAGACACGCAGACCCTCCCCTCAGACACGCAGATCCTCCCCTCAGACACACAGACCCTCCCCTCAGACACGCAGACCCTCCCCTCAGACACGCAGACCCTCCCCTCGGACCCGCAGAGCCTCCCCTCGGACACGCAGAGCCTCCCCTCAGACGCGCAGACCCTCCCCTCGGACACGCAGACCCTCCCCTCGGACCCGCAGAGCCTCCCCTCGGACCCGCAGAGCCTCCCCTCGGACACGCAGAGCCTCCCCTCAGACGCGCAGACCCTCCCCTCAGACACGCAGACCCTCCCCTCGGACCCGCAGAGCCTCCCCTCGGACACGCAGAGCCTCCCCTCGGACGCACAGAGCCTCCCCTCGGACCCGCAGAGCCTCCCCTCGGACCCGCAGAGCCTCCCCTCGGACCCGCAGAGCCTCCCCTCGGACCCGCAGACCCTCCCCTCGGACACACAGACCCTCCCCTCGGACCCGCAGAGCCTCCCCTCGGACCCGCAGAGCCTCCCCTCGGACCCGCAGAGCCTCCTCTCGGACCCTCCAACCCTTCCCTCAGATCCTCAGACCCTCTTCTCAGACCCTCAGTCTGTCCTCTCAGACCCTCCTCTCAGACGCACAGACCCTCTGACCCTCCCCTCAGACCCTCAGACCGTCCCCTCATACTTCCCCCCCAGACCCTCATACTCAGGTGGGCAGAGCTTCTGCCAGTGTAGATCATGGTGCCGTCTTCCCGCGCGGCACTGCTGTCGTCCTGGTCTTCCGAGGGCGTCTTTCTGTCCGTGGGTTTCCGGCAGGGCCCTCGCTTCTTCCGGTGCGCACTGCTCAGCCCTTCGCGGCTCGGGCCTGACTGAAAGCACCCATGGCCCTGAGCCTCGTGTGCGCTTGTCAGCAGAGCCTGTTTTGTCCTCAGTCTGTCTGGTCTGAGCTGGCGTGGACATTTGCTCTCTGGGTGCATCGCAGAGACCTGCAGGGCCCTGGCGCTCAGAAGCCAGCGTGAGGTTCTAGGTCTGGGGCCGGGGCGGGCGACAGCGGGGCTCGGAGCCACAGCCACAGCCCTGCCTGACGTAGGTAATTCACCCCTTTAATAATCAGAAGACGGAAAGAAGGAAAAGGTGCAGGCCAGAGGGAACCCGAATTCCCTGTTGAGTGCGACTTTCTTTTTGAGGTCTGGTTTCTGGTCAGTGTCCCGAGGACATTATGCCATGCAGGGCGGTTCTGAATTGCCTGGGCCCAGCCTGGTGTTGCCACGGTCCCCACCCCACTCTGCAGCCCTGTCTGATCCTGACCCAGTTTTCTTGCCCACCCCTGAGGCTCAAACACTGTGATTTGAGCTCAGACAAGGTGAGTCCCAGGTTTTGAGTGAGAATGTTTCTTTTAAACGTTGGTTTGATAATTTTCTATAAAAGGCTGAACCCTGAATTGTTTCTTTTTCAGCCTGTACCAAAATGTCAAGTGGTCTCCTCCAGCGGTGCCTATCACCACCAGCCTGTGTCTCCCTGTGAAATATGGCCTGGTTCCATCATGGATTTATTTTCCTGCCTCCCAGTAGGACAGATCTCAGCTCTTTAGGCCGACAACCCCTGACAGCAACTCAGCCACCTCCTGCCCTCACCCTTGGAGCCCTGTCTACTGATGGCTCACTTGGAGCCTGGCTTGGGGTGACCTCTGTGCCAGGGTGTGCGGTCATTTCCCTGGATTCTTGTTAGAGTCCTCATCTGCCCAAGGAGATGATGACCCTGAGCTACTAAGAACAGGCTTCCTTCATGTCAGGACACAGAGACAAACATGTGCACCATGTAAGGGAAGGGAAGATGGTAAAGAGAAATTGGTGAACAAATGCCGCGGCCAGGCAGGTGGCACGAATGAGCTGAGTGTGGCATCAGAGGGGTGGGAACTTGGTGCCGCTCAGCCTTGGCAGGCAGCTGCTAAGTAGGAATGCACAAACACTGGCCAGATCATCTGATTTTTAAAAAGCCAGAAATATGGACTTCTGTATAAAATTTTGTGATTTTTAAATGTTGGCAATGTTCTTGCTTTTTTTCTTTTTAATCCTGGATAGGGTAAACCACCAGTTTCCAACTTCTGTACTAAAACATGTTCTCTAGATTTTTTTTTTTTTTTTTTTGAGACGGAGTCTCGCTCTGTCGCCCAGGCTGGAGTGCAGTGGTGCGATCGCGGCTCACTGCAAGCTCCGCCTCCTGGGTTGACGCCATTCTCCTGCCTCAGCCTCTGGAGTAGCTGGGACTACAGGCGCCCGCCACCACACCCAGCTAATTTTTTGTATTTTTAGTAGTGACGGGGTTTCACCGTGTTAGCCAGGATGGTCTCGATCTCCTGACCTCGTGATCCGCCTGCCTCAGCCTCCCAAAGTGCTGGGATTACAGGTGTGAGCCACTGTGCCTGGCCCCATGTTCTCTAGATTTTTAAAACTAAGATTTTGTTTTATATATTTATATGGAAATACAGAAAAATGCCCAGAAAAAGTGCCTATAATTTTCACTGTTAACAAAATTATATAAAGTAAGAAGTAAAAGTAGCTCTAAGATCCCCTTCACTTCTCCGGTTTGCTGATGTGTGGTAGAGGAGGGGCCATAGAGACGAAGGTCTGTATGCGGAGGTCAGGTGAGCCCTGGAAGTGGGCAGGATTTGGAAGGACTGACAATGAGGAGACCTTGCCCTCAGGTAGGAAGACAGGGTTGATCCTTATCTTTGTTTCAATGGCAGCTGCACTCTTGCATGCATGGTCCAGTTCTATCTCCCGTTTTATATGTCCATTGAACATAACAAATCCTAGTGTAACCACAGCCCTACCCAAGAACATGATGAGACACAACTCCCTAAGTTTTCCCCCCGAAAGTAACCAAAGAACTACTCTGACTTTGACACTTGTTATCCTTTCTAGCTTGTCTCTTTTCTTATATACATACATATATACACAAATATATATATATATATATATAAAATGCATACACGAGTTTTGTCTTTTTGTTTTTAAACTTTATAAGAAGGATATGATATATGTGGGTGTTAGGGACATTTTACTTCATTCATTCTCACTTGTTATCCTATTGTGGGAATACTCCTCACTTTGCTTATCTGGTGTCCTATAGTTGAACATTTGAGCTGCCTTCTACTTTTTTGTTAGCGTAAACATTGATGCTGAGCGTGATCCCTGGGACAGGTCCTGAATGTGGAATTGTTGGGTAGCAGGGTGTGCAAATATTCAACCTAATAGGATTGTGCCAAATTATTTCCAAAAGTGGCTGTATCAACTCACACTCCTACTGGCCATGTGTAAGAGATGTAATTGGCCCACAGCCTTCCCAGTATTTGCTATTGTCAGACTTCTTAAAGTTTGCCTGTCATATGGGCATAAAATGATTTCTGATTGTGGTCTTGATCTGTAGCTCCCTGATAATTAATGAGACCAAGAATCTTTTCATGTGTATACATATTGGCCCATCGACAACACTGACTCTTCTGAGCCGTGAACAGCATATACCTTTATGTATTTAGTTCTTCTGTCTTTCAGTTGTATTTTATAGTATTGTGTTGTATGCATTTTTCATTAGAGTTGCTCCTTGTATTTCATATTTTGTTCTATTGTTAAATCGGATATTGGTTTGATTTCTTTTGGATTGGTTTCTTACTGTTTATTGCTGTATTGTATATGTATAGAAAGGTGCAAATATCACAAGTTTACAGCTTGATGAATTTTCATTGGACTTACCTGTTTAACCTAGACCCAGATGAATAAAACACAGCTTCCCCAGCACCCTAAGACCCCCTGTGTTCTCTTCCATTTATTTCCACTCCTACTCCCACCTTCCAACCAGCAGCCTCTGTCCCAACTAGATTCATTTTGCTTGTTTGGTACTTTATAATCATGGATCCACACAAAATGTAGTCTTTTGTGTCTTGCTACTCTTGCTCAAAACAGTATTTATGAGGAACTTTACCCCATTACTGCCTGTAGTTGTGGACAGTTCATTCCATTGTGTGATTCTATCGGAATTTGTCCTGTTGTCAGGGAGCACTGTGACAGGTCCCAGTTTGGAACAATTACACACAGTGCTGCCTATAGACACTCTAGAAGATGTCTTTTGATAGACAAATGCATTGATTTCTCTTGGATATATTCCTGGGAGTGGAATTGCTGGACCATGGAGTAGTTGTATGTTTGACTTCATTAGGGAATGTAAGTCCGTTTTTCAAAAGAATTTTAACATTTAACACTCCCACCACCAATATATGACAGTTCCACTTGTGTCACGTTCTTTGCCAACACTTGATGTTGTCAATCCCTTACCTTTTAGCCATTCAGATAGGTATGAAATGGTATTTGCCTATGTTTTTAATTTGCATTTTCTGATTACTAAAGAGGCTGAGAACATTTTCACATGTTTCTTGGCCATTTGGATTTCTTCTTTACTATAGCTCAAGTCTTTTTGACAATCTTATAACTGAGTTATTTTTATTTATTAACTTGTAGTTGTTCTTAATTGTTCTGGATATTTCTTTGTTAGATATTTGTGTTGTAAATATTTCCCTAGTCTATTAATATTTTTTAAACTTGCTTTTGATGAGCAAGAGTTTTAAATCTTGAAAAAGTCCAAGTTATACATTTTTTATTTTATACTTGGTGCTATTTTTGCTCTGTTTAAAAAATTCTTGCATATCCTAAGGTCCCGTTTTCTTCAAAATATCTAATTTTTGCTTTCATAAAGCTAAAATTAATGTAATGTCATACAGGTTAATTTGGGGGGTTTGGTGTGAGGTAGAGATCAAAGTTCATTTTTTTTCCATATGAGATCCAGCTGATCCAGCACCATTTATTGAAAAGACTTTTCTTTTCCCATGAATGGTATTGATGCCTTTGTTGAAAATGAAGTAAATATAATATGTGAGTCTATTTTGGGATTTTCTATTCTGTGTCATTGGTCTCTTTAGCTATATTTATTTATCTGTATGCCATCACTACACTGTCTTAATGTGGCATTGAAATCTGGTAGTATAAATCCTTCAACATTATTGTTCTTCAAGATTGTCTTGGAATTACTAGGTCTGTTGATATTCTACATAAAATTTCAAGTTGGGTTGTCACTGGAAGATCCCACACTACTTGTTGATTAAACAACACACTTGTAGATAAGACATGGGCCTGAGTAGAATTTCAAGAGAAATTTAAAAATCTTTCATTGACCTAAATGAAAATGAAAATACAACTTATCAAAATTTGTGGGGTGCAGCAAAAGCCCTGCTTAAAGGAGAACTTATGGCATTGACTGCATATATTAGAAAAGGATATCTAAAATCAATGGTCTAAGCCTCCACTTTAGTGAACTAGAAAAATATGAGCAAATTAAATTCAAAGTAAGCAGAAGAAAAGAAATAATAAGAATTAGAGCAGAAACCAATGAAATGAAAACAGGAAGACAATAGCAAAAAGCAATAAAACCGAAAGATGGTTTTTTGAAAAGATTAATAAAATCCATAAACTTCTAGCCAGGCTAAGGAAAAAACAGAGAAGACAGAAATTGCCAATATCCAAAATGAAAGAGGGGCCATTAGACGTCATATAGAACTCACGGACATTAAAGGGGTAATAAAGGCATATGACGAACAACTCTGTGCCTGCAAATTTGGTATCCTAGATGAAATGAACCAATTCCTTGGAAGACACAATCTGCCAAAACTCACACACAAATAGACAATTTAAATAGACCTAAATCTATTAAAGAAATTGAATCAATAATGAATAACAGAAAGCACCAGGCTCAGATAGGTTCAGTGGTAAATTTTACTAAACATTTAAGGAATAAATTATACCACTTCTCTACAATCTTTTCCAGAAGACAAAAGCAGAGGAATATGTTTTAATTTATTCTGTGAGGCCAGCATTAACATAATACCAAAACTAGACAAAGACATTACAAGAAAAGAAAACTACAGACTCGTCTCTCTTATGAACATAGATGCAACAGTCTTCAATAAAATACTAGCAAATCAGACTGGGTGTGGTGGCTTGTGCCTGTAATCCCAGCATTTTGGGAGGCCGAGACAGGTGGATCACTTGAGGTCAGGTGTTTGAGACCGGCCTGGCCAATGTGGTGAAACCCTATTTCTACTAAAAATACAAAAATTAGCCAGGCGTGGTGGTGGGCACCTGTAATCCCAGCTACTTGGGAGAGTGAGGCAGGAGAATCACTTGAACCCAGGAGGCAGATATTGCAGTGAGCCAAGATTGCACCATTGCACTCTAGCCTGGGAGACAAGAGTGAAACACTGTCTCAAAAACAAAACAAAACAAAACAAACAAACAAAAATACAAAAAAAAAAACTAGCAAATCAAATCCAGCAATGTATAAAAATAATTATATACCATGAACAAGTGGAATTTATAACCATGACCAAGTGGTATCTATCCAGGTCTGCAAGATTGGTTCAACATTTAAAAATCAATTCGCACAATCACATTACATTAGGAGAAAAATCACACGATCATATCAATAGATGTAGAAAAAGCATCTGACAAAATCCAACAGTTGTTTATGATTTAGAAAAAAAAAACTCAGTAAACTAAGAATAGAGGGGGAACTTCTTCACTTGGTAAAGATATCTACAGAAAACCTACAGCTAACATCACACATAATATTTAGAAACTAGATCTTTCCTGCTAAGATCAGGATCAAGGCAAGGATGTTCCTTCTCACCAATCCTTTTCAACATTGTACTAGAAGTTCTAGCAAGTCCAAGAAGACAATAAAAGGAAATAAAATGTATACAGATTGGGAAGGAGAAAACAAAGCTTTCTTAGTTACCAGACTGCCTGATTGTATATGTAGAAAATCCAAAAGAATTGTCAAAAACTCCTGAAACTAATAAGCAATTATAGCAAGATTGTAGGATATAACAAAAATAAATTGCTTTTCTATATGCCAGTAAAAAACAAGTGGAACTTCAAATTTAAAACACACTACTATCTACAGTAACACTAAAAAAGAATGAAGTACTTAGGTTTAAATCTAACAAAATACATACAAGATCTTTATGAGGAAAACCACAAAACTCTGGTGAAAGAACTCAAAGAAAAGCTACATAAATGAGAGACATCCCATGTTCATGGATAGAAAGACTTAATATTTTCCGAATGTCAGTTCTTCCCAACTTCATCTCTAGTATAGATTGAATGCAATCAATCTGTAAACTCAACAGTAAGAAAATGAACAATTTGATTAAGAAATGGGCAACTGGGCCCGGTGGCTCACGCCTATAATCCCAGCACTTTGGGAGGCTGAGGTGGGCGGATCACAAGGTCAAGAGATCAAGACCATCCTGGCCAACATGGTGAAACCCCATCTCTACGAAAAATACAAAAATTAGCTGGGCATGGTGGTGCACGCCTGTAGTCCCAGCTACTTGGGAGGCTGAGACAGGAGAATCACTTGAACCTGAGAGGTGGAGATTGCAGTGAGCCAAGATCCTGATCTTGCCACTGCATTCCAGCCTGGTGACACAGTGAGACTCCATCTCAAAAAAAAAAAAGAAAAAAGAAAAAAAAAAAGAGAAAGAAATGGGCAAACCAGCATGGTGGCTCATGCCTGTAACCTCAGCACTTTGGGAGGCCGAGGCAGGCAGATCACCTGAGGTTGGGAGTTTGAGACCAGCCTGTCCTGGTAAAACTCCATCTCTACTGAAAATTCAAAAATTAGCTGGGTGTGGTGGCATGCACCTATACTCGGGAGTCTGAGGCAGGAGAATCACTTGAATCTAGGAGGCAGAGGTTGCAGTGAGCTGAGATTGTGCCACTGCATTCCAGCCTGGGCAACAGAGCAAGACTCCATCTTAAAAAAAAAATGAAAGAAATGGGCAAAATACCTGAACAGACACCTCACCAAAGAAGCTATACAGATGGCAAAGAAGATGAGCATATGACAAGATGCTTCATATCATATGTCATCAGGGAAGTACTAATTAAAACAGCAATGAGATACCACCACACGCCTATTAGACTGGCAAACAACCAAGTTGCTGACACCACCAAACGCTGGTAATGATGTGAATCAGCAGGAACTGTCATTCATTGCTGGTGAGAATATAAAATAGCATAACCACTTTGGAAGACAGTTTGGAGTTTCTGACAAAACTAACAGCTGGGCACGGTGGCTCATGCCTGTAATCCCAGCACTTTGGGAGGCCGAGGCAGGTGGATTACCTGAGGTCAGGAGTTCAAGACCAGCCTGATCTACATGGAGAAACCCTGTCTCTACTAAAATACAAAAAAATTAGCCAGGCGTGGTGGCGCATGCCTATAATCCCAGCTACTTGAGAGGCTGAGGCAGGAGAATCACTTGAACCCGGGAGGCGGAGGTTGCGATGAGCCGAGATTGCGCCATTGCACTCCGGCCTGGGCAACAAGAGTGAAACTCCGTCCCAAAAAATAAAAAATAAAAAAATAAACAAAACTAAACATACACTTACCATGTGATCCAGCAATTGTGCTCCTTGGTATTTACCAAAATGAGTCAAAAACTTATGTCCGCACAAAATTCTACACATGGATGTTTATAGCAGCTTTATTTATAATCGCCAAAAGTTGGAAGCAACCAAGATGTCCTTCAATAAGTGAGTGGATAAACAAACTGTGATACATCCAGATAACCGAATATTATTCGGTACTAAAAAGAAATGAGCTATCAGGCTATGGAAACACATGGAGAAACTTTAAGTGCATATTACTAAGTAAAAGAAGCCAATCTGCTGGGGGCAGTGGCTCATACCTGTAATCCTAGCACTTTGGGAGGCCAAGGCAGGTGGATCACCTGAGGTCAGGAGTTTGAGACCAGCCTGGCCAACATGGTGAAACCCCGTCTCTACTAAAAATACAAAAATTAGCCAACGTGGTGGCACGCACCTGAAATCCCAGCTATTCAGGAGGCTGAGACAGGAGGCTAACTTGAACCCAGGAGATGGAGGTTGCAGTGAGCTGAGATTGCGCCACTGCACCCCAGCCTGGGTGACAGAGTGAGACTCTGTCTTAAAAAAAAAAAAAAAAAAAAAAAAAAGAAGAAGATAATCTAAAAAGGTTACAACTATATGATTCCAACTCTATGACATTCTAGAAAAGGCAAAACAATGGAGACAGTTAAAAGATCAGTGGTTGCCAGGAATTAGAAGGGAGGGAGGGATAAAATGACAGAGCACAGAAGATTTTTAGGGCAGTGCAACTATTTTCCATGATACTATAATTGTGGATACATGTCATTATACATTCGTCTAAACCATAGAATGTACAACACCAAGAATGAACTCTAATGTAAACTATGAACTATGGATGATGATGATGTGTCAGTGTAGGTTAATTGATTGTAACAAATGCACCACTCTGGAAGGATGTTGAGGAGTCTGTGGGTAGGGGGAGAGAAAGAAGAAGGTATGTAAGGACTCTCTGTACTTTCTGCTCAGTTTTGCTGTGAACTTAATAATGCTCTTAATAAAGTCCGTTTTTTGAAAAATTAGTTGTCAACTTCTACTGAAAAAAAATTTAAAAAGCTGAGATTCTGATTGGGATTGCATTGGATCCATAGGTTAGTTTGGGGAGAAGGGCTATCTTAACACTATTGCGTCTTCTAATCCACAAATATGTTGTATCTCCAATATTTTTGGTCTACTTTAGATTTGTAAAGCAATATTTTGTATTTTTTCAAAATAACGTTTACACATCTAAATTAATTCCTAATTAGTTGCTATTTTTCATGCCATCATAAATATTCTTAAATGACATGAAAATATTTTTAAAATATATTGTCCAATAGTTTGCTGGTATATAGAAATGTAAGTGATGTTATTTTGCATTGAACTTGTATTTAGAGAGTCTTGTAACTTTACTGATTAACTTTAATTGAGTCCTTGGTGCTCCAGATCTGCAATCATCATCTGAGAATAAAAAGAATTTTACCTCTTCCTATTCAATATTTGTGCCTTTTTATTTCTTTTTCTTGTCTTGTTGCACTGGTTAGGACTTTCTGTTTCATTTGAATAGAAATGGGATTTTTCTCTTAATTATATTGCGAATTTCAAAACACAGAGAGATTGAACAAATAGTAAAATACACAATCATACATTAAGCAGTTTTTAAAAATCATTTTGCCATATTCGTTCTCTCTCCTCCCCTTTTGTCTCTCTCTCCCATATGAAAGTACATACACAAAAATACACACTTTTGTCTGAACCACTTACAAATAAATAGTCAAAATAATGACACTTAGTATCTAAATTCATCACTGTGCGCCTTTTCTAAGAATAAAAATAATCTCCCAAACTACCAAAATGCCATTATCACATTTAGCAAAATAATAATTTTTTCCTTCTTTTACCTAATATTTGGACTATGTAAGGTCTTTCCCCATTGTCCTCAAAATATCCTTTATAGCTTTTTTAGAAATAGTTTTATTGAGATAAAATTTACATACCATGCAATTCACCCACTTACAGTACATGATGGTATCTTTGTATATTATTAATTTTTTTAAATTAAATTAATAATTTAAAAATTCAGAACCAGTTCACTGTTCTGAACTGGGGTATATTAATAATTTTTTAAAACTATGGTATATATATATATGTGTGTGTGTGTATGTATATCTTGCCATTTTAATCATTTCAAGTGTAAAATTCAGTGGTATTAATTACATTCACAGTGTTACTAATTACTTCCAACATTTTTCATCACCCCTAACAGTGCTTTGTAATCATTGAGGAGTAACCACCTACCCACAGTCACTGGTAACTGCTAATTTACTTTTTGTCTCTATGAATTTACCTATTCTGGATATTTCGTATAAG
Source organism: Gorilla gorilla gorilla (assembly GCF_029281585.2). Classification (NCBI taxonomy): domain Eukaryota; kingdom Metazoa; phylum Chordata; class Mammalia; order Primates; family Hominidae; genus Gorilla; species Gorilla gorilla. Next base: position 128,455,841 of record NC_073238.2, read on the forward strand.
TGGAATCACACCATATTTGTCCTTTTGTGTCTGGCTTACTTTACTTAGCATGATGTTTTAATGGTTCACCCATGTTACAGCATATATCAGAATTTCATTCCCTTATATGGCTGAATAATAATCCATTACTTGTACATGCTATGTTTTGTTTATCCATTTGTCTGTTGATGGGCACTTAGGGTCTTTCCATCTTTTGACTATTGTGATTAATGCTGCAGTGAACATTGGCATACCATGTCAAACATACATGCTTGTGTGTGTATATGTGTATATATAGTTGTTCCTTAGTATCCATGAGGGATTGGTTCCAGGATCCTCTGTGATACCAAAATCCATGGATGCTAAAGTCCCTTTTTTAAAATGGCATAGTATTTGCATATAACCCAAACACACCCTCCTGTGTATTTTAAATCATCTGTAGATTACTTATAATACATAATGTAATGTAAATGCTATAAAAATAGTTATTAGACTGTATTTAGGGAATAATGACAAGAAGAAAAAGTCTGTACATGTTCAGTACAGATGCAACCTTTGTAGGTCTAAATAAATTTTTAATACAAGGTTGGTTGAATCCATGGATGTGGAATCCACAGATACAAAGGGCCGACTGCATATTGTTCTATTAATGTGATGTGTTACATTGATTATCTTATGTTGAACCATCTTTGCATTCGTGGAATAAATCTCACTTGGTCATTGTGTGTAACAAGATGAAAGATACAAGTCTACAAATCCAAGAAGTTCATGAACTTCAGGTAGGATAAACTCAAAGAAACCCACACCAAGATACATAATCAAACTCAAAAGACAAAGAGAATTTTGAAAACAGCAGGCGAAGTGATTTGTCACTTATAATGGATTTTTAGTAAGATTAATAGCCAATTTCTCATTAGAAATCATGGAAGCCCACTGCCTAGTGGAATGATACATTTAAAGTGAAGGGGAAAAAAAAACCAAACACTGCAAAAAAAGCCAAACCCTGCCAATCTGTAAATTCTATAGCTGGAAAAACTACCCTTCAAAAACGAGGGAAATATTAAGACATCCCCCAGAAAAACAAAAGCTGAGGAGTTCATTACCACTAGACCTGCCCTGCAGGAAATGCTAAAGGACAGATCCTTCAAGGTTGAAATGGAAGGACACCAGATAGTAACTATATGAAGAAATAAATATCTTTGGTAAATACATGGTAAGTACATGGGCAAGTAGAAAAGCCACTATTATTATATTTTTGGTTTATAACTCCACTCTTTTATTTCCTACATGATTTAAAAGACAAATACATAAAAATAATTTTAAATCTATGTTACTGGGCAGAAAATGTATAAAGATGTAAATGGATTAAACTCCTCAGTCAAAAGTTATAGACTGGCAAAATGAATTAAAAAACACATTTTATATGCTGTCCACAAAAGACTCACTTTAGATCTAAGGACACTCATAGGTTGAAAGTGAAAGGATAAAACAAGATATTCATGCAAATAGTAATCAAAAGAGAGGAAGAGTGGCTATATTAATATCAGCATATATTTTGAGTCAAAAACTCATGAGTAACAAAGAAGGATATATATAAAAGAGACAACTTTTGAAAAGGTCAATTCACCAAGAAGATACAACAATCATAAATATATATGTACTAAATATCAGGGCTTCTAAATATACAAAGCAAACATTGACAGAATTTAAGGGAGAAACAGACAACTCTATAATAATAGTAGGAGACTTCAGTGCCCAACTATAGATGTTGGATAGAACAACCAGACAGGAGATCAATAAAAAAAAAAGGACTTAAACAACACTATAGAGCACCTGGACCTAACAGGCATACATAGAACATGCCACTAACAAACGGAAGGATACAATTTTTTCTCAAGTGCACCTGGAACATTCTCCAGGGTATGGTCCCTGGAGACATTTCCTATACCTTGTGAGATAGCAGTGCATTAAAGAATAAGTCTTACTTGGAGTTTATTTATTGCCATGCTTCCTAGTTACTCATCAACCCAGTAAGCAGGTCAATCCATTGAAGAATTTTTTAAGCAAGAAGCAGCATGACCTAATTTATTTATTTCTCTCTCTCCCTCCTTTCTTTCCTCCCTTCCTTCCTTCCCTCCTTCCTTCCTTCCTTCCCTCCCTCCCTCCTTCCTTCCTTCTTTCCTTCCTTTCTCTCTCTCTTTCTCTTTCTTTCCTCTCTCCCTCCCTTTCTTCCTTCCAAGTCCCACTGTGTCACTCAGGCTAGAGTGCAGTGGTGTGATCACTGGTCTCAAACAATCCTCCTGCCTCAGTCTTCCAAGTACCTGGGACTACAAGTATGTGCCACCACACTTGGCTAATTTTTTTTTTTTTTGAGATGGGGTCTCGTTCTGTTGCCCAGGCTGGAGTGCAGTGGTATGATCTCGGCTCACTGCAAGCTCTGCCTCCTGGGTTCATGCCATTCTCCTGCTTCAGCCTCCCCAGTAGCTGGGACTACCCAGAGTTGTGTCTGGCACTTAGCCCACCACCATGCCTGGCTAATTTTTTTTGTATTTTTAGTAGAGATGGGGTTTCACCATGTTAGCCAAGATGGTCTAGATCTCCTGACCTCGTGATCCGCCTGCCTTGGCCTCCCAAAGTGCTGGGATTACAGGCATGAGCCACCGCGCCTGGCCCACGCTTAGCTAATTTTTAAAAATTTTTTTGTAGAGACAAAGTCTTGCTACATTACCCAGCCTGGTCTCAGACTCTTGGCCTCAAGCAATCTTCTCGCCTTGGCCTTCCAAAGTCCTGGGATTACAGGCATGAGCCACCATGCCCGGCCTAATCTCCAATTTTAAAATATCACTCTGCTGAATAGATAACAGATTAGATTATACAAGATTGGATGAAGGGAGTGATTTTTATAGTCCTCAATGGAGAGGATGCTATCTTGGCCAGGGTTGTAGCAGAGGAGGTGGAAAAACAGAGGAATTAAAGACATGTCAAGTTGGTAAGTGGTTGGAGTGAGGGCAAATGAAGTATTTGGCTTCTAGGTTTCTGTATGAATGACTGGGTGGATGTCTTAGTCTGTTTGGGCTGCTTATAAACCACTGAAATTTATGTCTGATGAGGGTCTTGCTTGCTGGTTCATGGACAGCCATCTTTCTGCAGCATTCTCACATACTGGAAGGGGCACAATGGTTCTTCTTGAGCCTCTTTTATCAGGCTTGCGCATTGCAGGCTGTTGCCCTCCAGGCAGCTCCTCGTGTTTAGAAAATGCACCTAAACACGGTGGGAGGCAGGTGCCCCCTGCCCCCTCCCACCGTTGAAGATGCACTATTACTTTGCTGCCATCCAGAGTGGGAAAGCTAGGGGCTGGAGGACGCACAGCCCTTGGAAAGCTCCCAGGCAGGACGTGAGTCTGGAGCACAGGGCTCTGATGAGATCTGGCGCAGAGTCATTCTAGCATCTGTTCAGTGTCCTGGTTCTGTCTGGACTGGCTGCTTGGTTCTTGCTTGCATTGCTTTTTTTTTTTTTTTAATCCTTTTGAGAGGGAGTCTTGCTCTGTCACCCAGGCTAGAGTGCAGTGGCACGATCTCGGCTCACTGCAACCTCCACCTCCCAGGTTCAAACAATTCTCTTGCCTTAATCTCCCGAATAGCTGGGATTACAGGTGCCTACCACCAGGCCCAGCTAATTTTTTTTGTATTTTTAGTAGAGACAGGGTTTCACCATGTTGGCCAGCTGGTCTCGAAAAGAGACCTTGTCTCTCAAAGTGCTGAGATTACAGGTGTGTGCCACTGCACCCGGCCTGCTGCGTTGTTTCTGAGCTAGCACCTTGATTAGTACTGATCCTGCAGTGGCCTGCTTTTAGCTCATGCTGGCCATGGTTTGTTTGCACCAGGACCCTTGGTTCTTCATCTTCTGACTGATGTCCTATCTCAGATGTCTTTCTCCAACCGATCCTCCTCACCTCTCTGAAACATGAGTCTCTCTTCGTCAATTGGAAGAAACTGCCAATTGTCTCCCAATATCTGTTCTCCACATTATTCTTTTGTAGATCTTTAAATGCTTAGGCAGTCATATGGCCCAGGGTAATGACTCTATTTCCTGCATCTTCTAGGTCAGTGTGGCCACGAACCAAGTTCTGGATAATGGGACAAACTGCTAAGAGCATTTTCCAAAACTGATCTGTTTCTGTTTGTGCACACACACACACACTCTCAGACACACCTGTGTACTCAGCTGGTCATAGTCTCTCAATTGTCACCTTCTCCATGAAGTGTTGCCAACTGTGTGCAGGGAGAAATCATTGTTCTGTGCTTCCATACCCCCCTTCCCAATCGTGAATATGAGCTTGTCCCACCAGGTCACATCCATTATAATTGCAGGTGCATCTGTCTCTCCAGTTTGACTCTGGGCAGTCTCTTATTAATCTGCGTAATATCAGCACCCAGAGTTGTGTCTGGCACTTAGTAGGAGCTCAGAAATGCTTGTGGAGGGAGGAATGCAGGGAAAGCAAGGGTTTCGAAACTGTGGTTTCGTCTTCTTATTAACAAACTATATTTTTATCCACGTATTTCTCAGTTAAAGGAACTTGCCCATCACGGAGGCTAAGATCACTTATCCACAGTGATGTGGTGCCCCATCATCTCAGCATTGGTGTCCAGTGGATGCTAAGATCCTTCTGTGAATCCGTAAGAGGAGTGGGCAGGCAGCACAAAAATGCCCAAAGGCACTCAATTGCATGTGAGGCCACATTTCTCAAACAAAATTACTCTGTAGGCTCCTGGTGCTGCCTTCACCTTGGGCTGATGACAAATGGGTGCTATGGGGAAAGGAGATGACGCCAGGAGAACATAGATCTTTCAACCTGAAATCATGGGACTCCACAGAACATCACCTGACATCATCTTAGCCAGAGTGAAGCAAGCCGCAGGGCAGGCACACTTCAGGAGAATCTCGGAGTCAATGGCCAAGGTACCAAGGGGTCTCTCATCACAAAAGCCAGAAAAGAATCCAGATCAAAGCAAGGGAACATGTCTAAGGAGTAGGCAAAATTGGTCGATTCGGGTAAATTCAACTTTTATAAATCTGGTGATATGATCCTCTAGAATTTGTCAGATCCAAGGGGTGATTTTGAAAGAACTGTGGTTTCAGACTATAAATGAATGTGACAGTCTTTAAGACAGAAATAATATTATAGCATGCTAATGTGGCAGGATCACAACTGACCTTCCTTCCAAGAGGGAGAACTTGGGATTTGACCGGGAATTTTAAAAAGGAGCAATAACGCAGTAAGAGAGAGACAAAAATGTCTTTGTGTCTGGGGGTGGTGGGGGGACTTAGGAGTGTTGATCTGTGAGAGCAAAGGAGAGCCTCACGAGACAGACCTGGAGGTTGGGAAAGCGCACAGATTTTCCTGTGTTTTATGATACACTCAAATACACAGAGCAAAGTTTTCTAGAGATGCCTTTATTGACATTTTACTAAAGATCAAGAAAATGCCATTTACGCATATCCAGGAATATTATTTTTTAACTTTCCCCATAAATTCCATGAGTCCCTGCCTCCTGCTTGTCCTCCCACTGAAGGACTCTTGCCATAGTGATGGAAGAAGGCAGAAAATAGGAGATGGTTGGAGAAAAGACCAATGTCATCGAGGAGGGAAACAAAAGACAATCTGGATATGTAATCAGCAGATTTAGAATTAAAACAGGGTTAGAAAATTCTCTCTCTCTGAAAGAGAGGACAGTTTAATGGGGGTGTGGAATTGGTGGGGAGAGTTTGCACCATGCCTGGAGACTCTGGAGCAGACACACACACAGCTTTTGCAAGATGAAGACTTTTCCTGGGAAGGACACGTTCACTTCTAGTAAAACACAGCACAGGCCGTTTCCATGTAATATTTGGGACGGTAGCTGAATCTGGTGCCCACATGCACAAAACAAGACAGTATCTGGCCCCAACCATAGGGCTGAACCCAGCCTCTGGCATGTGGTGCAAGTCAACACCTGAACGAGTGCATCATTCAAAGAACCCTATCTCCTAAACAGCCCAGGCTCCAGAGATACAGGGAGGCCAAAGGCTTAGATAAATTCCGAGGGTTATGGGCTTATTTAGGAAGTTTGCATTTCAGCAACCCAATCGAGAGACTGCAAGGCAAGGCAGTGGCTAAAAATATTTGGATCATCAACCAAAATTTTAGAGGGAATTCTGTTAACTTTTGTTAAGAGAAACGAGGGCTTTCTGTGGAACATGTGGCTATGGAGAGGAAAAAGGGAGTAACTTTTTGCCCTTTTCCTAAGCCACACAGAGCCCCGTGAGCATTCATTGCTGCAGTGCCTCGTGCGCGTTCGGAGTATCTCAGTACAGTGATTTTTGTGCAGAAACTTCTTTGAATAATATTAGTTATCAACCATATAAACATTGTTGAATTATCAGAATCCTGAATTTGTGGGGAAGATGTTTAAGACCCCAATTTTGGACCCTACGTGTGTATCCTCCTAACTGGAGCCCCCAGGTCTCAGGGAGAAGTCCCCAGAGGCCGGGAGGGTGTCACTGTTGCCATCAGGGCTCAAATACTGAAATTTAGGAACACATAAAGAATCCCTGTGAAACAGAAGGAACGGACCTAGGAAGATAGGGCCATTTGAGGAACATCAGTGTTCTCTAAGTATCTATTTGTGTGAACCAGCTCGCAGAAAGTGAGCATTTCTGGTAGTCTTCAAAGAAGAAACAGGTGCTAACTTGTAAGCAGTTTAAGCCAAGTGACCAGAGCTTTAGGGGGTGCGGCCTTGCCTGAGGGGCAGGAGTGGCCAAAATCAGCATAAAACGTGCAAAGTGGGCTGTCATGTAATAATACACCGCACAGGCAGAGAGGCCTTTGGTCAGCTCCTCAAGTCCTCTGTAGATGTTCCTTACCCTCGGCGCGCACCAGCCTCTGCCGCCTGCTGTGGCCCTGAACTTCGGACTCTTCTCTGGCCTAGCCCGCCCTTGGCTGGGGTGCTCGGGCCTGGCCCTAGCGGCGGGGCCCTCCAGGGTGGATTAAGTCTCCAAGACTCCGGGACCACCAGGCTCACCATGCAATGAAACTGTTTCTGGAGTTTTCCTATCCCTGCTTTCCCTCCCGAGTCCCGGGCCAGGCTGCGTCCGGCGGGCACCGAGGACGCCCACAATTGCTGGGAATCTGGGCGGAGGCCCGTCGTGGGCTTGGAGGCCACCGGGTCCAGCAGAGGCAGAGGCCTCTGTGCCACGCACGCACACACACCTGCTCTCCTCCGTGTGTCCACATACACACGTCTATGCACACACCTGCTCTCCATACATGCACAGCCCCACACACAGTCGGCCCTTTATGTGCACACACACTCGTGCACACAAGCGGCCCCCTCTCCTCCGTGCATACAGGCGCGCACACAGCTGGCTCTCCTCTGTGAGCACACACACTCAAGCACACACCCGGCCCCGCTCTTCCAAGTGCACACACACTCCTGCACACACTAGTCCCTGCTCCCCCCCCCCCACTCGTGCACACAGCCGGCACTCTCTGCTCCCTGCACACACTCACACATCCTGACATACCCGGCCCCCTACCTGCTGCCCCATGTGCACACACACTAGTGCACACACTAGTCCCTGCTCCCCCACGTGCACACACACTCTTGCACACAGCCGGCCCCGCTCCCCCACGTGCACACACCAGCTCCCGCTCCCCCACATGCACACACACTCGTGCACCTAGCCGGCCCCGTTCCCCCATGTGCACACACACTCTTGCACACAGCCGGCCACCTCTCTCTCCGGACACACACAGTGACAGGCGCGCACAAACGCAGCCCCTTGGCCTGCAAGCGCACGCCGCGCGCGCGCACTGCCCGTCCCGGCGCAGGCCCCGGCTACATCTCCGCACGCGCACGCGCACACACGGACACGCGCGCACAGCCCCTCCCCGCTCTCCCAGGGCGCGCAGCACTGGCGGGAGGAGCGGGAGACCGAGGAGCAGCAGAAGAGGAGGAGGAGGGCGCCGAAGGCGCGAAAAGGCGCGCAGGCGCGCTGCGCGGAGCGGGCCCGCCGCCGCCCACGTCACCGCGCCGCGCGCACGTCACGCCGGCCCGACGCTCGGCCAGGGTGAGCCCCGCGTCCCGGCGCCGCTCGGCCCAGGGCAGGGACCCCGCCACGGCCGGGACCGCCCGGCCCGGCCCCCGCCCGCGCCTCTCCGCGCCGCCCCGCGCTCCGCACCGCGCCCTCTCTGCGTCCCCGCCCGCGCGGCCGGACCGGGCAGCCAGGTGCGGGTGGGCAGGGGATGCCGCGGGAGCCGCGGGCGGGAGCCGGGGGTGCGGGCGGGACCCCCGGCCACCCCATCCCTTGCCCCGGCCGCGTGTAGGCGCCGCGCGGCCCCGACCCGCGCCCTCCCGCGCCCTGCGCGCTCCTGCGCCTCGGGGACCCCGCGCGCTCGGCGCTGGTGGGGGCTCCCCAGGTGACCGCGGGGCGGGGGTCCCGGGCCCGGCCCTCCCGGCCGACAGCAGCGTCCGCGCCCCACGCTGCAGGTGGGGCCGGGGCCGGGGCCGGGGCTGGGGCCAGGGTCGGCCGGAGCGCGCAGGGCGGGGGAGGGGAGGCCGCCCCACGGCGGCCCGCGGGGACCCGGTTCCGGCGCGCGCGGGAGGCGCCTCGTGCGGAGGCGGCCCGAGGCCTAGTGACAGGCGCGCGGCGCGGACCCCGGAAGCCCACCTGTCAGAGTTACCGGTCAGCCGGGCGGGCGCCGCCGGGGTCTGGGGTGGACGCCGCGAGTCTGCACGTTGCGCCGGGACCCCGGGGCTGTGCCCAGGTGGGTGGTGGGGCACCCCCTTGCAGCGGCGGGATGGAGGCGCTGCGCCCTGGCTGCCGGGGCTCGGCCCCACCCTCGGCCGCTGGGCGGGCCGTCGGGGACCTGGGGGTCGTGGTGGTGACCCTGCGGGCCCGCGGGCCACTTTTCCGCAGGGGGCATTTCCGTCTGGCGAGGCGACTTAAAATCCTGAGTGTGGGAGTCGGTTTGGCCAGCTCCGCTCTCAGGATGGAGGGTGCCTTTGGGAAGGAAGGTCCGCGTTTCCTTTGAGATGTGTTATTTTTTAAACTTCGTTTTTCATTCTTATTTCTTGTTTTTCCTTACTTTTTTTTTTTTTTTTTTTACCAGAAAAATCATTTTTCTTCTCTGGGAAGGTGAACATTTGTAGCATTGATTTCCCGGATCTGGTAACATGGCAAAAGATGTAAGTATGTTTGCTTCATGCTGCACACGAATGTTTGCCTCGCACTAAATTCTTTGTAGTTCTTTGCCTTTATTTCAGAATGACAACACATAAGCTACAGTAGTGTTTATTTTCAGACTTTTAAAGCGTCTGAAGCGGGATGAAGGTGAAAGATGGAAGGATCTGATCTCTGAAGCTGCGGTCACCACCCACAAGTTGTGGCCTTGGATACCACACTGTGTAGTTGGGTGGTGATGGGGTGGTGCCTTCTGACTTTTTCCTTATCTTTACCGACTGTGTTAATTGATAATTTTAAATAAACGCCTTAATTAAATTGAGGTGGAGGGTGTTGCAGCACCGCAGCGAATCCTGCATTTCTTGGGGGGCTTCCACATGAGACGCTGGACGGGGGCCAGGCTCAGGGCTCAGGCTGTAGCCACCTGCTGGCACCTTTCTTCCTACAGAGGAAGTTAATTCCATTTGGGTGGACCAAGAGCTAAGCACTTGTTTTGGCCACTTTTTTTCTCAGAAGGATGAGATTTCCTGATTTATGAAATCTGGTAAAAAATGCTACTTAGCCTGCTTTGCAGTTGTCATGAAACTATAGAATATTTTGAAAATTTTTTAAAGCAAGAAATTTAGTCTATTTTATTGGTGTGCGGTTCTTTACCGTGCTTGGTTATGTCAGTCACTGAAACACCGGCTGGATTCTTTAGTGTTTCCCACCGCGCGTCGCTCTGTAACTGAGTGAAAGGGGCTTTTGATGTGTTTACCTACTTACCGCACAGAGTTGGAAAGAGTCCGCACATGCTGCCTCTGCCTGAGATACATCTGTAGCGAAAATGCGTCCAGAGTGTGGAGCCCTCTCCATTGGCGCAGAGGTTTCAGTGGTCCCTGCGAGGCCTTTTGGGGTGTCTGCCCTCCCTGACCTGCGACCAGGCATGTCACACGGCGTCCCTGACTTCAAGCACTGAGGTCTGCTTTAGAGAGGGTGTGTGAGCACCCAGGTGGACCCAGTGTGGGTTTTTGAAGTCATATCTGGGTGTGCTGCGAGACTACTTTTATCCTCTCCACTGTGCTTGTCCGTACCATGCCTTGACCTCGTGCGGGCATGCACTCAGAATGCCAAATGTGGGCATGTGCTCAGCGCGCAAGCCATGTTCATTACGTCTCCTCACGGTGAGGAGCTGAACCCAGGGCCTCGGTTAGAGCACGCTTCTGGTGTTGTGTGGTTTCCTCAGATGGGGTTCTCAAACACGCTTTGATACATGATGGATGGTGTCTTCGGGGCCCTCTTTCATTCCCCCTTGATTTCACTGGCACTGTCTGTGAGCAGCATGTAGTGTGAGGCTGGGGGTGGGGGGCGTGTGGAAAGGTGGTCCGGCTCTGCAGGACCCTGAATGCTCCATCCAGCGTGGGCACCTGAGACGCAGCATTTGTCAGGGACTGCATAGGCACAGGGGCTGGGGGCTCACCTTGCACTCGGGTTGTGATCTGAGTTGGGGGTTGGCGCTGGGAGGAGAGTAGGATTCTACAGCTGGTGAGGCCTTCGCTGCTCAAAGCCTGGGAGTGGTCAGGAGTGCTGGGTCTGGATGGAAAGTGAGGTTGTGAACAAGCCAAGGAATTTGATGTTTTCGCTAGCTCTTTTTTTTTTTTTGAGACAGAGTCTCACTGTCTCCCAAGCTGGAGTGCAGTGGCGCGATCTTGGCTCACTGCAACCTCTGTCTCCTGGGTTTAAGCAATCCTCCTGCCTCAGCCTCCTGAGAAGCTAGGATTACAGGCATGTGCCACCATGCCTGGCAAATTTTTTTGTATTTTTAGTAGAGATGGGGTTTCACCATGTTGCCCAGGCTGGGCTCGAGCTCCTGACCTCAACAATCCACCCGCCTTACAGGCGTGAGCCACCGCGCCCAGCCTACCTAACTAAGTAGAGGTGTGACATTTGAATTTTGAAAAGATGATGTTGGCAGCTTTTGCAGAAGGGAACATCGATAACCAGTTAGGTGTTTTGTTTTTTTTTGAGACGGCGTTTTGCTTGTTGCCCAGGCTAGAGTGCAATGGCGCGACCTCAGCTTACTGTGACCTTGGCCTCCTGGGTTCAAGCAATTCTCCTCCTCAGCCTCCCAAATAGCTGGGATTACAGGCGTGCCACCACACCCAGCTAATTTTTTGTTAGTAGACACGGGGTTTCACCATGTTGGCCAGGCTTGTCTTGAACTCCTGATCTCAGGGGATCCACCCACCTCGGCCTCCCGAAGTGCTGGGATTACAGGCGTGAGCCGCTGTGCCCAGCCCACCAGTTAGGTTTTTAAAAGCACTGGTACTGCAGTAAAACCACAGGTGTATGTCAAAAGCCTTTATGCTGGGGGAAAGCTGTGCCACTTGGGTTGAAGGAGGCAGGCCTCCAGCTTCTAAGTGCCCTGGGGCCTCTGTAGAGGGCCATGAGGGGCCACAGGATGCAGGGAGCTGGAGCTAGGCCCTGGTAGTCACCATGGAGGAGGAGAAACAAGGACACCCAAGACCTGAGGCTGGAAGGTTCTGGAGAGAACACAAGAGAAAAACAACTCCGGAGCTTCCAACCTCAAGTAGGGCACAGGGAGACAAGCAGGTGGGAAAAGGCCACAGATGGCTCCATGTGAGTGAGGGGCAGAAAGAAGAGGATGAGGGCAGTCCTCTGGGGGTGTCATCTTTGAACAGCAGTTGGCGGGCAGTGGGTGTGAAGGTCTATATGGCAAGGAGCTACACACGAGGGAGGAGAGAGGTACTCTGAAAAGTTTGCAGAGTGGGTAGGCAATGAATGTGGAGCAGTGAGGAGAGTGATCAGCGATGGTGCAGTAGTTAGAGAGAGAGTGGTGGTGGACTTGATGGAGAGTGAGTGGTGATGGTGGTGTGGGTGGAGAGGGAGTGGTGATGGTGGAGTTGGTAGAGGGTGAGTGTGGTGATGGTGGTGTGGGTGGAGAGGGAGTGGTGATGGTGGTAGACTGGAGGAGAGTGAGTGTGGTGATGGTGGAGTTGGTAGAGGGTGAGTGTGGTGATGGTGGTGTGGGTGGAGAGGGAGTGGTGATGGTGGAGTTGGTAGAGGGTGAGTGTGGTGATGGTGGTGTGGGTGGAGAGGGAGTGGCGGTGCTGGAGTGGGTGATGTAGGGTCACAGGAGGAGGAAACAGCCTAGAAGGTGGCTGCCTTTGATGGTCCTTGAGTGGGCCCAGCTGGAGAAATGGTGAGAAGGATTAGGTTTCTGTTGTCTTGCTCAGGGACTTTTTATTTTATTGCACTTATTTGAATTAAAATGGTAAATTCAAATGGAATATTTCTGTTTATACTCTGTTAAGTGGGAGAATGTGGAGAACAGGAGTCAGCTGCCATACGGCCACCTGGCTGGCTCCGGGAACCTGAGGCCTGGTCTTGCCCGGCAGGAGCGCTGGCATAGCGTGGATCACTTACGGAAATTTATGATCAAGATTATGGGCTGCTCTTGGCAATTTGGGGAGGATTTCCTTGCTGTGGGGACTGTCTGTTTCCATGCCTGGCCCACCCGGTCTGTGATAGCCTCAGGTGCAGTCCTGTCTTAAGTTTGGAGACACCCTGGGAGGTCCGTACGGACTCTTTGAGTTTCTGAACTGTCCTCGAAACATCTCAGGCCTTCCGCCTCAGGGCTTAGGGAGGCTGTCCTCTGGTTCCTGAACAGGGTGGCTCTGACCCGCGGATCTGTGGGCTCCCGTTGCAGGTACCGGTGGTGCTCGGAACCGTCCTCAGATTCAGTCTTGGAAGGTGCTTTGGCACCTCCTTAGAGTCGGACAGACCCTTGTCACGAGTCAGTCCAGCTGCAGGGGCTCAAGTTGTTCTAGAGCTGGGCTGGCAGGGCCCTTGGGTGAGGGAGTGTGGCTTGGCACTGGCATCTCGGCCTGCGGCCAAGTTTCCTGCCTGCCCAGGCAGCATGACCCTTGGTGGGATCAGGCAGAGCTCTGCCTCTCCCCTCCCTACCTCGGAAGATCCTGTCGTCACACACGATTGTCCAGTGTCATGAAGGTTTGTAAGTGGGAAGGCGGGCAGGTGATGAATTCATCAAACATTACAGGGATGCTTTTGCTGAAGACTTCGGGATGTAGCCCGTGTGGGGCTGTTTCTGGGGTCCCGTTCGCCTCTCCAAGCTCCTCCTGCCATTGGTAAAGATGCAGGGACTCTGAACTCGCTCTTGGGCTGTGCGGGGACTTGGACCCGGTCAGCTCCCTGTGCAGAGAGAACGTGGCTGTGGACGTCACTGCCCGGCATTCACGTGCCTTGGTTGTGAAAGCCGTTCTGTGGTGCCTGTTTGTGTCCTGTGAGTTTATGGGGAAATCCTGAAATTGAGAGCTGGGGACCAAGAGAACTGTGTGCGTCCCACCATGGAGGCATTTGAGTGATGCTGTCACGAGGCTCTGCTAATGCCAAGAGGGGACCAATGAGCTCCTCTAAGGGTCTACCACCAGGTGTCCTTTTACAGACCTGGATGGTGAAGTTCAGGCCTGAAGAGGTGAACCTGATGCAGCAACAAACTGCTGTTTCCTTCAGTGCTTGAAGGAGTGAGTTCTGGGAACAGGATTCAGCGACTCAGGCCTTCTTTTGTCCTCATAAAGAAACAACTTTACATTTGAGGTTAAGAAGGTTGTCAGTTTAGCCCCCTCAGGTTTAAGTGTTGAAGAAATCTTTGATGACGTGCTTGTTTTTACAACAGTCTTTTCATATTTCAGGATTTTTTTTTCTACATAGGATGAGGTTAGAGAAACTCTGAAGGGATATTAAAAATTAGAAAATTATAGGTTGGGCCGGGCGCAGTGGCTCACGCCTGTAATCCCAGCACTTTGGGAGGCCGAGGCGGGTGGATCACAAGGTCAGGAGATTGAGACCATCCTGGCTAACAGGGTGAAACCCCTTCTCCACTAAAAATACAAAAAATTAGCCAGGCATGGTGGTGGGCGCCTGTAGTCCCAGCTACTGGGGAGGCTGAGGCAGGAGAATGGCGTGAACTCGGGAGGCGGAGCTTGCAGGGAGCGGAGATTGCACCACTGCACTCCAGCCTGGGCGACAGAGCGAGACTCTGTCTCAAAAAAAAAAAAAAAAGAAAATTATAGGTTAATTAAAAGTTTTGCCCCTGCTGGGCGCGGTGGCTCATGCCTGTAATCCCGGAGGCCAAGGCGGGTGGATCACCTGAGGTCAGGAGTTCGAGACCAGTCTGGCCAACATGGCAAAACCCTGTCTCTACTAAACATACAGAAATTAGCTGGGCGTGGTGGCGGGCGCCTGTAATCCCAGCTACTCTCAAGGCTGAGAAGGAGAATCGCTTGAATCCGGGAGGCGGAGGTTGCAGTGAGCCGAGATCACGCCATTGCACTCCAGCCTGGGTGACAAGAGCAAGACTTCATCTCAAAAAAAAAAAAAAAAAAAAAGAAAAAAGTTTTGCCGCTAAAACATGCTTTAAAAGAGGTATTATAGGAACATCTGGTATAAAATTCAAAGAATAAAAAAGGACATCTTTTTTCTTACATAATCAGCTCTTTGTTAGCTCTTTACTTTTGGTATTTGGAAGAAATCTCTGGAGTTCGTTGTGTAAGAATTAGAAACCTCATCTTTGGTGCACAGCTTGATTTGCAGTAAACTATTAGGTGCTCTTTAGGGGATGTTAAAAACTTTTCACTCTTGGTATTTACATTAAAAAATACTTTGTTGTAGAACAATTAGAAAATCCAGATTTGCAGTTGATATTTAGCTTGACTTACAGTGTGGCTTTCTGCTGTTTGTCATAAGAGACTAGATTTATCAAGTTTTGCTTAGAGAGGAGGCCTGGCAGCAGCGGGTGGCTTAGACTACGTGTGGGGATGGATCTGCGAGGGGAAGGGCAGATGTCAGCGTTGGCTGAATTAGAGGCTGAATTAGGTGACCCCTCATCCCCCAGGTGTCTTACTCAGATGATTCTGGTTGTTCGGGTACTGGCCATGCACTGCTGTCTGTATCTTTGTGTGTAGCCCAAGCCTGGAAAAGCATCCGCCCTTTGTACCTTTTTCCCGACTGGCTGAGATTCCCGCAGCATCCCGACTCCGCTTCAGGGCTCCTGTGAGGACAGGGACTATGGCTTTTAAGTTGTCGCACAGGTCATGGGCGCTATTCACACGTGCTGCAGGTAATTTTGAGACTCAAGGATGAAGAGTTGTATCTGCCTCTTCCCGTTAGTCTTTTATGTGAATCCTGTTTGTTTGTTTGTTTCGAGACAGAGTTTCGTTCTTGTTGCCCAGGCTGGAGTGCAATGGCACGATCTTGGCTCACCACAACCTCTGTCTCCCGGGTTCAAGCGATTCTCTGACCTCAGCCTCCCAAGTAGCTGGGATTACAGGCATGCGCCACCATACCCTGCTAATTTTTTGTATTTTTAGTAGAGACGGGGTTTCTTCATGTTGCTCAGGCTGGTCTCGAACTCCCGACCTCAGGTGATCCACCCGCCTTGGCCTCCCAGAGTGCTGGGATTCCAGGCGTGAGCCACCGTGCCCGGCCATGAATCCTGTTTTTATATGGTCCAGTTTCTAAGGGATTCTGGTCTGATGAATGAAAACCTTGTGTGTCCCCTGTGGCTTTGAGATACAGTATCTTTTAACACAGGTGCTTGCCCTGTGCACCCTGGTCTTCTGTTCATTAACATCGCGTCACTGGGGTCTGAGGAAAAGAGACAGTGTGATCCGCTCCAGTGGATGGGGAAGCAGGAGAGGGTCAGAAACCTGAATGGGTCAGCCCAGAATCCAGCATTGCCAACACGTCCCTGGCCCTCCCCTCCTGCCCAGGTGACAGGTGTGGCGTATGCTGGTCCTCAGCCCTGCCCAGGAGACAGTTGTGGTGTCTGTGGGTCTTCAGCCCTGCCCAGGTGACAGGTGTGCTGTGTGCTGGTCCTCAGCCCTGCCCAGGTGACAGGTGTGCTGTATGCTGGTCCTCACCCTGCCCAGGTGACAGGTGTGGTGTGTGCGGGTCCTCAGCCCTGCCCAGGTGACAGGTGTGCTGTGTGCTGGTCCTCAGCCCTGCCCAGGTGACAGGTGTGCTGTGTGCTGGTCCTCAGCCCTGCCCAGGTGACAGATGTCCTGTGCGCACATCCTCATTCCTGCCCAGGTGACAGGTGTGCTGTGTGCTGGTCCTCAGCCCTGCCCAGGTGACAGGTGTGCTGTGTGCTGGTCCTCAGCCCTGCCCAGGTGACAGGTGTGCTGTGTGCTGGTCCTCAGCCCTGCCCAGGTGACAGATGTCCTGTGCGCACATCCTCATTCCTGCCCAGGTGACAGGTGTGCTGTGTGCTGGTCCTCAGCCCTGCCCAGGTGACAGGTGTGCTGTGTGCTGGTCCTCAGCCCTGCCCAGGTGACAGGTGTGCTGTGTGCTGGTCCTCAGCCCTGCCCAGGTGACAGATGTCCTGTGCGCACATCCTCATTCCTGCCCAGGTGACAGGTGTGCTGTGTGCTGGTCCTCAGCCCTGCCCAGGTGACAGGTGTGCTGTGTGCTGGTCCTCAGCCCTGCCCAGGTGACAGGTGTGCTGTGTGCTGGTCCTCAGCCCTGCCCAGGTGACAGATGTCCTGTGCGCACATCCTCATTCCTGCCCAGGTGACAGGTGTGCTGTGTGCTGGTCCTCAGCCCTGCCCAGGTGACAGGTGTGCTGTGTGCTGGTCCTCAGCCCTGCCCAGGTGACAGATGTGGTGTGCGCGGGTCCTCAGCCCTGCCCAGGTGACAGGTGTGCTGTGTGCTGGTCCTCAGCCCTGCCCAGGTGACAGGTGTGCTGTGTGCTGGTCCTCAGCCCTGCCCAGGTGACAGGTGTGCTGTGTGCTGGTCCTCAGCCCTGCCCAGGTGACAGGTGTGCTGTGTGCTGGTCCTCAGCCCTGCCCAGGTGACAGGTGTGCTGTGCATGGGTGTTCAGCTATACCCAGGTGTCAGGTGTGGTGTGTGCGGGTCCTCAGCCCTGTCCAGGTGACAGATGTCCTGTGCACAAATCCTCAGCCATGCCCAGGTGACAGGTGTGCTGTGCATGAGTCCTCAGCCCTGCCCAGGTGACAGGTGTGCTGTGTGCTGATCCTCAGCCCTGCCCAGGTGACAGGTGTGCTGTGTGCTGGTCCTCAGCCCTGCCCAAGTGACAGGTGTGGTGTGCACGGGTCCTCAGCCCTGCCCAGGTGACAGGTGTGCTGTGCATGGGTGTTCAGCTATACCCAGGTGTCAGGTGTGGTGTGTGCGGGTCCTCAACCCTGTCCAGGTGACAGATGTCCTGTGCACAAATCCTCAGCCATGCCCAGGTGACAGGTGTGCTGTGCATGAGTCCTCAGCCCTGCCCAGGTGACAGGTGTGCTGTGTGCTGTTCCTCAGCCCTGTCCAGGTGACAGGTGTGGTGTGCGCGGGTCCTCAGCCCTGCCCAGGTGACAGGTGTGCTGTGCACAAATCCTCAGCCCTGCCTAGGTGACAGATGTCCTGTGCGCACATCCTCATTCCTGCCCAGGTGACAGGTGTGCTGTGTGTGGGTCCTCGGCCCTCCCCAGGTGACAGGTGTGCTGTATGCTGGTCCTCACCCTGCCCAGGTGACAGGTGTGGTGTGTGCGGGTCCTCAGCCCTGCCCAGGTGACAGGTGTGGTGTGTGCTGGTCCTCACCCTGCCCAGGTGACAGGTGTGCTGTGTGCTGGTCCTCACCCTGCCCAGGTGACAGGTGTGGTGTACGTGGGTCCTCAGCCCTGCCCAGGTGACAGGTGGTGTGCGTGGGTCCTCAGCCGTGCACAGGTGACAGGTGTGCTGTGTGCGGGTCCTCAGCCCTGCACAGGTGACAGGTGTGCTGTGTGCGGGTCCTCAGCCCTGCCCAGGTGACAGGTGTGGTGTGTGCGGGTCCTCAGCCGTGCCCAGGTGACAGGTGTGCTGTGTGCTGGTCCTCACCCTGCCCAGGTGACAGGTGTGGTGTGCGCGGATCCTCAGCCCTGCCCAGGTGACAGATGTCCTGTGCACAAATCCTCAGCCATGCCCAGGTGACAGGTGTGCTGTGCATGAGTCCTCAGCCCTGCCCAGGTGACAGGTGTGCTGTGTGCTGATCCTCAGCCCTGTCCAGGTGACAGGTGTGCTGTGTGCTGGTCTTCAGCTGTGCCCAAGAGACAGTTGTGGTGTGCACGGGTCCTCAGCCCTGCCCAGGTGACAGGTGTGGTGTGCGCGGATCCTCAGCCCTGCCCAGGTGACAGATGTCCTGTGCACAAATCCTCAGCCATGCCCAGGTGACAGGTGTGCTGTGCATGAGTCCTCAGCCCTGCCCAGGTGACAGGTGTGCTGTGTGCTGTTCCTCAGCCCTGTCCAGGTGACAGGTGTGGTGTGCGCGGGTCCTCAGCCCTGCCCAGGTGACAGGTGTGCTGTGCACAAATCCTCAGCCCTGCCTAGGTGACAGATGTCCTGTGCGCACATCCTCATTCCTGCCCAGGTGACAGGTGTGCTGTGTGTGGGTCCTCAGCCCTGCCCAGGTGACAGGTGTGCTGTGTGCTGGTCCTCACCCTGCCCAGGTGACAGGTGTGGTGTACGTGGGTCCTCAGCCCTGCCCAGGTGACAGGTGGTGTGCGCGGGTCCTCAGCCGTGCCCAGGTGACAGGTGTGTGTGTGGGTCCTCAGCCGTGCCCAGGTGAGAAGTGTGGTGTGCGCGGGTCCTCAGCCCTGCACAGGTGACAGGTGTGGTGTGTGTGGGTCTTCAGCCGTGCCCAGGTGACAGGTGTGGTGTGCGTGGGTCCTCAGCCCTGCACAGGTGACAGGTGTGCTGTGTGCGGGTCCTCAGCCGTGCCCAGGTGACAGGTGTGGTGTACGTGGGTCCTCAGCCGTGCCCAGGTGACAGGTGGTGTGCGTGGGTCCTCAGCCGTGCCCAGGTGACAAGTGTGCTGTGTGCAGGTCCTCACCCTGCCCAGGTGACAGGTGTGCTGTGTGCTGGTCCTCAGCCCTGCACAGGTGACAGGTGTGGTGTGTGCGGGTCCTCAGCCCTGCACAGGTGACAGGTGTGCTGTATGCGGGTCCTCAGCCGTGCCCAGGTGACAGGTGTGGTGTACGTGGGTCCTCAGCCATGCCCAGGTGACAGGTGTGCTGTGTGCAGGTCCTCACCCTGCCCAGGTGACAGGTGTGGTGTACACGGGTCCTCAGCCGTGCCCAGGTGACAGCTGTGTGCGCAGGTCCTCACCCTGTCCAGGTGGCAGGTGTCCTGTGTGCAGGTCCTCAGCCGTGCCCAGGTGACAGATGTGCTGTGTGTGGGTCCTCACCCTGCCCAGGTGATAGGTGTGGTGTGCATGAGTCCTCAGCCCTGCCCAGGTGACAGGTGTCCTGTGTGCTGGTCCTCAGCTGTGCCCAGGCTTGGGCTGTGGGTGCCGCCTGTTCCCAGTGGACGTGGAATCCTTGTGTTACTGGGTGACCTGCGTGTGCTGGTTGCTGCACCAGCAGGCTTTTCTGTCGCAGTTGCTTTTTAATTGTATCCATTAAGTAGACTTTCCACAAGAAAATAATATGACTTACTAAAAAAAGTTCAAGTAATATTTCTTCTGACTATAAGAGTCATCTTAGTTGCAGAAAATTTGGAAAAATTCTAGGAAAGCAAAAAGAAGAAAATGAAGTCACGTTCGTATGTGAGCTGAATTGTTAGGGTTTCATAGCATATGCCTGTTGGATTTCTATTTAGCCGTGTGTAATAAAGGCAGCTTTTCCAAGATGGGAATGTACTGTACCTTCTGTTTCTAATCTTTTCACCTCAGTATATTGTCAGTGTTTTCTCTGGTCAGTTATTTTTTTCTACCATGTTTTTAGCAGCTGTATGTTTTTGGTACGTTGGGGAGTCGTGATGGTCAGTTACTGAAAAAGTGGGTTAACGTGGGAGATAATTAAAAAAAAGACGCTGTACCTAAACACTTCATTTTACATTCAAACAAATGTGCATCTGGTCCCCAAATCTCTTGGCTCTGGACTGAACGCCCCTTCTCGGAGAGTGGGCCACCCCTTCAAGCCACGCCCACCATACTGGGTTTTGATTTCTGTAGACTGAATGGAGAACATAAAAGACATCTCAGGACACGGAGTGCAGCCTCCTGGGTTGTTTGCAGTTTTCCCAGGATGCTGCTAACAGTGCCACTGGTATAGAGGGGTGTCTGGAATGAGCAAGGCTGAGTCTGAGACACATGTGGAGCTGTCCGAGAGAGTCCTGTCAGCCTGGTGCTTTACGGGAAAGGCGGTGGAGTTAGGAGCGCTCTTCCTGCTGCATGGATGTGTCTCAGTAATTACCCACTCCCCTGTGGTTGGGGATTCTAGTGGTTTCCAGTTAAATCTTCTCAAATTTGCACAAATCCAGGATGAGTCTTAGGATGAATTCCTGGAGGTGAAATTGCCTGTGCGCGTGCATGTCTGTGAGTGCAGACGCTGGTCTTTTCAGGTCGCTTTCAGCACAGTGTGAGGTGTAGCTGTCAGGCTTTTTAGCTGCTGTGTAGTCATTTACTTCCTCTCCTTGAAAGTATTAATGGCGGCCGGGCGCGGTGGCTCACGCCTGTAATCCCAGCACTTTGGGAGGCCGAGGCGGGCGGATCACGAGGTCAGGATATCGAGACCATCCTAGCTAACATGGTGAAACCCCGTCTCTACTAAAAATACAAAAAGTTAGCTGGGCGTGGTGGCGGGCACCTGTAGTCCCAGCTACTCGGGAGGCTGAGGCAGGAGAATGGTGTGAACCCAGGAGGCGGAGCTTGCAGTGAGCTGAGGTTGCGTCTCTGCACTCCAGCCTGGGCAACAGAGTGAGACTCCGTCTCAAAAAAAAAAAAAAAGAAAGTCTTAATGGCTCGGAGTAACTTGTATGGGACTTATTTTAGACTCTACTATTTCTTTTGCCTTTAAGAAAAATCAGGGCTTGGATGAAAATATCTCATGTCACCACTATTGATAGAACCCGAATTATATTTTGCAGGGAAGCAGGATGAAGAGGGAGATGACTGTGGTGGGAGTTCAGCCTCTGACTTTGTTTTCATGCCTGAGTTTGAGGTCATAAGTCTTACCCAGTTATTGACTCTTGGAGGCCATTCCTGCTTTAGGGCATCCTTTGACTCTGGGAGTCGTTTTTAAGCTGAGAGGCCTTATCTGGAACGATGCAGCATGGAGGACAGATGTCTGCCTCGGTGTCATCCCGGTAGCCCGAGTTGAGCTGGCTGTGGATGAGGGGTTCCTCTTGCTTCAGGAGACCCTGGGTGTCCCCTCCCCCGGCACGGCCAGGTTGGGGAGGAGGAGTCACACATTTGACAGCTCACGGGGTGTGCAGCCACAGAACTGGAAGCCTGGTCTGTAGGCTGCGTGTCTGGGAGCTCTTCAGGCCAGCGGTGGAGTCGGCTAGCCACGATGACTTTTGCCTGGACTTAACTTCTTTTTTCTCTAACAAGTGGAAAAGCAGTTCCCATTGGAGTGGCCAGACCAAATCCTATTCTGGGGTGGAAGGGGATGAAGGTGGTCAGCATCGAGGTTGATCTTGATGCCAGTTCGTGTCCTCAGCATCTGTCCCCCATCCCAGGCTGTGGTTCCAGTGGCATTTATCACACGTGGATGCTGATCCTGGAAGCCCTGCTTCCTGTTTTTGGGCATTTGTTCCCTGGAGCCCTGTTTTTGCTCACTGTTGAGACAGAAAGGCTGCGCGTCCCCTCGCCCCAGCCTGTCCTGAGCTTGCCTCACTGTGCATCCTTGTGGGTGGGCGTCAAACCCCACACCTGAGTCTGCTGCGGCTCTGGTGCCTGCCCGGCGCCATTGTCAGGGTGGGTGTCCTGGGCCCTCTGGACACCCCCTGTCTGGCCGGGGTTGCTACTCCGTTATGACCCCAGGCCACCCTGGAGGAGGGTTTCTGAGAGTGCCGGTGGCTCACTCTGTCCTTGGATGACTTGATTTTTGTTAAAATGGAAATGGAAATTCTTTCTAAAAGGGAAAAGAGTATAATGTAAAAACTTTTCCAGAAGAGAAATTAGATTAACATATTGTTATTTTTAAAGTTAGCTGCTATGATAAATAAATAGATGAATGGAGATGGTCTCCACCTCCCACAGGCTGGCGGTATACTCGGGCGAGGGCTATGGGGCGGCTCTTCCCTGAGGCCCCAGGCCTGGACCCCGTCGTGCTGTCTGGCAGCGTGTGCTGCATTTCCCTCGGGAGGATTTTCCCACCGGAACCTGTGTGATGTGTTGTGGAGGAAGCTGTGTGAGGCAGGGGTCCCGGGGCCTGAACGGCTGGACCTTGCTAGCCCTGCGACCTCAGGTGGGGACTCCTGGCCCCTGTGTGCTCGCCTGTCCCACGTGGGCGGCCAGCTGCCCTCCCTACAGGGCAGTGAGGGAGAAAGGAGGGCGTCAGCTGCTTGCCATGTCCTGGCTGAACTTGGATGGATTCAAAAGAGTGAACATAAGGCTTTGACGAAATTAGGAGCACCTCATAGGCCTGGGCGCTGTGTAAGACCTCCTCCCAGCCACGAGGGGCTGATCTGATCAGAGCTGGAGGGACGGCCATTGCCGTGTGCCCAGTGTGAGGGCTCTGAGCTCAGGAGCCGGCATCCAGACACGCTGGGGACTCTGCGGCCCCTGTCTTTGCCCCAGTGTTGCACAGAGGGGCCCTGGCTTTCCCTGGGCACTGTTTAGAATGATTGAGGGGGTGGCAGGTGGCCAGAAACGGGAGAGGTGGAGTCTCCGAGGCAGCAGGCCTCCCCTGCAGGCTGCTGCTTCCAGGAGGGCTGCGGGCACGAGGTGTTCAAACACAGCAGTGACTTCATAAGAAAAGGGAGTGGAGCCGCCGACATTTCAGGTGAGTTGTCATCAAGAGTGCAGAATCCAACTGTGTTGGGAGCCACTTGCTGGTGCCTGGCCAAGTTCCCGTCTGGTCCCTCTACTCCCCACCACCCCAGCCCTGGAAAACCGTGCCTGCCAGGTTCATACCGCACAACCTGGTGCAGCCCACCCCAAAGACAGCGGGAGGCAGGATGCAAGCACCTTTTTAACGGCTGTGGAACTGATGTATGGGTTTTCCAGGCAGTTTTGCATTTGTGCCTGTTGTAGACTAGAGCATCATTTGGTGTTTTTCTGCTGGAAAAGCAGGCTTTAGAGTGGTGGCTGAAAGTCTCATTATAGATTATATAGATTAGAGCAGCCTCTCCTGGGAGAGGGATGCTGGGTGCCTGCCTTCCAGGTGTCTGCTCATGAGTGGATGGGCCCCACCCTCTGTGCCTGCTGGGGCTTCAGAATCCACTGGTTTCCTGAAGGTTCTGGTGCCCCTGAAGGTTCTGGTGCCCCCGAAGCACAGCCCCACCTCCCTAACCTGCCCTCCTGTGACTTGCATTGTGTGTGAACTTACCTCCTCGCTCTTCAGCTTCCCCTGCCTGATGGCTCCAGGCTGTCCCCTGAGGACCTGGGGTTCGTGTTGCCCTCCTGGGTGGAGTCTGCGTCCCCCTTTCCTGGTCATTTAAGTTGCGTGGGGCCGGGAGGAGGCGTTCTCTGCCCCTACGTGGCTCGCACTGTGGTTGTGTGGCCGCCGTCCCTCTGTCCGCTCGGGGTCGCCAGCTTCCTCTGACTCTTTCTTAGGGTGATGTTGGGCACCACCCTCGCCTGCAGCTCATCACCTCTGGATGGATCTTGTTAGGTGTGTGGCTTTTCCCTTAGTTTAGAAAATGAAATCGCCTTATTGCTTTGTTCGGTTATGAAAATGGAAAGTTTATTTAAAAACGCAGGGTGCAGAAAGGTGTCAGAAAGTAAGCAGTCATCTGAAATGACAGTCAACGGGGCTCTGCTGTTAAGGCTTTTTGGTGATTGTTTCTGGGGATGACCTAGATGTGTGTGTTTAAATACACATGTACAGTACGGAATTTCAAATAAATGAACTCACATGTTTTGTTCACTGCTATGTTTTACTCAACAGTTTGTCCTAGGTTTTTTTTTTTCCACATCAATAAATATAAGCAGAGATAATTCTAAAAAATTTGTGGAACATTTCAGACACACACAAAGGAGAGAGATTGTGCTGGTGCCTCATCCCTGTCACGGACCTGGGTGACTCCCTGCCGGGCCAGGGTGATCATTAAGTAGTTATTAAATATTCTGATATGTGTCTCTCAGAGATAGTCATTCACTCTTATTGTCACATAGGCAGCATTTAGATTTCTCAAGTTGTCTCAAATTTGGAAAGTTTGTTTGCATTGGAGCCTCGCCCCCTCCAGGCTGCTGGAGTCTGGTCTCGCTGATGCGTCCTCACTTACTCCACCCTGTTGATGGGCTGCCCTGGCTGAATGTTCATCCTTCGAAACCCTCAAAGGTGTTGGGTGTTGGGGCCTTTGGGAGTGACTAGAATTGAGTCAGGGCACGCGGGTGTAGTCCCCCCTGCCCTGTTGGATCAGTGTCCTGATAGCCAGTCCCCACGGTGAGCCTGCCCTTTTCCCACCTTGCGAGGCCCAAGGAGGAGGTAGTAGGTGCAGCCTGGAAGCTGGCTCTGTCCTGACCTCCCGCTTCCACATCCAGGACCGTGAGAGAGAATCCTTGCACTTAGGGCTCCAGGACCACGAGAGAGAACCCAGAACCGTGAGAGAGAACCCAGGACCATGAGAGAGAACCCAGGACCGTGAAAGAGAACCCTTGTGCTTAGGGCTTCAGGACTGCCAGAGAGAATCCTTGTATGTAGGGCTCCAGAACCGTGAGAGAGAACCCAGGACTGTGATGAAGAATCCTTGCACGTAGGGCTCCAGGACCATGAGAGAGAACCCAGGACCGTGAGAGAGAATCCTTGTATGTAGGGCTCCAGAACTGTGAGAGAGAACCCAGGACCGTGAGAGAGAATCCTTGTGCTTAGGGCTCCAGGACCATAAGAGAGAACCCTCACACATAGGGCTCCAGGACTGCAATAGAGAACTCAGGACCGTGAGAGAGAACCCTTGCACGTAGGGCTCCAGGACCATGAGAGAGAACCCTCACACATAGGGCTCCAGGACCGTGATAGAGAACCCAGGACCATGAGCGAGAATCCTTGCACTTACGGCTCCAGGACTGTGAGAGAGAACCCTTGCACGTAGGGCTCCAGGACTGCAAGAGAGAACCCAGAACCATGAGAGAGAATCCTTGTACGTAGGGCTCCAGGACCATGAGACAGAACCCTCACGTAGGGCTCCAGGACCACGATAGAGAACTCAGGACTGCAAGAGAGAACCCAGGACCCAGGACCGTGAGAGAGAATCCTCGCACGTGGGGCTCCAGGACCATGAGAGAGAACGCTCACACGTAGAGCTCCAGGACCGTGATAGAGAACTCAGGACAATGAGAGAGAATCCTTGCACGTAGGGCTCCAGGACCATGAGAGAGAACCCTCACGTAGGGCTCCAGGACCGCGATAGAGAACCCAGGACCGTGAGAGAGAATCCTTGCACGTAGGGCTACAGGACCGTGAGAGACAACCCTCACATGTAGAACTCCAGGACCGTGATAGAGAACTCAGGACTGCAAGAGAGAACCCAGGACCCAGAACTGTGAGAGAGAATCCTCGCACGTGGGGCTCCAGGACCATGAGAGAAGGAACCCAGGACCGTGAGACAGAACCCTTGCACGTAGGGCTCCAGGACCACGAGAGAGAACCCTCCTGCTCTTCCCACTTGATGCTTTTGCTCACTCGGAGCGTGTTTGTGAGATGAGCCTTCACGCTGTCCTGGATCTTCTCCAGATATGAGGTTCTTTTCTGCTGCATCCCTCCTCTGTGGTGGCACCATCTCCTCTTCCCTGAGGTGGGGAGGTGTTGGCCTCCGTAGCTGAGAAGGGCTGGGCCTGGCGTTCACCCAGCGTCTCCTGCCTGGACTTAGCAACTTGAACCAGCAGCGTCTGTCACCTCCTAGTGCCTGTTAGGAGCCCAGGTCCCCGTCCAGCCTGTCCCGGGCGGCCCTGGCCTGTGGTGCCCTGAGTTGGTCTGGGCAGGACCACTTTCAAATTAACTCACCCGGCTGCTGGTGGGATCCCGCTCCTTGTGGGCTGCTGGTGGAATCCCGCTCCTTGTGGGCTGCTGGTGGGATCCCGCTCCTTGTGGGCTGCTGGTGGGATCCCGCTCCTTGTGGGCTGCTGGTGGGATCCCGCTCCTTGTGGGCTGCTGGTGGGATCCCGCTCCTTGTGGGCTGCTGGTGGGGGTGTGTTCTTGCACTTTGCCGTGTGGGCCCCTGCATAGGGCAGCTCGCTGGTGGCTTCCTCAGGGTGAGCCAGCAAGGTCAGAGTCGGTCTCTTGAGGCCACCCTCCCCTCACCAGGCTCTGGTACTTGGTGGGAGCAGGGCAGGGCAGCCCACTTGGGGGCCCCTGCAGGGCCAGGGCACTGGAAGGGATGGCTAGGGCCACCGGAGGTCGTCCCTGAGCTCTGGGGTTGTGTTTGTTCCCAGGCGTGCTCTCCAGGGTCCAGGAGGACTCGTGGGAGCTCGAGGCTGGGGTCTCAGGCCCAGCCCCAGAGGAAGGGCCTGTGGCCAGGTGGGCGGAAGGTGCCGGCTATTTGTGGTGGGCAACCCAACAGCCAAAAGGGAGGAGCAGAGAGAGTTCTCCGCAGGAGTTGAGGGAGGAGCAGACGGAGTTACCCGCAGGAGTCAAGGGGGGAGCGGACAGAGTTACCCGCAGGAGTCGAGGGAGGAGCGGATGGAGTTACCTGCAGGAGTCGAGGGAGGAGTGGACGGAGTTACCCGCAGGAGTCGAG
Organism: Gorilla gorilla gorilla; assembly: GCF_029281585.2. Taxonomy (NCBI): domain Eukaryota; kingdom Metazoa; phylum Chordata; class Mammalia; order Primates; family Hominidae; genus Gorilla; species Gorilla gorilla. The sequence goes on from NC_073238.2 coordinate 128,482,721, forward strand.
GGAGGAGCGGACAGAGTTACCCACAGGAGTTGAGGGAGGAGTGGACGGAGTTACCCGCAGCAGTCGAGGGAGAAGCGGATGGAGTTACCTGCAGGAGTCGAGGGAGGAGTGGACGGAGTTCTCTGCAGGAGTCGAGGGAGGAGCGGACGGAATTACCCGCAGGAGTTGAGGGAGGAGTGGACGGAGTTACCCGCAGGAGTCGAGGGAGGAGTGGACGGAGTTACCCGCAGGAGTCGAGGGAGGAGTGGACGGAGTTACCCGCAGGAGTCGAGGGAGGAGTGGACGGAATTACCTGCAGGAGTCGAGGGAGGAGTGGACAGAGTTCTTCGCAGGAGTTGAGGGAGGAGTGGATGGAGTTACCTGAAGGAATCAAGAGGGGAGCGGATGGAGTTCTCTGCACGAGTCAAAGGAGGAGTGGAGAGAGTTCTGTGCAGGAGTCCCGTGCTGGGGCCAGGAGGGTCCTGGTAGCAGGCGGGGCCCATCCCGGCTGCTGTTTATAGAGTGGCCTCTTCCCCAGGTCTCTTCATTCATTATGCAGTTTAATGTGCAGTGCAAGTGTTTTCTGCCCTGGGGTCTGGCGCAGGCCACTCCAGTCCTCAGGGGGATCCCTCAGTGCAGCTGGGTCACTTTCTTCTCAGCTCTGCTTACTTTTGAAATTAAGATTGTTCCTTGACACTTTTATGGCTGTTGCGTAGGCAGAGTTGAGTGGCTGTGACAGAGACTGGGTGACCCTCAAGGCTGAATCATTTGCAGGGTCCCCCCTGAGAAGTGTGCGGCCCTGGCATCCCTCTCTCCAGCCCTCCCCTGGGCCTGGCTTGTGAACCTGTGATGTCGGGACTGCAGGGCCCCTGCTGGGCCGTTTTCTTACCAGGCAAAATTCGTGCTTCACAGAGTTGATGCCAGGGGTGTCAAATCTTTTGTTTTCCCTGGGCCACATTGGAAGAAGAATTGTCTTGGGCCACATAAAATAGAATAACACTAACAATAGTTGAGCTGAAAAAACAAAACAAAACATAAAATTTACAAATTTGTGTTGGGCTGCATGCAGAGGTGTCCTGGACCACATGCAGCCTGTAGGACATGGGTCGGATAAGCCTGGTTTACACTCTAGTGGGGAGCTGTTAGCAATGGAAATGGTCAATTGTTCAGTAGATTAGAAAGTGCAGAGAAGAGCAGGGCAGAGAAGGGTGAGACAGCGTGGGGTCCAGGTGTATGCCCCACCTGGCTGCTGTGTGTTGCTTGCTGACCCCCTCATGGGCCTTCGAGTGTAAGGGAGAGTCCTCTTCATGCCCTCGCACCCTCCTGGGTCTCTAGGGCTTGTGTGTCCCCAGGGGAGGAGCCCCCTGGACACACCCTGGCGGGTGCTGGCTGGCAAAGAGGGAGGCGTTGAGGGCCCGGGCAGCGCCTCCATCCGGGCCAGGCAAGTGCAGCTCCAGGTTGTGAGAACCGTGGTCACCTGTTTGTTTTAAAGATGGTGGCAGTGATAGGTCCCCTTTTGGGCCTGGCATGGAAATTAGTCACATTCGTAGACCCTGTCACAGAGTGGGCACTGGTGATGTCATCTTTTATAGTTCTTATTTTCAATTGATTCAGCTTTTTCTAGCAGCATGGCGTGTTTTAGGAACGTGTGTTTTGCTGTTATTGCTGCTACTCATAGTACGGTTTTGTCTAATGTAAGACAGAAGAGAATAATCAACTGTTATCTCCATGAAGTACAAACACAAATACAGTTGAATATAGTTTTTCTAATAGAAATTAAGGTTAGTTTTAGCCAAGGAGCACCTTTGCTGTTGGCTTATATGTTAATGTGTTTAGCACCTTGAGGTGTCCTTACTGGGAGGTAGGGTTGCATCTTGAGTGTAAAGATTTAACAGGAAAATAAGTCCAGTGCACATGTCTTAAAATTAATAGCAATTTCAGCAATATGTTAAAAACACGAAGCTGGGCCAGGCGTGGTAGCTTACACCTGCTTGAGCCCAGGAGTTCGAGACCAGCCTGGGCAGCGTAATGAGACCTCGTCTCTACTACAAATAAAAAAAAATTAGCCAGGCATGGGGTGCATGCCTGTCCCAGCTACTTTGGAGGCTGAGGTGAACGGATGGCTTGAACCGGGAAGGTCAAGGCTGCAGTGAGCTGAGATCTTACCACTGCACCCTAGCATGGGTGACAGAGTAAGAGCCTGTCTCAAAAAAAAAAAAAAAGGCAAATTAAACTATTTGTGTTTTGGTGGTGCTTGTTACTGAGTTCCTGTGGGTCACAGCCCACAAGAAATGCAAGGAGGACCCACATGAGGGTCTTTCCTACCACTCCTTACATGCTCAAGCTGGTAATTGTGGTCTAGTAGTAGCTACTGAATATCAACCCATAAGAATGACTTCATATTAAAAAACCACAGAGGCTATAATTGGGTCTGTCTTAGTAAGTTCTAAAGTGTCGGTAGAGACCCAGACTCACACCCACACTCCTAAGGGCAGGACATAGGGGAGGCTGTGGCCTTGGATCCTGTGTGGCTCAAATGGGGTTGCCTATTCAGGTGCTGAGTTTGAGATGGGAGCTGGCCCCTGGCCTGGAGAGTGGGGACTTGTGCCGAGGCCACTTTGCTGTTGCCCAGCAGGCCAGCGTGCACCCCTTTCGCATCCTGTTGACACGAGCACTGAGCGGACAGACCTCGGCTGGTGTTCCTGTTAACAGGTCCCACTTAGCAGCCCCTGTTTACAGCCAGCCTGGGACCTGCCTGGCAGGACCCCTGGTAGTTCTGTGTCCTAGGAGCCCCTCTTTGTTCCAGGCCAACCAGGACGGTCACCCCACATACAGGGTTCTAAATGTTCTGACGTTAACAGCGGGGGTCTGGTGCTATTGTCTCAGGCAGGAATGGAGGCTGAGGGTCTGCACGTTTACTGCTGTGCGCAGGCCCCGTCCCAGGAGCGAGGTGGAGCCCATGTGAGGAGGTTGTGGTCTTTGTAAAGGTGGGCAGCAGCGAGTCATGAACTGCAAGCTCTTGGTAGGTTTTGGACGGGACGTGGCTGGCTCAGCTTCCTCGTGGCTGTGTGGAGCCTCAGCGGGGCGTTGTGTTTGACGGCAAATGGGGATTAAATCACAGCATCGTCACTGTCTTTTTTAGGGACGATGCTGCACTTAGTTCTTGCGACTCTTCCTGTTGTCAGTCGGCAGGGGGGAGCATCATAACATTCTTTCCTGTCCTTGGGGGTCACCTTCCAGGAAAGAGGTGGGTGTCAGAGAGTGAGTGCGGCTTTGAAAGGCTGATGTTGAGTGGGATCCCGTTTTTCAGGTGATGGTGCCAATGAGCTTTCCGTGCGGAACTAAGTTTATGCAGGGTTCAAGATCCATTCAAAGATAAATTCAGTGACGACCTCGTTGATGAAAAGAATCACTTTTTTTTAATGTTCTAGAGAAAACTCTTTAACTGCTGTATTAGTTATCTATTGCTGTGAAACAGACAAATGTAGTGGCTTCAAACAACAATAAGCTGTCTTCTCCCACACAGCGGCTGTGGGTCAGGAGTTTGGGAGTGGCTCGATTGGGTGCTGCTGTTCTGGAGTCTCATGCAGTTGCAGTTGAGATGTTGCCCAGCTCTGCAGGCCTCAAGGCCAGGGTCTGGGAGTCTGCTTCCAAGATGTCTCACCCTCGCAGCAGTAGCAGGAGGAGCCCTCAGCACCAGGACCACCTCAGGGCCGCTTGAGTATCCTCACACCATGGCACCAGCTTTCGCCAGAGGGCAGGGAGTGACCTAGCTTCAGAAGTTGCCCCTTATTTCCATCCTCCTGGGGGTCACAGAAGTCAGTTCAGGGAGGAGAAGGTGGCACGGTGGTGCGGTGATGAGTGTCCACAGGGGATCCTGTGGGAAGGCGGCGCGGTGGTGAGTGTCCGCAGGGGATCCTGTGGGAAGGCGGTGCGGTGGTGAGTGTCCGCAGGGGATCCTGTGGGAAGGCGGTGCGGTGGTGAGTGTCCGCAGGGGATCCTGTGGGAAGGCGACGCGGTGGTGAGTGTCCGCAGGGGAGCCTGTTGGAAGGCGGCGCGGTGGTGAGTGTCTGCAGGGGAGCCTGTTCTGGTTGCTTGGGCTGCTGTCACAAGAATGCCATGACCATGAACTGGGCAGCTTGTAAACAACAGGAATCCACCGCTCACAGCTCGGGAGCCTGGGAGTCCACCATCAAGGCCCTGGTAGGTTTGGTGTCCAGTGAGAACCGCTGCTTGGCTGGTAAATAGCGTCTTCTTGCCGTGCCCTCGCCTGGTGGAAGGGCCAGGGAGCCCCTTTATCAGGGCACATACTCCATCCAGGAGGCTGTGCCTTCATGGCCCAGTCACTTCCAAATACCGTCCCAAGCAGGATTAGGAGGACCACATGTGAAGACGCCGCACAGCCTTCCTGGAGGCTGTGTGCCCCAGCCCTGCCATCAGCTGCCTGCTCCCGCTCATGTCTCCCCAGTTCACCTGCCTCCAGTGCTGGTTTGTAGAACATTTGTGTGACTTCTTCAGATGATCTGTAAACAGAGGCAGTCTAGGTGGTGTTTTGTTTTCTAATTTCCTTTATGGAAAGGAGAGTTTGCATTTCCCTTGTGATTTTGACACACATTGTATTATGAAATATTTTCAGTGTTTGTCAAATTCGGTGTGGGGTAAGCGCATCCCACCAAGATAGGCGCTTACAGGCAGCCACAGGAACCCACCGTGTGGTTTCCTTTTAGGTTGGATTTCCTGTCTTACAGCCTCATGTTCCTAGTTGGAAATTAAGGTTGAGACTGTAGCCAGGTGTGCATTTATTCATCCGCCAGCTCTGGAGAGGTCTGCTTTAGAGGCCCTGCGGCCCCAGAAGTCATGCCTCTGAGTCCGTGATTCTTAGCTGAGGGTGGCTTTGCAGTGTCCGGAGATGATTCTGGTTGTCCCACCCAGGGTGAAGGCTGAAGATGCCGCCAAACACCCTGCAGAGAGGCTGGCCCCTGACAGAGCCGTGCAGGCGGCAGCGGCAGCACTGTTGCTGTGGCTGAGACAGCGCAGGGCGTCATTCATCCCCCTGCCTCCTGTGCCCAGAGCTTCTCCAGGAGAAAGCTGAGGAAAGGGGCCAGCCGTGAGCTGCGGGTGCTTGCCAGGGATCTGGTGACACCTGGGCACGTGGCTGGTGGAACCAGCAGGCCAAGGCTGTGGATTTTGAAGTGCTATCTGCCATTTCCACTTTCAGAAGCATGAGTTGCATAAGGAAGGGGAATGAAAGGGCTTTTCCTGGAGCAAAATGATGCTTGTGGCAGACACAGTTGGAACCACAGACGATGCCACGCTTGTGTCAGCAGTGCGACACTGGCCCATGTGTCGTCCTTGTTCTCTCCTCATTGGCTGCCGTCACTGTGTGCTGTGCATGCCGTGCAGTTACCCCAGAGCTTTATGTCACAACATTGAGGCTGGCGGAGAAAGACCGGCCCCTTCACCCCATCTTAGACTTCCTGGAAGGGCCGCCCGGATCCACAACCTGGCCCGTTAACTCCCTGGGCAGCTGCTGGGGAGGAAGAAGCACTGCCCGCAAGGAGGGGCTGTGCCGGTGGGTGGCGGTGCCGGGGGCCAGTGGTTTCCTGGACCTGGGTTTCCTGGGTGTGGGCTACTCAGGGATTGCTGAGTTCCCATCCCAGCCGGAGCTGACCACCAAGTCGATGGGGCAGAGAGAGAAACATCCAGGCCACCTGTGCCGCAGCCCCCATGGCTGCCGAGGTCTCCCCTGGGCAGGGGCAGTTGGTGTTCTCGCAGGGCCTGTGTTGGTGCACATGAGGAGTGTTTTCTGTGAGCAGCGGTGGAACATTTACAGACACGAGTGTCGCAGTGGCTGGGCAAGGCCTGTGGCTGAGTGCACGGTGGCCCTGGGCGGGGCTCCTCTGTTGGGGTCTGACTTGCTGGCATTTCATGGAGGCCGCAGGCAGCTGCTCTTCCTGGGGGGGGGGTCTTCCACATGCCCTGCAGGCATGGGGAGGAGCAGTCCCCACTCTGTCTCTGCCCATCAGGCTGCCCCCGCCGACAGAGAAAAGGCACTGTGCCACCCGGGGCAGTGCGTGCCCAGCAGCAGTCCCTGGCCCTGTACTTTTTAGCAGGTGCTCGTGCTCATCCCGGTGAGGGAGGGCGACAGACAGGGACAGCGGTGCAAAACGGCTTCAGAGCCTGAACCACGGTTGCCACAGGCTGGGGCTGGAGTGCAGACGCCATACAGGGGAACTGGGCAGAGCCCTGGCTGTGCAGGCGGGAGGGCAGTCATCCTCCATAGCTGGGACTTGCTCCGTCAGACCCCCAGCAGGGCTTCCTCCAGCTGCACGCACACGGGGCTGGAGCATGCTGCACTCCCACACAGATGCTCGGGCTGGGCCCAAGCCTGACCAGCCCTGGCCGAGGCCCTTGCCTCCTGGCCTCACCCAGCAGGCCTTAACCTCCTGGCTGTAACTGCGTGGCCTTACCCTTCTGGCCTTGCGCACCTGGCTGTTCTCTCCTGGCTGGCCCACCTTGTGCTTAACTTCTCGGTCTCACCCAGTGTGCTTGCTTTCACCTCCTTGGTCATAGTCACCTGACTTAACCTACTTCGCTGTAGTGGCTTGGCCTTCATCTCCTGTGGGTTCTAGCCCACCATAGCCACTTGGCCGTGTGTACCTGGATCAGCCACCTGTCCAGACCCACTCGCCTTTTTCTAACTGGCCGTACCCTCCTGCCCTTTCTCTCCCAGGCTTAACGTCTCGGCCTTACCAACCTGGCCTGGATGGTAGTGCCCTCATGGTGACCAGGACATCTGGCGTCTCACACCTGTAACACACTAATGGGTGCCAGCACAGGGCCACGCATGCCGGCCTTCAGGCACCATCGTTGACCGCGCGTCGTGCTTTTCCTGGTGTCGTATGTTTGTGCCAGCGTAGCCCTCTGCGGGGCCTGTGCCGGTGCTGTGTCAGGTGTGGTGGCCTCAGAGCGCCTCCTGGGTGTGGTCAGGTTCTTGCTCCGCGGCTCTTTTCCTTGATATTGTGTCACACGCCGTCTGTGGGCCCCTGGGCGTGGTGGAGCCTTGATCCCAGCCCCTTGGTGTGGCCAGTGTGATGCAGCCCCCCTGCACATCCTACCTCACCTGGCTCTGTGTGCAGGTGGTCAATGGTACGTCCACCCATCTCCCAGCAAGTCCCACAGCCAGGGCTGGGACGGTGCCTGCTGCACAGCCAGACTCAGAAAGCGCGGTTGGACCCGGTTGGAACGGCAGTCGTGACTGTCTTTTTTTTTTTAGCGTCCTAGGATGTGAACTTGCCGTGGTCCTCGGGCTTACGGGCAGCCCTGGCTTTCCTCATCTTCTGTGGGGAGGTGGAGTTGTGAAGATGCCCAGGAGATTGACCAGTGGTCTTGCAGTGGTCGTCTTGCTGGGCTTTGAGTCTTGGCTGCCTCCCCTGTGTCCCCCGACTGTTACCTGGGTGGCACCAGGGGGTTTTGGCGTCTCCTTGTTCCCATGGTGTGTCCCCTGACTGTTACCTGGGTGGCACCGGGGGTCTTGGCGTCTCCTTGTTCCCATGGTGTGTCCCCTGACTGTTACCTGGGTGGCCCCAGGGGGTCTTGGCGTCTCCTTGTTCCCATGGTGTGTCCCCTGCCTGTTACCTGGGTGGCCCCAGGGGGTTGTGGCGTCTCCTTGTTCCCATGGTGTTGTCTACGGAAGGGTGCATTCAGGTGCCTTTACCCTCAGCGAAGGCAGCAACCCTCATCGCCGCCCCCCAGCCCCACTGCCTGAGGTGCGTGGCCTCCCCGGACCCTGGGTACTCAAGCATGCTGCCGTGTGTGTGCTCACACTCAGGCTGCCACGCCTGTGCTGCCAGCACGCCACTCCCAGAGGCCGCCCCTCAAGGCCTCCTCTTGGGATGGCTTTTCCTTCGCAGAGCCCGGCCCCTGGGGACTGACATTTTGTTGGGACTAGGAAGAGAATAAAAGATTTCCATGGCTTTCTGGAGAAGCAGGATGAGGTTGACAATTCTGATAGGAATCCCCCTTAATGTGTCTTGCCGTGTGGCTGTACCATTACGTGTGTGTTCCTGCCGTGTAGCTGTACCATTATGCGTGTGCTCTTGCCGTGTGGCTGTACCATTAGGCGTGTGCCCCTGCTGTATGGCTGTACCGTCATGCGTGTGCCCGTGCTGTGGCTGTACTATCACGTGTGTGCCCCTGCTGTGTGGCTGTGCAGTCACATGTGTGCCCCTGCTGTGTGGCTGTACCGTTATGTGTGTGTGTCCTGTGTGGCTGTAGCATCACTCATGTGCCTCTGCCATGTGGCTGTACCATCACGTTTGTGTGTTCTTGCTGTGTGGCTGTACTGTCACGTGTGTGCCCCTGACGTGTGACTGTACTGTCATGCGTGTGCCCCCACCGTGTGCTGTACCATCACACGTGTGTCCCCACTGTGTGGCTGTGCCATCACACGTGCCCCCGCTGTGTGGCTGTACCATCACACGTGTGCCCCCGCTGTGTGGCTGTGCCATCATACGTGCCCCCGCTGTGTGGCTGTACCATCACACGTGTGCCCCTGCTGTGTGGCTGTGCCATCATACGTGCCCCCGCTTTGTGGCTGTACCATCACATGTGTGCCCCCGCTGTGTGGCTGTGCCATCATACGTGCCCCCACTTTGTGGCTGTGCCATCACGTGCCCCCGCTGTGTGGCTGTGCCATCACACGTGCCCCCGCTGTGTGGCTGTGCCATCATACGTGCCCCCACTTTGTGGCTGTGCCATCACATGTGCCCCCGCTGTGTGGCTGTACCATCACACGTGTGCCCCTGCTGTGTGGTTGTGCCATCATACGTGCCCCTGCTTTGTGGCTGTGCCATCCACACGTGTGCCTCCGCTGTGTGGCTGTGCCATCATGTGTGTGCCCCCACTTTGTGGCTGTGCCGTCACGTGGTACCCCTGCTTTGTGGCTGTGCCGTCACGCGTGTGTCCTTGCTGTGTGGCTGTACTCTTACCTGTGCCACACTTAAATAGAATGTGTTTAACATTCTATTGTGAACATTTTCCTCATCATTACAATCTTGATTTTTCAAGACTGTGTGGATTCTGTAAGTCATGGCTAATTCCTGGTGGATGGTGCTGTTTTGGCCCTGTAGGTGCCATGGTGATAGCGACATTCCTTCTCCGGACCTGGCGTTCTCCTGGTTGTTCCTGGAGTTGCTTGCTTAACTGTGGTCCTTCTGCCTTTTTACGACGTTATTTGATAGAACCCTTGAGGGTGGTTTTAAACACCCCTAGTTTCGTAGCCCTTTTAGCTGTCATATTTATTATTGTTTTGTTGCTTTCCGCAGGTCGGTCTAATTGAAGCCAACGGAGAACTCAAGGTCTTCATAGACCAGAACCTTAGTCCCGGGAAAGGTAAGGGCACCTGTTCTGGACACACTCTTGTGTTGATGAACGCATGAAGCTTCACATGTTTATGAAGCTGTTGACGCTGAAGCCTCTTGCTAATGATGGCATCTCCTGCATGGGCACCTTTGTGCTCCGGGAACCCAGGAGGGTGGGCGTAGGAGCCTTCTAGCATTTAGAACACAGCCTGCACACACACCAGTAGCTTTGTGGATTTTGAATTCTAAGGTATGTATACTATTTGCAAAAGTTTAGAAAACGTAGAATAATGTAAAGAAGAAATAAAGATAATTTGTTTTCTCTCCACCCAAAGATAATGACGTTTCAGCTGTGGTGTGGGCTCTTCCAGAGGCCGGCCTCACCTGTGCTGTTTGAGGAAAGATGGGCCTACCATGGTGCACGCCTTCTGCGAAGCAGGCACTTGCCACCTTTAGCGCTTCGCGTGTGTATTTCCCTAGCTCTTGAGGAAGAGCCGTTTTTCTTGTCTTGGGGAATCCAGGGGAGGAAGTCAGCTAGAGAGGTTGAAGCCACCTCTTCCAGGGTCCCACAGTTGGCAGTTTCCATTTTACACCTCGGAGTGGCGCTGTGGTTTACGTTCGTGAAGGTGTGTGTGCTCACCTGGTTACTTCCCGGGTAAACTCCTTACCTGTGCTGGGTCAGGGCACGCCATTTAGAAGCTTTGATGTGCGATGCTTGGCCCCTCGTGAGAGGCTGTGCTGTGTGGATCTGGGATTGCGTGCAGGGCAGTTCATTGTGGTTTGTTGTGATATTCCTGGGAGACAAGCTTGTGGAAGAGCTTGCTTTGTCCCAAGACCTGTCTGCCTGCAGAGCCTAGTGGGTCCACTGAGTGCCCGGGTCGCAACATCCACGTGGTCGCATCAGCCCAGGGAGGAGCCCAGAGGCATGGATGTGTTTCCGTTTTGGGTTCCTAAAAGGAACCTTAAGATTTTTCTAATTATTCCCATATATAAAATTAGCTTTTTTTACTCTTAACATTGTGACCCTTGTAAGTGACCTCTCAGTGCTTGCCGTGGCTCTGGGGCGTGGGAGTGTGGTGACCAGGCCCCCACCTCTCTGCTGAGGCTCGGCCTTGCCACCCGTCCCTTTCTGTCCAGTGCTGGTGCGGGTGCCCATGGTACCATCTGCCTCCAACCCCTACATGCTGTGGATCCAGGTATCTCTTTGGGGCCTGTCCCTAGGTCCTGCTCTGGTCTCTTCCTTGAGAGAACTTGGCTTTGTGACCTGAGCCAGCCTGCAGCCTCCCCAGCCTCCTGCTGTCCCCGGGCCCTGTCAGAGGGAGCTGGTGGGACTGGCCCTGCTCTTCTGCTGAAGCAGGTCCTTCCCTGCCGCTTTTCTAGGAATAGGGACCAAATCTACGCAGCCCTTTTAGGATTATTTATGAGCTTTTTGTCTTGATCATTTGAGGATTCACAGATTGCTTGAGAGAGATATCGTTTTAGTGTAACTAATTGAACACTTAAAAGTGCACAAGTTGCAGGCGTGACATTTTCTGTTCAAGTGGTGAAGCAGAAATAACAATAAAAAAGTTCACCATTTTATTTGCTTGGAAATGATGAAGTCTGTTACTATGGTGTTGAATTTGAATTTCTCTTGTTAGGTTACATGCAGTAGGCTTTCTTACCACATGTGGGCTGTCTCCTTTTCCATTCTTACTCACAAATCTGTGCTTGAATCTGTAACAAGTTTAATTGAGCTGAAGAGTTGAATTGCAGGGATTAGGAAGGAACATATTCTGCAGTCATGACATAGCTGAAAATGTTCTGGTTTTGACCCGGCCAGGAGGGCCGTGCATTTCCCCTCAGCTCGCCCTGCGTGCCCCAGCCCCCAGATCCCTCCCACATGAGCCTTGGGACGGTCAGTTCTTTCCCCGGATCGCCGGCAGCAGCTCCTGGACCTCCCCTGCCCTCACCTGGTGTTGATTCCACCACACAGATGGTGGTTTTTGTTGTTGTTGTTGTTTTTGAGATGGAGTCTCACTCTGTTGCCCAGGCTGGAGTGCAGTGGCCCCATCTCGGCTCACTGCAACCTCTGCCTCCCGGATTCAAGCGATTCTCCTGCCTCAGCCTCCTGAGTAGCTGGGATTAGAGGTGCCCACCACCATATCCAGCTAATTTTGTATTTTTAGTTGAGATGGGGTTTCACCATGTTGGTCAGACTGGTTTCGAACTCCTGACATCATGATCCGCCCGCCTTGGCCTCCCAAAGTGCTGGGATTACAGGTGGGAGCCACTGCACCCGGCCACACGTGGTTATTTTAAATTTGCTTTTGAATCAGTGAGACGTTCATGTTTTTAAATTTTGAAGTATGAAAAGGTGCAGAGAGGTTTCCTTTTTTCCTCTTCTGTCCATGCAGGTGAGCACCAGTGTTCACTTCCGGTGTTTGTTCCAGAGAATTCTGTTTAACAAATAGAATGGTTTGTTGGTGTTTGCTTGTGTCTGTGTCAATATGTGTGCATGAGTGTGAGGAATGTGTGTGTCACTGTGCATATGAGGAGTGTGTGTGCATGAGTTTGTGTGTGTATGCGTGAATGCGTGGGTATGTGAGGAGTGCTTAGTGCATTGTGCGTGTGGAGTGTGCGCGTCTGAGTGTTCATGGGTTGCATATGTGTTGAGTGTGCATGTGTGTTGAGTGTGCATGAGTTGTGTGAGTGGATGTGAGCGGATGTGAGCGTACCTGTGAGTTTGCATGTGTGTGCATGCGTGTGAGTTGTGTGCGTGTGTGTGCATGTGAGTCATGTGTGAATTGTGTGAGGAGTGCGTGTGTTGTGAGTGTGCATGAGCACGTGAGTTGTGTCAGTTGTGTGCGTGCGTTTGAGTTGTGTGTGAGATGTGTGTTGTGTGCATGAGTTGTGTGCATGTGAGATGTGAGTTGTGTGTGCAAGTTGTGTGTGAGTTGTGCATGAGTTGCATGTGAGTTGTGTGCATATGCACATGTGAGTTGAGTTGTGTGCATGGAGTGTTGTGTGTTATGTACGTGTGCATGTGTGTGTGTTGTGTGCATGAGTTGAATGAGTTGTATGTGTGTGTTGTGTGCGAGTTGAGTATGTTGTGTGTGCGTGCGTGAGTTGAGTGTGAGTTCTTATTGTGCGTGTGTGTGTGAGTTGTGTGCGTGTGTGTGTAAACTTGCAGTCCTCACCTTCCCAACAGACACCTGTCTTCACTAGTGGGCCCCCCTTGCCTCTAGTTGGGAGTGGGGCGGTCCAGGCAGGGTCCTCGGCGCCCTTAGATGGAGCCGTTGCAGGTGCTTTTTGAGTTGCCCTCGGTGGTGCAAGTGAGCAAGGATCCGCCTTCCTCCGTTTGTGCTCTGGGAGCCCAGGGCATGGTTGGTAGCACTTTGAGGGCTGTAGAGGCCTCCCTTGAGTCAGACCTTGAGGAAGGACAGGAGCTGTCCAGGTGAGAGTGGATCAGGGGAAGGTAGAGGGCAGCAGCCCGGCCGAGGCTCCTCATGGGTCCCTGGCCCTGGTCCTGGTCCTCCCAGCTCCACTCCACGTCACAGCCTCCCGGGGCCACTGTGTCTCTTCCTGCTGCTGCTGTGGGGGGCCTGTGTCCAGTTCCCCACTGTGTTTGTCAGCGTTCTCTAGAGTAGCAGCCAGTGAGGGACGGGAACCTGGGTGGGGACTCACTATAGGACCCACCTAGCCATAGTGGGGCCGTCAGGGCGGAACCTGCAGGGCGGTTGGTGGTGAATTCCTTTTCTGGGAAAATGCAGGTGTTGCTCTAAAAGCCTCCAGTGGGTTAGACGAGGCCCACCTGCATCGAGCACAGTCTCCTTTGCTTAACAGCTCCTCTTTGAGGAGCTCTGCGGCAAGTTCTCGGCTGGCCTTTGGCTGAATAATGGGATAGAGCACCGTCAGGTTGACACGTAAAACTGACTGTCACACCCTTCGAGGCTCAGAAAGCTGCTTTCCACCCAGAGAAACGCACCAAACTTGAGACATTTTGCATCCACAGGCTCCCCAAGGATGGGAGTCCCAATGTGGAGGTTTGGCAATACATCTTATGTGGGCCATTTTAGTTGTGGCTGTTTGGGTTGCCTCTGATTGTTTCCTGAGAGCAAAATGCTGGTGTGAACATTTGCGCACACACTTTGTGTGTCTGGCAGTTCCACGTCCTTGCCAGCATTTGGTAGTGGTGGGTTTTTAGGCTTTCTGTGTCACAGGTGGGCTCTTACTCATATCATGCCTACGGCCCCGCAGTGCTGATAGGAGCTTTCCCTCTCGCTTTGCCTGGTCCACCCTGCCCCCGTCTGAGGGTGACCTGGCCCCACGGCTCCCTGCACCCTCCTCCCTGATGTGTGCAATCCTGCCCGGCCTGCGCCTCGTCCTCAGGAAGGCCATCCGGGAGGCCACAGCTGGCCTGGAAGTGTGCTTGTCTGTCTCTACCTCAGGGCTGCTTGTGCACCTCCTGTACCTAGGGGTGATCCAGGCTCACTGAGAATCCGCCCACACTGTTCCACACGTTTAGGCCAGGTGCAGGGGCTCACGCCAGAAATCCCGGTGCTTTGGGAGACTGCAGTGGGAGGATTGCTTGAGGCCAGGAGTTCAAGACCAGTCTGGGCAACAATGTGAGACCCCATCTCTATAAAAAATTAAAAAAAAAAGTAGCCAAGCATGGTGGTGCATGTCTATAGATAGTCCCAGCTACTTGGGAGGCTGAGGCAGGAGGATCGCTTGAGCCTGGGAGGTCGAGGCTGCAGTGAGTTGTGATTGTGCCACTGCACTCCAGCCTGAGTGACAGAGCCAGACCCTGTCTCAAAATGAGTAGGCTGGGCATGGTGGCTTAAGCCTGTATCCCAGCACCTTGGGAGGCCGAGGCAGGTGGATCACCTGAGGTCAGGAGCTCAAGACCAGCCTAGCCAACATGATGAAACCGCCTCTCCACTAAAAATATAAAAATTAGTGGGGCGCTGTGGTACACGCCTGTAATCCCAGCTACTCAGGAGGCTGAGGCCAGAGAATCACTTGAACCCTGTAGGCGGAGGTTGCAGTGAGCTGAGATTGCTCCACTGCACTCTAGCCTGGGTGACAGAGTGAGACTCTGTCTCCAAAAAAAAAAAAAGAGTAAGTGTGTAAGTGTACATTTGAGCGTGCACTTTCGCAGCTGGTGCGTGGAGTGTCTGTCCTCTTCCAGTCATGGTTTCGGTGGCTGCATTTTGCTACCTTTTGTTATTTGCTGCCGTTTTCTCGTAGAGTGCTCATGATTTTTAACATAGTGAATCCATGGAGAGCGCTCAGATACAGATCATGGCTGTGTGCAGTGCAGGCTCACCCTGTCTGCGGCGCCAGGCCGGGTCCCTCAGTTGCTGCTCATCTGGGAGTGCCCAGCACATGTGGCCATTGATTATACGTATCCTCTTAGCCCAGAATGACTGCTTACTAAAGAGCATCTCCCTTTGTTGTGTCTTTACTTTCCTCCTGCTTCAATCGGCTTCTGCTTCTGTCGGCTTTAGGGTTCTAAGTGGAGGAGGAAATTTAGCAATGATGTGTGGTCAGAAGCTTAGTGTTGCTTACGTAATTCCTAACTCGTGGTGACTGTCGCCTGTGAACTGTGCCCCTTCCCCCCCGACACACGCACTGGTCTTTGTAGAGCTGTTAGGAAGGGGGTTATAGGAAGGGAGGGTATAAGTTTTGGTTGGCCTCTTCAAACTGCCAGCCTCCTACAAAACTGTCAGGAGAGGCCATCAGCTTTTTCTCTCTTTGTATTTCTCTATTTTTAACCCGAAGGACATGAAAAGCCCAGCCTCTGTTTTTAGCCCAGTAATGACATTTCTGTGGCCGTAACCCTTGTTCCAGGTGTGAGATGGTGACTCTTGGATGCAGGGTAGCCTCCCAGAGCTTTGTGTGTTTGTATAGAGAGGTTTGTGGGAGTGACTTGAGCCATGCTGTGAACTTGGACTAGCACCCGTGTGTTCTCAGGAGCGGGTCCTGCTGGAGGCCCAGCCACGTCAGGCACAGTAGGTGTGTGATTTGTGCAACGGAGGCCTCTGATAACTGCCAGAGGATAGCTTTTGTGTGGGAGCTGCCTCAGCCTGCATTCCAGGAGCTCAGGTCTCCTGAGTCTGAATGGAGTCTGGAGAGAGCAATGTCTCCATGGAGCGGGTGCCTGGCTGTGGTCGCTTAGGCAGGAGCTTCCTCCTCAGTGCTGACAACAGAGAAGAACATTCTGTTATGGCCAGTCAAGTGTGCACAAATGCTGCCTGCGAGCCAGTCACGGAGGCACTCACCTGCAGAGCCGCTCACCTGCGGAGCCGCTCACCTGCAGAGCTGCTCAACTGCAGAGCCGCTCACCTGCAGAACCCTTCACCTGCAGAACCCTTCACCTGCAGAGCCGCTCACCTGCAGAGCCCTTCACCTGCAGAACCCTTCACCTGCAGAGCCGCTCACCTGCAGAGCCGCTCACCTGCAGAGCCGCTCACCTGCAGAGGGGCTGTGCTTGGCCAGATAAGCAAACAAAACATCTCCAGCATGGTGGGCAAAATAGTAACTCTTAGACATCTGGCTCTGACAATGTAAAGATGTTAAAATTGTTTTTCAGAAAATACAAAACTTTATGGTTTCATAATTTATCTTAAGCTCTATAGATATTAATAGAATAGGATTAGTAATGATAAAAATGTGAATACTATATTTAGACTCCTTTTTCTGTTAATGGATTATAGCAACTGAGACCATATATATTCTTAACTAGTTTTCTTCCCAAGAAAGGAATTCTCCATTTAAAATGCTGTATATAAAATGTTTTTAATTAGTTCATTTGAAAAACGCTGTGTAGTGCCTTTTACAGTTGAAACAATATTATTTCTATTGAGTCGGCTTGTGGGCCATGCCTTTATGTGACTCAGCTTGTCCCTGAAATGTTAGTCCTCCTCCCTCCCATGCATAGATTGTGTGTGGCAGTCTTATCAAGAAAATGTGTGGAACACTTTACTTATATTGCCAGATTAAAACTAAATGATTGGCTGGGCGTGGTGGCTCACACCTGTAGTCCCAGCACTTTGAGAGGCCAAGGCGGGTGGATCACTTGAACTCAGGAGTTCAAGACCAGTCTGGGTGATGTGGCGAAACCCTGTCTCTACAAAAAATACAAAAATTAGCTGGGTGTGGTTGTGCGAGCCTGTAGTACCAGCTACTTGGGAGGCTGAGGTAGGAGGATCCCTTGAACCGGGAGGTGGAGGTTGCAGTGAGCTGAGATTCTACAACTGCACTCCAGCCTGGGTGACAGAGTGAGACCCTGTCTCAAAAACAACAACTACTACTACTGATTGAAATAACATTCTATCCTGAGGTGGACAAAAAAGTGGCGGGGAGCGGCAGCCTGGCTGCCACTGGTGCGTTTGGCCTGGAATTACCACTTGGGGAGCTGAGTGGACTCTGGGACAGCGGCCGCTGGGACCAGGGCTTCCCTGGCGGCAGGTGTGCCGAGAAAAACACACAGCATGCGGTTCAGTAATAACAAACAGCATTTTCATATGACATCTGTGTTCATATGACCACTTTATTATAATGGCATAGCATAACAGCATTTAAGGAAATCAGCCTGACGGCTCTGTGTATGGGTAAATCTGAAACACAATGTTGGCAGAATTGCAGAATGCAAGCCATATAATATTTGTCTGTGTTTCAGAGGCACACAAAAACAATCATTTATAGCCTTAGGTTCAGCACACCCTGGAAAAGTATGAAAAATGAAGTGAGTACGTCCCTGCAGGCCCTGGGAGTTGCACGCAGGGCAGACTCGGGGGGAGGCTGAGGATCCTGGGGACTGTAATTTTATTTCTGCTCTTTATGTCTCTATGAAACTTGAAGCAAGTATGATGATAACAGTGAATTTTAAGTGTACTGGAATAAAATTGTCATGTTATTGTTTGTATTTGAAAAGTTTCTCAGTGAATAGAAACAAGAAGCCCGGCTGGGCGTAGTGGTTCACACCTGTAATCCCAGCACTTTGGGAGGCCGAGGCGGGCGGATCACCAGAGGTCAGGCGTTCAAGACCAGCCTGGCCAACATGGTGAAACCCCTTCTCTACTAAAAATACAAAAATTAGCCAGTGTGGTGGCAGGTGCCTGTAGTCCCAGCTACTCAGGAGGCTGAGGCAGGGGAATCGCTGAAACGCGGGAGGCGGAGCTTGCAGTGAGCGGAGATCATGTCACTGCCCTCCAGCCTGGGCGACACAGCGAGACTCCATCTCAAAAAAAACAAACAAAAAAAAGAAGAAGCCCACCCACCCAGGTCTGGCCCCAGAAGCCACTGCCACTGCCCTTTCCAGCCTGTACTTCTGGGTGTGGGTCTGAGATGTATTCAGGGAGGGGCCTTGCTGCTCGCTGTGGTTGGGTGGGTGTGCAAGCTCAGCCCCTATCTCAAGGCCCTTCTGAAGTGCTGCTCGGGGCCAGGCAGGAGGTATTCACCCTCAACCTCAGGATTTCTTTCTTCTCCCTGTTACTGATGCACGTACCCTGCCCTCTGTCCCGTAGAGACTCAGCTGGTGACCCAGGGGTGCTGCTGGGTTGGTGTGGTGTGCCACTCAGAGGTCCTCTGTTGGTTTGTGTCTAGGCTGGGAGGGGCCCTCTGTGCTTGGCAAGGCCTTGGGCTCCGAAACCCTTTACCTGCAGCTGGTGTGGGGGCTCAGACTCCAGGTGGACAGCAGGAGTGAGTGGGGAAGCTCAGGGGCCCTGGATGTCTGCCTGCATTCGCTCATCCTGCCCTGGGTACCAGAGGAGGGACCCTCTTCCCTCCGTGTGTTTGTCTCCCCCTTCCTAATTGTGAAAACCCTTAGCAACCCACCCCAGCCTCATGGTGCTGGCCTCTGGCCCAGAGGGAGAGACCTGGTTGGAAGGACAGATGGTGTAGGCAGGCCAGCCGGCCGGCCTGTGGGTGGAGCAGATGGAGGGCAGGCCGGATGCCCCGAGGGTCTCAGCTACACTGCTGTCCCACAGCCCCACCACCACCCGAATCCCTGAGTCCTACCCACACTCCCTGATGGGGCAGGAAAGGGGAGCCCCAGACTGGGGTGCCTGAGTGTATGCTAGCTGTGGTGCTGGTGGACGGGCGCTGTGGCCAGGCCGTTCAGGACGGAAAGAGCCGCCTGGGCTGCTGATGGAGAGTGACAGTGCCACTGGCTTTTGTGAACTCAGAGGTCTGTTTCTTTCTTCACATTTATTGAAATTAGAGACTCGTTTGCAAATTTTAAAAGATGTTATCTTTGTAATGAATTACATATTCTTGAAAACTTAGTGTTTACTCATCTGTATGTGAATCTGAAAAGTGTTTAATTGCGTACTTTAAATCATGCCCTGCATAGTAGAATATTATTTTTGCTTTTAAAATGCCTTTCCCTGGTAAGTATTACACCGTGTATATGTGCATCCAATCATCACTGGTACATTTCGAATATGTACAATCTTTACTTTTCAATTGAATATTCTAAAAATACCTTTCACATATATAAAACAATAAAAAAGTAAATATTTGCTTTTCTTAGGATGCACACCTTTATTTTTGGAAGAAAATTTCCCAAAGCAGATCATCTTATTTTAGTTCCAGAAGAGGATTTTAAATATGTGTTGACATTGGTTGGTAAAAATACTAATATTTAACCCAGTTGAATCAAAAGGCAAATGTCTTTTTAATCACTTCCTAATGATCTGTCTTGGCCAACTTAGGTTATTAAGAGAAATTATTAAGTGTCCTTATGTAGCAGCAAAATTCATTGTTTAATATATTTTAAAGAAATGCATAAAAAGCAGTAGATGTTTTAAAAATGCATGGGTTGTAAAGGGCCCCAAAATGAAACTTCAGATCACAAAGGCAATGTATTCGAAAGTCTCACCGATGATTCGTGAGTCATTTTGGTGCTAACTGGTGGGAATGAAGGGAGATGCCTGTGGGGAGTTCCAGGGTCCTGCAGCTCTGCGGATGGGCGGCCGTCCGGGGAGGCCCGAGGTCGGATGGGCGGCCGTCCGGGGAGGCCCGAGGTCGGATGGGCGGCCGTCCGGGGAGGCTCGAGGTCGGATGGGCGGCCGTCCGGGGAGGCCCGAGGTCGGATGGGCGGCCGTCCGGGGAGGCCCGAGGTCGGATGGGCGGCCGTCTGGGGAGGCCCGAGGTGTGGCGAGATCGGGGAGTTCTTCTTTCCTGATGTTGTTGTGACCCGAAAGTCTGTGTTTTCTTCACCTGAGGGTATCATGTATTTTCAAATGGGGGGCCATCCGCTCAGCTCCCCCAGCCGTGGGGTGGGGTGTGGGCGGCAAGCCACCCATGCGCCGAGGCAAGAGACCGAGGACACGAGCTGTTCCAGTATAATAAAATATAAAACAAGAATGGTTATTCCAGATGTAGATCTTAGATATGATTATCTATGAATATCATTAATCATTAGTTTGTAGCAATTACTCTTTATTCCAATATTATAATAATCCTCGCTCTACAATCATAACCCAGGAAAAACCAGGCCATACAGAGATAGGAGCTGAGGGGACATAGTGAGGAGTGATCAGAAGACGAGTGCGAGCCTTCTGTTATGCCCGGACAGGGCCACCAGAGGGCTCCTTGGTCTAGCGGTAACGCCAGCATCTGGGAAGATATCCGTTGCCAGGTGGACTGTGGTCTAGCAGTAGCCTCAGTGTCACGGAAGAACAGCGGCTACTTAGCAGACCGGGAAAGGGAGTCTCCCTTTCCCCGGGGGGAGTTTAGAGAAGACTCTGCTCCTCCACCTCTTGTGGAGGGCCTGACATTAGTCAGGCTTGCCTGCAGTTATCCGGAGGCCTAACCGTCTCCCTGTGATGCTGTGCTTCAGCGGTCACGCTCCTAGTCCGCCTTCATGTTCCATCCTGTACACCTGGCTCTGCCTTCTAGATAGCAGTAGCAAATTAGTGAAAGTACTAAAAGTCTCTGATATGCAGAAATAATGGCGTAAGCTGTCTTTCTCTTTGTCTCCTCTCTCTCTCTGCCTCTGCTGCCAGGCAGGGAAGGGCGCCCTGTCCAGTGGACGGGTGACCCACGTGGCCTTACCTATGATTGGAGATGGCTCACTCTCCTTATCTTTCCCTTTTGTCTTGTATCCAATAAATATCAGTGCAGCCTGGCATTCGGGGCCACTACCGGTCTCTGCGACTTGGTGGTAGTGGTCCCCCAGGCCCAGATGCCTTTTCTTTTATCTCTTTGTCTTGTGTCTTTACTTCTACACTCTCTCGTCTCTGCACACGGGGAGAAACCCACCGACCCTGTGGGGCTGGTCCCTACAGCGGGGCACTGCGAGCCCCTTGCTGCCTCTGTGTGGCCGCCCACCCTTCCAGTGTTGCCCTGACGCCCCTCCCGGGCTGTGCTGACCACCCAGGCCTCCCACCTTGTTTCCCAGGGTGCTTGCTACCACCTGGTTTACGGTTTCTCTGTTTAGTTCTCTCTGCCCGCTGATGCCAGTTTTTGAACTTTATCATTACTACTTCTGTTTATGTGTAAATGTTCCAGGACTTTTATCCACCGCCCTGTCCCTAGGACCTTTTGCATACCACTGTTGGAAGACAGAGGCTTCACATCTCCTACAGAGGGGTCTCCCACTTGCTTCACCAGTGTTCTGAGGGCACCTGCATGTTTAGAGCCGCGGCCTCTGTGGAAGGCACACTCCTTCCTAGGAACAAATGTGGTTCTCCTTCCTAAGGAAAAGTGGATTATCAGATTTCCAAACTAGTTTTGCAGCCTTATAGAGAAATGTTGGGATAAAAATTCTAGTTTTAAAATTCTGTTCCATAATTGTCGTAGAATCACAGACTTTTCCAGGCCATGGTCCCTACCAGCACGTTCCATAGCAGACATCGCCGAGGGGCTGGAGCAGTGGATGATCTGCCTGGGTCACCTGGGTGGCGTCAGCGCGGCCCTGCGGCCCTCCCCTTATGGGTTTACATTGGGAATCAAGCTTCATGGAGGTGTTGCTCTTGAGCCCTGGATTTGAGACAGTACAAGTGGGGAAAGCTAAGCATCTCTAATTGCAAGCACCGTCTTGCATTTAGAATGCTCCCTTGTAGCCTTAACTTAGAAAAGGAGTCTCGCCCTTGACCTGGTGTCCTTGTGTTGCAGGCGTGGTGTCCCTCGTGGCCGTTCACCCCTCCACCGTCAACCCGCTTGGGAAGCAGCTCTTGCCAAAAACCTTTGGACAGTCCAATGTCAACATTGCCCAGCAAGTGGTAAGCCTCCCGCAGGAGCGGACAGTCGGGATCTCGGTGTGAGGTCGGGATCGGATGAGCCGTGTGGTTGGGGATGTTCCCAGGCATGCCTGGATTTGGGCTCCGGTTGCAGCATGGGGCCTTTCCCTCATCAGGGAGCCCGTGGCCAGTGCTAGATTTTCCACAGCCCTCTGCAGCTGCCCACGTGTTGTTGTGGGAGAGGTGATGGCGCCCACAGCACTCCTGTGTGCCCCAGCCCATGCCCTCCTTCCAGTAAGTGGAGGGTGGTGGGTGGGGCCGCGGCCCCAACCAGAGGCAGCTTCCTCTTAGTGTCAGAGCTCAAAGCTCTTCATCTAACAAGGGCTTCTTACGTGATGTGGCCGAGCGTTGGCTGTGGCCCTCCTGGAGACATCAGGCTGGGAAGCCAGGGAGGGATAGGGCCCTGGCCGTGGCTGCGCGTTGGCCCTGGGGCAGTGACAGGGCAGATGCTGCTCCCTTGGCCACGCACAGGAGAGGGGCACGTGGGCATTGGGAAGTGGCGCATCCGCCCTCCCCAGGCTGATGCTGGCCAACTGATGCTGCTTCTCATAATGCTGTTTCCTGTCTCGTGTCCGCCCTCTGCGTCCTTGCCGGTGGCAGCCTACTGGAGACAGGGAGCCCACACAGAATCCTGACCTCACCAGAAATGGGGCCCCAGGCACTTGGTGGGCAGGTTTGGCTATGACTGGAGCTGGTGGTGAGGGACACAGCCATCCCAAGGCTAGGCCGGGCTTCCAGTCCTTCCCCGGGGACTTGTTTATGGTGCCTGAAGGCTCCTTCCTGGTCCTGAGATGATGCTGTGGCCCCACCTGGGCAGCTGCCCCAGCCCTGTTCCTGCCAACCCTGGGCTTTGGTGATGCAGCACCTCTCGTACCCCGGCCTCCTGGCCCACTCCACCCCCTCACCCTGCTCCATCTGTGCTGTGGCCCAGTCCTCTTACAAGGATTGAACACCTCCGGGTGGGATGAGAACCTGTCCGTTCACTGTCACCAGATGTCTCTCAGGCATACCCAGGTGTCCTCACATGTCTCTCAGGTGTCGTCACGTGTCTCTCGGGTGTCCTCACGTGTCTCTCACATGTCCTCAGGTGTCTCCCAGGCATCCTCACGTGTCCCCAGGTGTCCCCAAGTATCTCTCAGGCATCCCCAGGTGTCCTCACGTGTCTCTCAGATGTCCTCAGGTATCTCTCACATGTCCCCAGGTGTCTCTCATATGTCCTCAGATGTTTCTCAGGGTGTCCTCAGGTGTCCTCAGGTGTCTCTCAGGGTGTCTCTCACATGTCCTCAGGTGTCTCTCAGGGTGTCTCTCACCTGTCCTCAGGTGTCTCTCAGGGTGTCTCTCACATGTCCTCAGGTGTCTCTCAGGGTGTCTCTCACCTGTCCTCAGGTGTCTCTCAGGGTGTCTCTCACATGTCCTCAGGTGTCTCTCAGGTGTCTCTTAGGGTATCTCTCACATGTCCTCAGGTGTCTCTCAGGTGTCTCTCAGAGTATCTCTCACATGTCCTCAGGTGTGTCTCAGGGTGTCTCTCACCTGTCCTCAGGTGTCTCTCAGAGTGTCTCTCACCTGTCCTCAGGTGTCTCTCAGGGTGTCTCTCACATGTCCTCAGGTGTCTCTCAGGTGTCTCTTAGGGTATCTCTCACATGTCCTCAGGTGTGTCTCAGGGTGTCTCTCACCTGTCCTCAGGTGTCTCTCAGAGTGTCTCTCACATGTCCTCAGGTGTCTCTCAGGGTGTCTCTCACATGTCCTCACGTGTCTCTCAGGGTGTCTCTCACATGTCCTCAGGTGTCTCTCACGTGTCCTCAGGTGTTTCTCAGGTGTCTCTCATGTGTCCTCAGGTGTTTCTCAGGTGTCTCTCACATGTCCTCAGGTGTCTCTCAGGTGTCTCTCACGTGTCCTCATGTGTCTCTCACATGTTCTCAGGTGTCTCTCAGGTGTCTCTCACATGTCCTCAGGTGTCTCTCATATGTCCTCAGATGTTTCTCAGGTGTCTCTCACATGTCCTCAGGTGTCTCTCATATGTCCTCAGATGTTTCTCAGGTGTCTCTCACGTGTCCTCAGGTGTCTCTCAGGTGTCTCTCACGTGTCCTCAGGTGTCTCTCACATGTCCTCAGGTGTCTCTCATATGTCCTCAGATGTTTCTCAGGTGTCTCTCACATGTCCTCAGGTGTCTCTCATATGTCCTCAGATGTTTCTCAGGTGTCTCTCACGTGTCCTCAGGTGTCTCTCACGTGTCCTCAGGTGTCTCTCACGTGTCCTCAGGTGTTTCTCAGGTGTCTCTCACATGTCCTCAGGTGTCTCTCAGGTGTCCTCAGGTGTCTCTCACGTGTCCTCAGGTGTCTCTCACATGTCCTCAGGTGTTCTCAGGTGTGTCTCACATGTCCTCAGGTGTCTCTCAGGTGTCTCTCACGTGTCCTCAGGTGTCTCTCACGTGTCCTCATGTGTCTCTCACATGTTCTCAGGTGTCTCTCAGGTGTCTCTCACATGTCCTCAGGTGTCTCTCATATGTCCTCAGATGTTTCTCAGGTGTCTCTCACATGTCCTCAGGTGTCTCTCATATGTCCTCAGATGTTTCTCAGGTGTCTCTCACGTGTCCTCAGGTGTCTCTCACATGTCCTCAGGTGTTCTCAGGTGTCTCTCACGTGTCCTCAGGTGTCTCTCAGGTGTCCCCAGGTGTCTCTCATGGATCCCCAGGCATCCTCAGGTGTCCCTGGCCCTGTGGAGAGCTCTCTGTACTGAGCTGTTTTTTGTTGTCTAGGGCATCTCCCTTTGGTCTAATCATGTGTTCTTCAGAGAACATGACCACATACCAGGGATATTTTGGTCATTTTTGCACTTTAGTCTTTATTTTATATGCATTCCTGCTATTTCCCTTTATTTAAATACGCTTGAAATTCTCTGGATTCTTTAACAGATGTTAGGATATGAGTTTTAAGAGAGAGTGGCTTGTGGGTCACAGCCTTGAGGATCTGAGCAGGATTGCCTTCCCTGCGCTCCCTTCCCCGCATCCCACTTCCCCGCACCCCCCCTCCCCGTGTGTGCTCCCACACAGCTGTCCTGAGTGAGCGGTTCCGGATCCCAGGCAGCTTTTGTGGCCCCCTTTCCTGCCAGTGGAAGGTGACAAAAAACTTGCTCTGCAGAAGTTTTGTGGCCATTGAAAGTAGCGGTTTGTGGAAGCCCTACCACGTCATACGGCTTTTCAACCACGTTGCACAGCAGATCACGGCTTTTCAGTAAATGCCATTTTGATAAAAGCTAAAAATTCAGTTTTTGTTTTGCTTGATAATTAGATTATAGGTTTGGTTGTAAGTTGACTGGGAATTCTAAGTTTGATTTTATAGGTGCTGTGTGTCATAGCAGAGTTTGTCTGGGTGAATAATTGTAGCACCACTTCCGTCTTTACTGCTGGTGTGAATACACTGGGGGAAAACGAATGAGAAGATTATCTTATTGATGTGCTTTAAACTTCGTCACTGAAAGTCAAGTTCCTGATTTAAATTCAGCTGTTCGGGTGGAGCTTGTCATTGCTGTTTTGTGCTTTGCAAAATCCCAGTGATAGGAATTAAAGCTGACAAAGGGCAAATGTTTCTTAAACCTTTTTATATACCAGAGGTTTACAAAAAACTGGACTGGCTCATTCTGACGCGAGGGGTGGGGCTCAGTCCGGGCACGTGAGTGAAAGCGGTGGGGAGGTCCTTAGGTCTCTGACCTTCAGCAGTCAGCAGGCGCAGGGCTTGTCAAGGTCAGGGTCTTTTGAGGTGCGGATGCTTGTGAAGCCTGTGGTGCCGCAGAGCTCAGCACACGCACAGGAACGTGTGCGGGACAGAGGACAGATGTGCTCAGCCGGCAGGAGCAGCGGCCTGTGTGAGCCCCTGGGGAGAAGCAGCCCCCACCCAGGCCTGCGTCCCAGAAGTCGGCATCTGTGGTCGCAGTGGCCTTTCCTTTGCAGCTGCGCCACTGGCCCTGTCTCTCTGGACACTGCGGTTAACCTTGGTCGGTCTCTAGGATTGTGTGTCTGAGTGGGGTCACACTACACGGAGACATCGTAATCTCAGTTTTTAGAGTGTGTGAAATTAAGGTGCAAAAACTGTGCACTTAGGGCAGAAGGGATGCCTTAAATCAGGAGTCCCCAACCCCTGGGCCTGTTAGGAAGCCGGCCGCACAGCAGGAGGTGACCGCCTGAGCCCTGCCTCCTGTCAGATCCCAGCATTAGGTTCTCAGGAGCGCAAACCCCACTGTGAACGGCACATGCAGGATCTAGGCGGCACTCCGTATGAGAATGGAGTGCCTGATGATCTGAGGTGGGACAGTTTCTTCCCGAAACTACCCCCGACCCCGGTCTGTTGAAAAACTGTCTTCCACAAAACTGGTCCCTGATACCAAAAAGGTGGGGGATCGCTGCTTTAAACACCAAGGCTCACTGTGCAGCCAGTGAGGAGGGGAGCTTCTGGGGGAGGAGGGTTG
This sequence comes from Gorilla gorilla gorilla, assembly GCF_029281585.2. Lineage (NCBI taxonomy): Eukaryota > Metazoa > Chordata > Mammalia > Primates > Hominidae > Gorilla > Gorilla gorilla. The sequence continues at coordinate 128,508,756 of NC_073238.2, forward strand.
GTCTCGGGCAAGGTGGACCTCCGGCAGGTCCTCTACTGTGGGATGCTTCCACCTGGAGCTCTGTTTTCTAACGACTGCTGGCGTGGAAGCTGCAAAAGCTTTAGAGTCGAAAGACTGTGTCTGGAGCCGTGTAGACTGTGTCCGGAGCCGTGTAAAGACTGTGTCCGGAGCCGTGTAAAGACTGTCTGAAGCCGTGTAAAGACTGTGTCTGGAGCCGTGTAAAGACTGTGTCTGAAGCCGTGTAAAGACTGTGTCCGGAGCCGTGTAAAGACTGTGTCTGAAGCCGTGTAAAGACTGTGTCTGGAGCCGTGTAGACTGTGTCCGGAGCCGTGTAAAGACTGTGTCCGGAGCCGTGTAAAGACTGTGTCTGAAGCCGTGTAAAGACTGTGTCTGGAGCCGTGTAGACTGTGTGTCTGGAGCCGTGTAAAGACTGTGTCTGGAGCCGTGTAAAGACTGTCTGGAGCCGTGTAAAGACTGTGTCCGAAGCCATGTCATTTACTTTCTCTGAAGCGCAGCTTGGATTCCAGCCATGAGCACAGTAGGAAGAGAGACCCCTTATGACCTGTGGAGCCCGGGTCACCTCCCCTGCTCCCCAGCGAGAGGCGGGTGAGGGAGTCGTGAGGGCGGAGCCCATCCTCCAGAGAAGCCGCTGTTAAATCCGAGGGGTGGGTGTCCCTGGTGCCTTTCAGCCCCTGCCTGCCTCCTGCTCCCAGAGGCTCCTGGATCTCCTGGAAAGCCCTGGTTGGAGTGGGACCCACAGCCTCCCAGCTTTGGGCAGTACCCCTAATTGTGCTGTGACCACTTCTCCCTTCCAGGGTCTCTGCCCACCACTCCAGCTGGCGTGGCCACTGCTTCCGATACCCCCTTTTTTTCCCTAAGGGCCCAGCTCTGAACTGTCCTTCCCGGCACTGTCCCATCCACCCTCTGGCACCTCCTTGGTTCCTGTTTTCCCTGCGCTTCTGCCCACACGCGCCCTCCAGGGCTTCAGCGTGTTGCCGTGGCTCCTCTGGCTGTTGAGTGTGGCTCCTGGTGTAGGGAAGTGAGGCTGGGGGCCTGCTCCATGTCTGTTGAATGGGAGACTGGAAGGCGTCCTGTGGCACAGGCGGCCGGCCCGAGTTCATCGGCTTCCTGTGCACCAGGAAGGAAACGCACACACCTGTGCCAGGTCCGGGAGCAAAGCCTCTGTCTCATTCCTGGGAGGGCTGGTTCCAGGCTGCCCCCGTGATGCTGACTCAGCTCACAGGGCTGGTGAGCAGCAGGTGATGGGTGAGGAGCAGGGACAGTGCTGCGGAGACACAGTGAGGGGAGCTGCCACGCAGGGCACGCAGAGGAAGGTGCAGGCACCCTTGCCCAGCACTGCATGGGCCTGATGCGGCGGGGCCTTCCGCAGGGAGCAGTTAAAGCAGGAGAGTAAGGAGAGCTTCCTGTAAGACCTGGCCTCCGTAACAACGCATTCCCAGTGCACTGGTGGCTCGTTCTCAGGGTGCCCCTGGGTGCTGAGTCCGGTCTTCCAGGAAAGGTTGTTGGTGAGCACCATTGAGCACCTGGTGTGTACCTGCCTCTGGCTTTCTCTTCTTCCCAACTTACAGTGGGTTTGACCTGTGATTTTGACTTTAAGATGGTCCAAAAGCAACATGCATTCAGTGGAAACTGCTTCCACTGCCCATAGACCATCCTGTTTTTCATTTTGAGTGCGGTATTCAGTGGGTCTCCTGGGATACCCACACTTGACTAGAATGGGCTTTGTGTGAGATGCTTCTGCCCGACTGGGCTAACATGCGTGCGTGATCTGAGCACGTGTAAGGTAGGCTGGCTAAGCTGTGATGCGTGGTAGGAGAGGTGGATGACGTGCATTTCGACGTAGGGTATTTTCAGCTCATGCGGGTTTATCGGGATGTTCCTTGTAAGTTCCTCGTTGTAAGTCAGTTCCTCGTTGTAAGTCCACTCTTTGTGAGTCGGTTTGCTCCTGACTGGAGGACAAGCGGCACGGTGACGGCATCTGTCTTGGGGCCAAGATCCAGTGCCTTGCATGGTCCTGGGATTCCCGGGGAAGGGAGTGGACCCATGAGGTGGGTTAGAATCGTGTGTGGGATTCTCCAGCCCCCTGTACCTGTGCGTGTGGTATGCGCGGAGCCAGCCAGCACGGCCTGGCGTGGAGCTGGCGGGTTCTCAGTCTGACATCAACTCCCGGAGAATGGCATCCGCTGAACTCAACGCAGGAAGCCGTGCGGGGCCAGCGCGCTCTCAGGCAACCCGGGTCGCAGGGTCCTTTTGTCAGCTGTTTCGATCTCCCACGTGGCCCAGTGCCCCAGCAGCACACACACACACACACGTATTGAACAAAACAAGTTTCACAGGACATTTATCCACGCCCAGGAGATTTATCTTTTGTATGGTTTCATTTTGCAGAAAATTCACTTGTTTGATTTCATGGCCTGCTAACGGGGTGATCCACAGAAGGCCGCACTCTGATGAGTCTCTAATCATCGGAGAGATGAGTGTCAATGAAAAGATCAGTCGTTGAAATGTTTTTCTTCTCAGGAGCTGACAGGTGATCTGGCCTAGGGATAATTGGAAAGTGTCCCCGTCAGCTGCTCCCAGGGCCACCGCAGGTGATGCATTTATCCCCGTAAGAAGGGGAGCTGGGGGGGCCCAGCTTAGAGTAGCTCAGGGCATCGGCCACATGAAGCCCCCCCGCCAGCATACAGGTGTCCAGCTCCAATCCCTTTAACGGAAACTGCATGTCCACACAAGCAGTTTAATCGCTGAGGCACTTTGATTTGTGGCAAATTGAATGATTTAACATTTACTGAGAAATAGTGTTTCCAGTTTTAGATAGAGTTGTGCCACAAGATCTTTGAAAAGTCAGAGTTGTATTTGCCTGTATGAGGGTGTCCAGGTATTCACACTTGAACATTCATTGTTGGAACTAAAGTGGTAAGACCTTGTCAAGAGTCAGACCAGCCAGCATGTCCCTGAAGGAAGAGACAGTTGTTGACACCTCAGGTGTGCTGTGGGGTGGGGCGGGTGGGTCAGTGTCCACACTGGCGTTGCCTCTGGTGGTTCCCCCCAGAGGGTCCCAGGTGTGTGAGCCCCGGGGGCGTGTGGAGCCCCTACCTTCCACCCCCAGTGCTGGTCGCTCTCCCTCCTTGCCTGATGCCGTTGTGGGTGCAGGGGTCCCCCCAGACAGGGCCCCAGGGCACAGGGTTGCCAGGTGATGGCTGTCACCCTGCTGGGCTGGAGGAGCAGCTGCTGTCACCCTGCCTGTGCTTTTGTCTTTTGAGAGCTGTTTTTGGTTTGTTTCAGGCCTCTTTTTAGTACCACGGAAGGATACAATTTCATCCTCATCCATATCACTAAAAGGAAGTAAAAGGGTGAAGGGAAAAATGGAAGCGTGCTCAAGTGCCCTGTGTGGAATTCTGTGCCGCCCCCTTCATTAAACTTGACCGTTAGCGCCTTGTGTGCGGTTTGGGGGTCACGCTCTGCCCTGTCCTGTTCTTGCTTGCTTGGGTCGTCCGAAGTTTCTTGTTGCTTTTGTCTAATTGGAGAAGATGCCTGTGACTGACAAGAGGAAGATGAGCCACATTCAGAACCGGTGTGGTGGTGCCGTCACCGTGACAAAAGCATCCACCGCTGGACGTTTTTCCTGCTCCATCGTGGCTGCTCACTGTGGTTAACGAAATTCAGCAGTGGCTGCGGAGAGCGAACAGATGGTGGGCATGGCACCCTCGCCGTGTGGGAGGGGACTGACTGTCTGAATTGTCTTTTTTGACTGTAGGTAATTGGTACGCCTCAGAGACCGGCAGCGTCAAACACCCTGGTGGTAGGAAGCCCACACACCCCCAGCACTCACTTTGCCTCTCAGAACCAGCCTTCCGACTCCTCACCTTGGTCTGCCGGGTGAGCACTTCCCTCTGGACCCTTAGAGTTGTAGGATTGCTTGCGGTTCGCACCTCCACGTTCTCCTGGGCCACGTGTGTCACACAGTCGTGCGATGGGGCTCCCACGCGCGTTGTCAGCCTCCGAATCACACTCACCCATCATCGTGGCCTGCACAGGTGTGCAGCCGAGGCGCACTGCCTCGGTCATGGAGAAGTCGGGCTGGGCACTGCCCACCCCGCTTTGTGTCTGGTGTAGTGGGTGCTCTTTGAAGGGCTGGCAGCTCTTGGCCAAGACGGGGAGAAGCTGGCCTTGTACTTGCCACAGGACCTTGGAGACTTTTCCTCGTCTGTGCTGGGAGCATGTGGGATGGATTTCACCCACTGCCCCTGAATTCAGCCTCTACTGCCCCTGGGGTTATGGCCCCCACGGGTGGTCCCACCAGAGCTGCTCCTTCCACTAAAGCAAGATCTGATGAGCTGTGTCTTTCCTTAAAAACACACACACGCAAAGCTGCAAAAGCCTACCTGTGTTGGTGCCCAAAGCTTCACCAGCTAGGAACCTCAGGTGGCCTTTCCCGCCATGTGGGGACTGACCAGAGTGTACAGAGTTGGGCTTTCCCTCGACCTGAAGCACACTTAGTGTTTGCACCTGCTGTCAAGCGGCTGTCACAGCCCAAGCTGTATGAAATTACAGTCTGCTGAAATATGTCCTAAGAATTCCCACATTTACACTGAAACGCCCCATAGTTCCTGATTCTGGTTGCCCTCTTTAGAAAAGTGGTGCTTGGGGCTCACGCCTGTAATCCTAGAGGCCGAGGCCAGCAGATCACGAGGTCAAGAGATTGAGACCATCCTGGCCAACATGGTGCAACCCCGTCTCTACTAAAAATACAGAAAAATTAGCCGGGTGTGGTGGCACGTGCCTGTAATCCCAGCTACTCGGGAGGCTGAGGCAGGAGAATCGCTTGAACCCAGGAGGTGGAGGTTGCAGTGAGCCGAGATGGCGCCACCGCACTCCAGCCCACGACAGAGCGAGACTCCGTCTCAAAAAAGAAAAAACAACAACAAAAAGAAAAGTGGTGCTTGGTGTACCGGCACGCCTCCCATATGCTGATTTGGGTCCTGGGGATGCCTCCCGTTTTCCCTGACACTTGGAAGGATAGAGGTGCAGCCTGCTGGGGAGACACTCGCTTTCTGACCTGCAGGACCACTGGGCCTGGGGGCTGGGGCTAGGGGGTCCTGGCCTGCTCATGTGTTGGATCTGCTGCGCCCGTGGGACGTGGCCCCTTTTTTGTGCAGCTCATTAGAGCTCTCAGGTAAAAGCATTCCTCGATTCAGGCTGATCCTCAGGAGGGCTGACAGTCGCTTCTTTTTTCCTTTGTATTTTGAAGGAAACGCAACAGGAAAGGAGAGAAGAATGGCAAGGGCCTGCGGCATTTCTCCATGAAGGTCTGCGAGAAGGTGCAGAGGAAAGGGACCACTTCCTACAACGAAGTGGCGGACGAGCTGGTTGCGGAGTTCAGTGCTGCTGACAACCACATCTTACCGAACGAGTCAGTAAGTGTGTGCCGGGGCCGAGAGGCTGGGGTGGCGGAGCCAGCGGTGTGGTACGTTTCGCTCTTTTAATATTGGGAACAGTTAAAACCATACAGAAAATGCCAAGTACAGCATAAAAGAATTTTTCCCGATCCATTTGCTGGCATGATGCTTTGTCAACTCCAGTGAGTGAGCACGTGGGCTGGCTCTGCACATCTAGCGGCCCAGAAATGCAGAAATGCCCACCTCACCAGCTGGGCTCGACACCCGAGAGCCCCCAGCTCCCCTTCTGGAACACATTCAGGCTTCGCACAGCCCCGTCTTGCCCTGCGTCATCTGTAGGGTGGGAGCGCTCCCTGAGGACGTGTTGGGGTGACAGCTCCGTGAGCGGGGTGCCCCTTTGAGCCGGTGCCCGTGGCCTACAGTTTAAGATGGGATCCGCAGGCCTTTTTGGATCATTTGGAAACTCCACTCCCTGTCATCCCCAGGCTTATGACCAGAAAAACATAAGACGGCGCGTCTACGATGCCTTAAACGTGCTAATGGCCATGAACATCATCTCCAAGGAGAAGAAGGAGATCAAGTGGATTGGTCTGCCCACCAACTCGGCTCAGGAATGTCAGAACTTAGAGGTGTCTCTTCAGCCTTCCTTCAACCTGGATTTCCCTTCAAGTCCGTGTAGATGTTTTAGTCGTCGGTCACTCAGAAGGGTCTGGGCTCCATGCCCTTATGCTCTCTGTGTCTGGCTGGCAGACGGTCATGCAGACGTCTCCCTGCGTTCCTCAGTCTTGGCTGTCGGGGGAGGGAGCATGGTTGGCCCAGACCCACTAGAGTCTGTTAAACTGTAGTGTAGGTTCATTCTGAATCCTAGTTTGTGGGATTTTTGTTTTCTTTTTAGATCCCATAGTTAAATCCAAGAAATGAGAGGAGAGGGGAGAAGGTATAGTTTAGAAATGGAAGAAAAACTCACCTGTATCTTGTAGCACCTGCTATGTCTAGATTTGTCCATATCCCTTCGATTACATTCTGGGTAAACATAGGTAACACTGTGAGGATGTGGGTTTTAAAAAACGCTCTGTGGAACAATTGTGATGATTCTTCACATGGGTGGTTTGTTTTTGAAGGTGGAAAGACAGAGGAGACTTGAAAGAATAAAACAGAAACAGTCTCAACTTCAAGAACTTATTCTACAGGTAAGATAATACATATCTGTGGAGGCAGGGTAATTTTTATTTTACTAATTTAGTTTTATAACGGCAACATACTGCCTTGGGTTACACTCCTGCATGGCAAATCAAATGACTGCTTTAAGATTCTGAGTGTGAGTTCATCTCATAGGTGTTGAACGTGGGCCTTATTCCCAGAGCGAGGTTGTGTGTGCATGCATGTGTGTGTGCGTGCATGTGCCTGTGTGCGTGTGTGTGTGCATGTGTGCATACATGTGTATGTGTGTATCTCTCGTCACAGCATCTAAACAGGCAAAAGACAGATGGAGGGATGACTTCATGCAAAAGCAACATTTGAAAAATCCCCTCAGAGGTGCTTAACCCAAGGCCCAGGTGCCAGGCAGGGCCTGTAAAACTGTGGTGGACGCAGTGCACCTGGGTCTTGACAGTGCTGATCAGGGCCCTGGAGCTGGCCTTCCCCACCTCCCATTGAGTGCTGAGGGTGGGCGGCACCGCTGGGGGCCCCGTGTCTGGTGTGGAGGGGTTGTGTGCAAGGTGCTCACTGCAGAGCTGGCTGCTGCCCTGACCCAGGTGTGCTCGAGCCCTCCCAGAGGGGACGGTGTGGCAGCCGTGGTGATGGAGGCTCGTGGGCAGGAGCTCCTCAGGACCTACAGAGTCTGTCAGGAGGGACAGTCCTGGTTGCCAGTGCCTTAGTACCTGCCAGGTGGGGATAGACCCAGGGTGGCCGGGAGAGGAAGGGAATCTCCTGGCTCTACATTAATAGCAAAGAAGTTCTCTCCAAGTGGAACACTTGGTTTGGGGCCCTGAGGCCCTGGCCCTGGATTCAGCCTTGCAGGGCCCATTCCCCCAGAGGAGCACCCCTGCAGCACATGGGCCCTTCCGCGTTCCACTTTCCAGGGTGGGCAAAGTCCACGGCACAGCACCCCCTCCAAGGCCATCACCCTGTAGGTGCCATGGTTGGTAGGTGGTCTTAGAGGGGTGAAGGACAGCAAGGAATCGACTTCCAAAATTGGTGTTTTGTTGAGTGCCGTTGCCGTGGCGGACGTTTTTATCATGGGCACGGATGGCTGTGTGGTGTGAGTGCCCTTGCCGTGGCAGACGTTTTTATCACGGGCACGGATGGCTGTGCGGTGTGAGCGCCGTTGCCGTGGAGGACACTTTTATCAGGGCACGGATGGCTGTGCGCCCGCTTTCCCTTAGTTCTCCCCTCAGGATCCCGTTTCCTGAGCGCTTTTCTCCCTGGGCTGCAGAGGTCAGCACCCAGCGGCGGGCGCTGGCCTTTCAGATGTCCAGGCCCACTCCTCGCTGTCACGTGGACGCAGGGAGGGCTGTGAGGACCCCTCGAGCGCAGGGGCTGCGTTCTTGTGCCGCCACAGGCCACCTGGCTCCTCTTATTTTTTTTAGCAAATTGCCTTCAAGAACCTGGTGCAGAGAAACCGGCATGCGGAGCAGCAGGCCAGCCGGCCACCGCCACCCAACTCAGTCATCCACCTGCCCTTCATCATCGTCAACACCAGCAAGAAGACGGTCATCGACTGCAGCATCTCCAATGACAAGTAGGTTGTGGGCGGGGAGCTGTTCCCTGGTCACGCATCTCTTTTTTAGGAAGGCGACCCTGTTGGTATTGTCACTAGGACAAGTTTTAAATGTTGTACAAATAGCAAATGTTGCACAAATTGCTGTCCATTGTGGGGTGGTGGGAGGCTGCCGCCATGTGGCAGATGGAAGGTCTCTGTTCCGGGAGCGTGTGCCTTAGGGCATGTCCTCCTGGGGAGAATAGGCCTCGATTTGCCTCTCATCTCATTTACTTTGGAGTTTATAAATTCTGTGAGGAGACACTGATGGCTGGGAACCGGGAGGCTGTGTGTGGCGGTCAGCGGGTCAGCCGTCCTGGTTCCACCCCAGTGTGTACCGTCTCCGCTGGGAGACCCTGTCTTTCTGACTGTGCCTTTCCCCTTCAGATTTGAGTATCTGTTTAATTTTGACAACACATTTGAAATCCACGATGACATAGAAGTGCTGAAGCGGATGGGCATGGCTTGCGGGCTGGAGTCGGGGAGCTGCTCTGCCGAAGACCTTAAAATGGCCAGAAGTCTGGTCCCCAAGGCTCTGGAGCCGTACGTGACAGGTCAGCAATGCCCAGACAACCTGGCGTGGCTGTGTGAGGAATGGCCCCCAGCCTCGGACGGTGCCCTCCCCTCCCGGCTCGGCTGTGTGAGGAGTGGCCCCCAGCCTCGGACGGCACCCTCCCCTCCCGGCTCGGGATGTGTCTTGCTGAGATCAGGCCCACGTGTGTAGGGCCAGGAGCAAAGACAAAGGGGCTGTGAGGGGGATGAGGGCAGGGGTGTGGCTGGGGCGGGGTCCAGCCAGTGCCATGACCCACTGGATATGGGGGCCTTGAGTCCACAGGTGGCTCGTGTGGATTTCCTATGTGGTTTGTGTGAGGAGGTGCTAAGTCAGGATTTTACCCTCCAAGTAGGCCCAGAAGTAGAAGTTGAGATTCTTTGAGAAGTGCAGTTGGATTGCTGATCCCACCCACTGATGGTAGCTGATTGGTCACTAGGGCAAAGTCACCAAGAAAAAGCATTTCAGAGTCATTGGCGTCCTGCTCCGGAGGGCCGGGAGCACAGGAGCTTTTGTTGAAGGAGTTTTTTTCTGTTCTGGTGAATTCTTTCCTTGGGGGCCGTAGGGTCCCAGCCACTGACAGCAGGATGGCTTTAAGGTGAGAAATTGTGAAGGTGTCATATCTGCTGATCCTTCTCTTGTTAGCCTAAACTTGGGGTGTAGATTTATTCCCTGAGAGGGTCAGAGATTCCTCCCTGAGCTCTTAGACTGCCCCAGATCTTGTGAAAATCTGGCTGGTCCATGTTGTCAGGTGACAGTGGGCTCTGGCTGCCCACGTGGGCTGGGCCCTGACCCCGGCCTCTGTCCCGTGCTTCATGGAGCCACCAGGATGGGCTGTGGGAAGAGGGTTTCAGCTCGACACTTTGATTCCGTTCCGTTTCACGACGGGTATGATACTGAGGCAGCAGCACACGTGTGCCGTTTGTAAGTCAGTGTGTGCAGGTATTTATTGCAAGGCTGTTCTTGCCTTTTTAGAGAAGACAGGCTTATGTGACTGCACAGCGGGATGTCCTGCTCCGTGGCGCAGTGTGGAAAATACTGGACAAGCGAAGGATATCCGGAAGCTTCTCCAGCCGTCTGTCCTGTGGAACTGCGCGTCATTTTGTTGGTTGCCTGTGCGTCTTGTGTTGTTTCTGTTTCATGACCATTCGCTTATTTTCTTTCCCTTTTCAGAAATGGCTCAGGGAACTGTTGGAGGCGTGTTCATCACGACGGCAGGTTCCACGTCTAACGGCACAAGGTTCTCTGCCAGGTGACAGTCGTTGAGGGTGTGGGAGAGGCGTCATCTGGGCCTCCCCCGGGGTCCAGGGGCCAAGGCAGGGCAGCCGTCTCAGGTGTGGCCATCAGGTCTGTGGCTGCTCTGACGTGGCTTGTCTGTCCAGGCAGTGGGGCCCCACTGGCTTTCCCTGTGTGGAGAGCTGCTTTTCTTAGTTGGTTTCTGCTCACTAAAAACTGAAAGTAATACATGGTGGTTTTTTTTCAAAGTATCACCTAATAAGTAAAGTAGGAATGAAAACCACCCAAATCCTCCTGTCCCCGGCAGCCCAAGTAACAGCAAGTATTTCCAGGTTTTTTCTCCCATTTTTCAGAACGCGTCTGCGGTCTGGGCGCACGTAGTTTTCAGAACGTGTCTGCGGTCTGGGCGCACGTAGTTTTCAGAACGTGTCTGCGATCACAGCACACATTTTTCAGAACGCGTCTGCGATTATGGTGCATGTGTTTTTCAGAATGCGTCTATGGTCATAGCGCATGTATTTCTCAGAACGCGTCTGTGATCACGGCGCACGTGTTTTTCAGAACGCGTCTGCGGTCTCGGCGCACGTGCTGCGATCACAGTGCATGTATTTTTGCGAACGCGTCTGTGATTATGGTACACGTATTTTTCAGAACGCGTCTGCAGTCACAGCACACATATTTTGTTCCGTGCATTTTTCAGCTTACATTTTATTGTATGAATATATATTGTTTCTATGCTACTAAAGGGCCTTTATTTAAATAAATTTGTATTTAATCTTTGACCTGCAATCCCACAGAGTAGAATAATGGTGTCCCTAGGTATTGATCTTAGTGCTTCAAAGATAAATATAACTTTTATGGTAAATATTAACAAAACAATGATTTTATTAACTTTTATATTGCATTGTGATACAATATATAGTATTACTTTATATTAATCTTAAGTGTTAATAAAATCTTTAATTAGAAATACAAGAACTTAGTAACCTATGGGTCCAGGTAACAGGGCTCGACATAGTGAGTTTCAGTGTGCTTGAGCCTGCGTTGGGATGTGCTGTGGCCATGAGATGTAACAGGTGTGTCGGGCACGTGTAGCTTCCTGGCCAGCTCTGGAAGTGCAAAGCCAGCCTTGGCCTCCTCACCTGTAAGGTGAGACTGGCGATTGATGAGTTACTGATCTGTGGCAAGGATCAGTGAGGTGGTGATGGAAGAAAGGACTTTGGTGACAAGCTTTTGACAGAGGCCGGTTCTCTCTCTCTTGTAGCTATGTGTGAACGTGTGGCGGTCAGTCTGTAAACATGTTTAATGCTGCTTCTTCCATGAGGTGGGATGTGGGTATTTTGAGGACTTTTATCATCACATAATCCTTTTTATGGATGTGATTCTTCAGACTTGTCAGTTTTTCATAACAATGGAAACAAAGCTGTTACCATTTCTTACGAAATACCGATTTTCATAGTGGCATGATGAGACATTTTATACAAGTACCTCATGAAAGGACATCTAGGTAGTTCCCAGTTAGAAGAAAAACTGCAGTGAGCAGCTTTACGGCTGAATTTCTCACCATTTCTGACTTGTTTCCAAGATACAGAATTACTTCATCAAAAGGCACATTGACACATTTTTATTGTAGTGTTAATAAGTACCATTAAAATGTATTAAAATATGTACATATGGTTTTATGTTAATTGAAAACATTTTTAAATGTTAGGAACATAGTGAGCTCTGGTTGGTGGTAGGTTTTTGTGGTGCTGCCAGCCCTCTGGGTTCTCAGTCCCCGCTGCCAGATTCGACCCACGCTCTGGACTCCATCCTGTCCTGCCCCAGGCTCTCTTTTTTCCTGTTGCTGGTTATGAGTGAAAGTCCCGGAGGGAGGGATCTAATGGTATTACAGTTTGTTCCCTCTGGGGCACTGCTCCTGGTGGAATGATGAGTGAGGGAGAGGCAGCATGTGGCTCTGCTCAGCCTCCTGTTTCTGTCGTTATGGGTTCCAGGAGACAGGGCCAGAAGAGAACCAGACAGAGATGGAGTAAGTGCCAGAGCGCTGGCGTGCTGTAGTGCAGACACTCAACCTCCCCGTTCTGTTTGTGTGACTGACAAAACCCACACCTGTGGGGCACAGCCTGTCATCTGGCCACAAGCCCTGAGGCGGGGGAGGCTGAGTGGGCCGCCTGCACTGACCGCGTCATCCGCCTCCTGCCTTGCAGTGACCTGACCAACGGTGCAGATGGGATGCTGGCCACAAGCTCCAATGGGTCTCAGTACAGCGGCTCCAGGGTGGAGACCCCGGTGTCCTACGTCGGGGAGGACGACGAGGAGGACGACGACTTCAACGAGAATGACGAGGACGACTGACGTCCTCCCCACTTCAGATGCGGCTTCCGGAAAACGTTTAGGGAAAAGAAACTTTTTTTTTTAATGTGGGTTTTCTGTTTCCTTTTGGCCTACTCCCAAGAAGATATTGGTAAGCTATTGAATTTAGATATGCACCTCTGATAAGCAAGGATTGTTTCCCGTAGGATTAGGACGTGCTGTGGATGTGTGTTTTGATACCAGTGTGCTGATGCAGAGCGTTTATTTACTTGTTAGGATTTTGTGTTTTCATTTGCTATTTTTCTTTAAGTGCAGAGTTCATTTTTGACCCTGAAAAGTTTTTGCTGAGTTTGCTGAAGAAATTGTATTTCAACCACATCCATGAAAATAAAACACCTCCTGTTGTGGATGGTGAGCCCCTGATGCCGCTTATTTGCCGTGAGTTTGGACGGCGCCCCCTGATGCCGCTTATTTGCCGTGAGTTTGGACGGCACCCCTGCTGGCGGATAGCGAGACTCTGTGGAGTTTGTTCAGTGGTACGGTGTCCAAGCAAACAACAGAATTCGACCTTTTAAACAATAAACACCATCAACCTTATTGACTTTATTGTCCCTTAAATTATATTGACTGTTGTGATTCCATCAAGTTTGTACACTCTTTTCTCTCCCTGTTTTGCAGCAACAAATTGCGAAGTGCTTTTGTTTGTTTGTTTTCGTTTGGTTAAAGCTTATTGCCACGCTGGTGCGGCTATGGAGACTGTCTGAAAGGCTTGGAATGGTTTATTGCTTATGGTAAAATTTGCCTGATTTCTTACAGGCAGCGTTTGGAAACCTTTTATTATATAGTTGTTTACATACTTATAAGTCTATCATTTAAAGACATGTACTGAAACAAATGTATTTGTTTCATAAGCATCTTCCTGTAATCTATTATAAAATTGAAATTAAATATAGAGAATGTTTTAACAATTTTTTAACTCAAAATTTGTCAATCATTTTTAATAGTTCTTTTTTTATAAAAAGAAAAAGGAATTTAAGGACAGGCAGTAGTCTCTTTTAAAATTTATTCACAAAACCCATTAACTGCACAGTTGCTATTAGCTGCCTGTTCTAAAACGATAGTCTTTTTATTGAAACACAAATAAACTTTTCTGTAATATTTTATGGTATATAAAGAGACTTTAATTGTTTGACTTGTTTAACTTGGCACTGTTAGTTTTTATTAATAAAACGCGCATGGGCATTTTAAACAAGCTGTGTTTCTCTAATTCAGGATTATTATCTAGAAATTTGTCTGGTCTTGTTGGTTTTACTTTATACTTGAGTGAGAAAGTAGGTTGTTAGGCCCAGACGCGGTGGGCCCGGGTGGTCCCTGTGGGCGCAAACCCCACCACCACATGTTGTCTGAGGCACATCCTCCGGGAGCCCACCCTGAAAAGGTGGAAGGTGGCCAAGGGTGGAGGTCTTGGTGGACACAGGGCAAAGAGGCGCCTTCCTTTTTGGTGCCTGTGGTGCAGAGAAAGATAAGCCAAGTTCCTTGGCCTTTTTTCACAATGAAAATTGAGACAAAATTTAAAAGTTTGACTTTGAGAACAAGAATAAGATTGAGAAGATTCTGGGAAGATGGTGGAATAGGAAGCACCAGGAATCTGGCTGCCCAGGTAGATGTCTACCTCGCGGGCAGGATCTGCCTGATGCAGCTGTTCTGTAACTATGGAATCTACTGAAGGCTTAAAACTTTCAAGGGAGGCTTGGTCAGCACATTGCAGTTAATTTTGGTCCATTTCAGCTTTCTACCCCGACCCCTGTTCCTTCATTTTTCTCTTTCCCCTTTTGGGAGCCAGACATTGAAGACTAGGACGTATAAAAACAACTGTGTTGTGTATATGGGGCTGCCCAGGGAGAGGCTCAGAAAAGACCCAAGAAGACCTTACGTTTACACCTCAGGCTGAACCATGGCACAGGTACAGCCTAGAGCTGTCAAAAAAACAATAAACACAGCAATAACAAAAATGGCAAATCCGGGGGAACAGGAGACTTCTTTTCAGAGTTGTATCACAGTAATAGATTCAGATGTCCAGTTTTCAACAAACAGTGACAAGGCATACCAAGAAATAGCAAAGTATGGCCCATTTAAAGGGAAAAAAATAAAAACAAACTGTCCTTGAAAAGGATCTGTTGGTAGGTACACTAGACAAGTACTTTTAAATAACTGTTAAAGATGCTCACGGAAGCCAAAGAACATGTGCAGAAAGTCAAGAGAATGAAAATAGAACCAAATGCAAGGATTGTAATGAGGCAGACAACCTGAAAAACCAACAAGAAATTCTGTAGCTGAAAAGTACAGTAACTGAAATGAAAAATTCATCAGAGTGATTCAAAGGCAGAAATACCAAATTTGAAGACAGGACAGTGGAAATAACTGAGTCTGAGGAGCAAAAAGAGAAAAGATTGAAGTGAACAGAGCCTGTGGGGCCTGCAGGACACCATCAGGCTGACCAGTGCACATGTTGTGGGGTCTATGAAGGAGAAGAGAAAGAAAGGGGCAGAGAGAATATTTGAAGATAATAATGGCTGAAAACGCACCAAGTTTAATAAAAGACATGAATATAAACATCCAAGATGCACCATGAACTCCAAGGAAGATAAACTCAGAGATCCACACCGAGACACATTATAATTAAGCTTTCAAAAGACAGAGAAGACCTTGAAAGCAGCAGAGTAGGAGCAATTCATCACATACAAGGGGCCCCCAATAAAATTATCCACAGAGTTTTCCTCAGAAACTGGAGGCCACAAAGTAGTGGGCCAGTATATTCAAACTGCTAAAAGAAAAACAATAAACTACCAAGAATTCTACAACTGACAAAACTGTCCTTCAAAAGTGAGGGCGAAATTAAGACATTCCCAGATAAACAAAAGCTGAGGAAGTGTGCTGCCACTAGACCTGCCCTGCAAGATGTGATCTTATATGCAGGAAATCTGAAAGAATCCACTTAGTTTCAGGCACTAGAAAAAAATCTAAACCCATAGCAAGTAGAGGGAAGACAATTTAATAAAAATTAGAGCAGAGCTAAAATTAGAGAACAAAAACAATGGAGAAAATCAAGAAACCGAAAAGTGTGTTTAGATCAATAAAACCGACAAACCTTTAGTTAGGTATACTAAGAAAGATTGACATTACTAAAATCAGAAATGAAAATGGGGACATTTCTACTGGCTCTACAGAAATAAAAAGGATTATGAGAGAATAATAGGAACAATTGTGTGTCAACATATTAAAAAACCTAGATGAAATGGACAAATTCCTAGAGACAAAACCTACCCAGATTTAATAAAAATAAGTAAAAATCTGAATAGACCTTTGACTAGTAAGGAGATTGAATCAGTCCCTTAAAATCTCACTTTGGACCTAGTGGCTTCCCTGGTGAATTCTGCGAAACATTTGAAGAATAACTGCCAGTCCTCAAGCTTTTCCAAAAAATGGAAGAGGTGGGAATACATCTCTGATTCTGTGAAGCCACCATTACTACCCTGATATCAAAGCCAAAGACACCACAAGCACAAAATACCAACATGCCTGAGGAGCACTGATGCAGAAATCCTCAACAAAATACTGGCAACGTATTTAAAAGATTATGCAACGTAAATGCTAGCAGCGTATTCAGAAGATTACACACCATGACCTAGTGGGATTTATTTTTAGAATGCAAAGATATTTTGACATAAGAAAATTGATCATTGTAATGCACACATAAACGGAATGAAAGAAAAAATCATGATCATCTCAATGTTTTATTAACAGCGTTTTTTTTTTTTTTTTTTTTAAATTAGGGATGGAGTCTTGCTCTGTCACCCAGGGTGGAGTGCAGTGGCGTGATCATAGCTCACTGCAGTCTGAAACTCCTGGGCTCAAGCTCCCACCTTATGCTCCCAAGCAGCTAGAACTACAGGTGTGTGCCACAATGCCAGGCTAATTTTTTGATTATCTTTTTGCACAGATAAGGTCTCTGTGTTGCCCAGGCTGGTTTTGAACTCCTGGCTCAAGTGATCGTCCCACCTTGGCCCCCCAAAGTGCTTGGATTACAGGTGTGAGCCACTGCGTTCAGCTGTAGTCATTGCAAGTGATGTACAAAAAGTATTTTATAAAATTCAACATCTTGTTATGGCAAAAAGAACAAACTAGGAATAGAAGGAAACTACTTCAGTATAGTTAATGCCATATATGGAAAAACTCAAAGAGAACAAACATCAAGCTGAAAGACTGAAAGTTTTTCCTCTAAGATAAGGAACAAGGCAGAGATGGCCACCCAGGCCTTTTCTGTTCAACATAGTACTGGAAGTTCTAGTGAAGCAGTTATGTGAGAAAAATAAATACAAGGCATTCGTATTTGAAAGGAAGAAGTAAAGCTATCTCCATTTGTTGATGTGATCTTATATGCAGGAAATCTGAAAGAATCCACTAAAAAACAGAACTGATAAGGTTACAGGTTGTAAAGTAAACAGGAAAATCACTTGTGTTTCTGTACACTAACAAGATATGAAAAGGGAATTAAGAAAATAATTCCATTTACAATAGCATCAAAATAATGAAATACTTAGGAATTAACTTGGAGGAGGTGAAAGACTTAATACGATGAAAATGACAAGACATTGCTAAGAGGAATTAACAAATGGAAACGCACCCCATGGCTATATATTGGAACACAGTATTGTTAAGATGTCAACACTACCCAACTTAATCTGTAGATTACATGCAATCCCTGTCAAAGTCCCAATGATTTGTTTTTCAGAAATAAAAAGTCTCATCGTAAAATTCATACAGAATCTCAGGTGACCTCAAATAGCCCCAACAATCTTGAAGAGCAAAGCTGGAGGACTCATACTTTTGGTTTCAAAACTACAAATCTGTAATAATCAAAACAGAGCAGTATTGGCGTAATGAAAGACCTACGGACTAAAGGAATAGCAAGCCCAGCCAAACACCCTCGCATATTTGGTCAAGTGACTTTTTTGACAAGGGAGCCAGGACCGTGCAATGGGGAGAGGGTGGTCTTTTCACTAATGGTGTTGGGAGAACTGATTATCCACGTGCAAACAAATGAAGTGGGACCCTTAACACTGTTTAAGTGCAAAGCTTAATTCAAGATGAACCTAAGATCTGGATGTAAGGCTTAAGACTGTCAAGCTCTTAGAAGAAAACAGAGTGGCCGAGTGTGGTGGCTCACTCCCGTAATCCCAGCACTTTGCAGGACTGAGGCGGGTGGATCACTTGAGGTCAGGAGTTTGAGCCCAGCCTGGCCAACGTGCTTGAAGCCAAATGAAGAAATCAAGAACTCAGTAAAGGTAAATATGTGGGCAACTATAAAAGCTAGTATTGTAAGAGGCTAGTATTGTAAAAGCTAGGTGAAACCCCGTCTCTACTAAAAATACACAGAACTAGCCCAGCGAGATGGCATGAAGTACACCTGTAATCCCAGCTACTCCGGAGGCTGAGGCAGGAGAATCGCTTGAACCTGGGAGGCAGGGGTTGCAGTGAGCTGAGATCGCACCACTGCACTCCAGCCTGGGTGACAGAGCGAGACTCTGTCTCAAAAAACAAAAGAAGAAAACAGCAGAAGTTTCATGGCATTGGACTTAGCAGTGATTTTTTTGGATATGACACCAAAGGCACAGGGAAAAATAGACAATGTGGACTTTATGAAAATATAAACCTTTCTTGCATCAGAAGACAATGTCGACAGAGTAGAAAGACAGCCCACAGAATGGGAGAAAATGTGCACAGCCCCTCTGTCTGGTAGGGGATTAATAGAGAACTCTTAAAACTCAACAACCAAACAACCTGATTTAAAAACAGGCAAGGGCTTGAATAAGCATTTCTCCAAAGAAACATCTATGAATGACTTGTAAGAACATGAAAAGGGGCTCAACGTCACTATCATGAAGGCAGCATAGATTAAACTATAAAATAGAAAATAAACATTGGCGAGGATGTGGAGAAGGCAGAGCCCTGTACACGGTGGGGATGTAAAGAGCCGCAGCCACTATGAAAAACCAAATGGCTGTTCTTCACAGAATTAAAAACAGAATTACCCTATGCCCGGCAATTCTGCTCAGGGTATATACACCCAGAGACATTTGTACACCCATGTCTACACG
The DNA here is from genome assembly GCF_029281585.2 of Gorilla gorilla gorilla. Lineage (NCBI taxonomy): Eukaryota > Metazoa > Chordata > Mammalia > Primates > Hominidae > Gorilla > Gorilla gorilla. The sequence goes on from NC_073238.2 coordinate 128,527,191, forward strand.
TACCACTATTCAGGGTAGCTAAACAGTAGAGGCACCCGAAGTGTCCATCCGTGGATGAGTGGACAAGCAAAGTGTGGTTTGTACAGACAGCGAAATCTTTGGAAGGAAATCCTGTCACACTACAACATGGATGCCCCTTGAGGACGTTATACTACGTGAAATATGCCCGTCATAAAATACTTATATGAGGTACTTAGAGTCGTCGAATCATGGAGACAGGAAGTTGAACGGTTGCCAGGAGCTGAGGGAGAGGAGATGGGGAGTGAGTGTTGAATGGGACAGACCTTCTCTTTGGAAGGATGGAGGGGCCTGGAGGTGGATGGCAGTGACGGCTGCAGGACCCTGTGAATGTGCCCAATGCCACCAAACTGCATTACAAATGGTTAAGACAGCAAATTTTATATTACATGTATTTTACCACAAAAAAAAAATTGGAAAGACATAGAAGGTATGAAGGAGAGCTAAGTGTTTTATTTGAGTTGGCTAAATCAATCACTGAAAATTCCAATAGAAGACTAGTTTTAGAAGAATCATTTTTTCCTAGTCTTGAATTACCATAAGCATATCGAGGGGTGTGGAACTTACATAAAACTGCGGGCAGTCGTGCCTCAGAGCGCTCTGTGTGGGTGCGTGTGCAGCCAGCACCTGCGGGTGCACCGTGGCTTCCCGTGGCGAGCTTCCTGTGCCTGTGTTTCTTCCAGGCCTTGGGGGTTGAAACTCAGGGCTGGTGATTCTGAAGGGTGGGACGGGAGCAGCCCCCAGCTTCATCAGGAAGGGGCTCTGATCGGGCACGGGGGTGCCCCTGTGGGTGGGATTGCTGGAGCCCAGGACATCAAGGCCAGCCTGGGCAGCATAGAGAGACCCTGCCTCTGAAGAAAGAGTGGGGCTCTGGTGTCCATGGAGAGTCTGGGGAGGGAGGAAGAGGCTAGGGTTCCGAGGCCTGGAGATGGGGGCTCTGGGTGGCCATGGGACACGTGGCAGGCGTGTTGGGTTCCAGCTGGGTTGGCTTTGAGAGTCTGGTGGGATGAACCCTCATGGCTCCACCGTCACTTTGAGGTGGTGTCACCTCTGACCTCTGACCTTCAGCATGGCATGACCTCGCTGAGGTGACCCTGGTGTCCCACATATCAGCCTGAGCGTTCTTAATACACAGTCGAGGGCTGTGTTCATTGGACTATTCTGGTGTCACCGCCCACTTCATTTCTGTGCCTGGCAGCACTTTTACTCCTGGTTGGGAGCATGACCGCCTCCCAGTTCAGCTTCCTCCTGCGTCCCCAGTGAGCGGGGCGGCTGTCCTCGAGGACTCTGGGCTCACAGCCAACCTTGCTGGCACGGCCGCCCTTTCCCGCCCTGCCTCGGGTGAGTCAAGGACTTGTCTTCTGCTTCCTGGGTTCCTGAAAGAGCTCTCCTCTGATTTCTCAAAGGCAAAATAAAACTCAGATTTAAGTCTTTGGCGCATAGCCCCTAATTTCCTTCCCTTTCTGTGAATCCTCACTGCCCAGCATGATGGACCGGCCTGGGCTCAGGACCTGATTCCACAGGCTCCCACCCCTCCCACAGGTACCGTGTCTTCCGTGCTGGTGTCGCACCCGCCGGCCACCGCCACCCTGCGTCTCAGACGTCCCGCCGCAGCTGTGTTTCCACCTCATCTCCAGCTTGAGTGGCAGCCAGCGGCGCCACCTGCACACAAGCCCCCTCCATTCGAGAAGCACAGACTATGAGTGTGGCCACGCGTCCCATGACGTGAACTCACGTCTGCGCCGAGACCTTTGCCGGCGGTTTTTTACTGACGGAGTAAGCAATGGAGATGCTTGGTACAGCGTCTTCCGTCGGTAAATTGATTTAGTTAACCTTACAACATATCTGCAAGGTTTGTAATCTTTCTTCCAAGACCGTTCCTCATGGACTTTTCTCTGTGTCTGTTGGGGGCTGACGGACTTCGACACGCCAGTCGCTTGTGCTTGGGGCCCTTTGGGTACTAACAGCCACACTGCTGAGCATGTGAAATCAGGACCCAGGCCGCACACCGCCGTCGGGGGGAGAAGCCCATGGCCTTGCATGATGAAACTGGGACCCAGGCCTCACTGCTGTCTGGGTGAGGAGTCTGTGGCCTTCAGCAAGAGCAGGTTCGCTTGTTTGGGAGAATGTTCTCATTTCAGTTTTTTGAAAGGGTTAGAGCTGCTAACTTAACATGTATATTTGGAGGAGAGACTTGTTCTTGGTGAACGAGAAGTGTGTTTGTAACTAACTGGGTTTTAAACCATCAGGTTGCCGACACCCTCACTCCCCACTGTTTGCCTCCCGGAGCTGTGAGCGTCCTTAGGTGACAACCCCACACCAGTGTGGTTTTTGGTGGTTTTTGTAATTTTCCTGACTTGCAATGGAGACTTTTAGAAGGAGATTTTTAAGGAAGCGTTTGGTTTTTAGTTAATTTTTCTCCCATATCAGGAAACACGATTTTTTTTTACATACAATAAGAGTAACTTTAATATATTTTATGTTTACAACTTAGGAATTGCAATTTTAAAAGCAAGAATTCAGAATGTCATTAGTGTAAGCCGTGTTTCATATCAGTGCATTAATAGTTTTTATATTAATGTGAGGGGGGCAGTTCATATTGAAGTGTAGAAAAATAAATTATAGTAAGAAAGTGATGTCTACATAGAAGACGAATCGTTTTTATGACCTGGTTAATTAGAGAGTTGCTGCCTTGCGTTCCCATGGTAGCTGGACATTCTTATAGCAGCAAATTCCACCTAAAAACTGTAAGAATTCAATAAGGAAGAACTGATACTGGCGAGCAGGCCCTTCAGATGTGGGCGCTTCTCTGGAGTTCCCACACTGACAACACCGTTGCTCCAAACCACTTTGGGGATGATTTGGCAGGGAACTGACGGGCAAGGTAAGCCCAACCAGGAGGGTGTCCTTGAGCGACCCCGCAGGCGTGCCCAGGACCCCCGCGCAAACCGTTTCACTTCTCAATCTTGAGTTTGAACTCCACTTTCCCTTCATACGGGTCGTGGGGATTGTTGAAGGTCACGTGCTCCGCCATGACCTTGCACACGATGGCGACCTCAGCGTTCCTGGGGATGTTGAGGAGCTTCGCTGCCACCAGGGGGTTGCTGTAGTGGGGCTGAAGTGGGCGTGAGGAAAGGACAGATGTTTCAAAAATGTCTAAGTTAAGGAGAGAAAACTAAGCAAGAAGTGTCAACAGTCAGGCTGGTGCAGAGAAGCAGCTCTTTTGTGTAAGACTGGCCCTGACCGAGTGCATGCCCTGGAATTTGCTGAGATAACACCCCCATGTAAAAATGGAAAGCAACTGTCTGGAGGGGACAGACAATACCAGGAGTAAATTCAGCTTCAAACTCTTACGATGATTAACGTAAAAATGAAACAGGAAAAGCACGTGATGTGGAGGAAAGTCTTCGAAGTGGATATGCAGTTGTTTTAGAGGATCTGGGAAGTAGAAAAATTAGGCTGGGCGCAGTGGCTCATGCCTGTAATCCTAGCACTTTGGGAGCCTGAGGCAGGCTGATTGCTTCAGCCCAGGAGTTCAAGACCACCCTGGGCAACATACTGAGACCCTTTCTCTATAAAAAATACGAAAATTAGCTGGGCATGGTGGTGTGTGCCTGTGGTCTCAGCTACTTAGGAGGCTGAGGTGGGAGGATCACTTGAGCCCAGGAGGTTGAGGCTGCAATGAGCTAAGATGCTAAGATTGCATCGCTGCAATCCACCCTGGGTGACAGAGCAAGACTCTGTCTCAAAAAAAAAAAAAAACTAGAAGAGTTAGAGCTGTATTTTCACGTTGCGTGAGAGGAATGTTTCCAGGTAGATACAAGAAGCTGGGCTTGGGAAACACGCAGAACGTTCCACAGTCAGGACCGGCTAAGTCACGCCTTTGTTTCATTTTTCTACATGAAGGGGCTTATTGCTTTCCTTTCGCTAAGTGTGAGAGGACTCAGCAGCTGTGGTGAGGGAAGCGTGGAAGGAAGGAACCTACCTGGGCTTTCTTCCCGTAATAAGGGAAGTAGTGCAGACTGAAGGTGCCGTTGGGAGGGTAGTACTCGACCTGCAGCGGCTGGCCGAGCTCGCGGGGCTGGTCCTGGGGAGGAGAGGCCACTGCCTGAGTCAGGCGGGAGCTGGTGTGTGCTGGTGTCTGTGTGTTGCGTTTGTGCGCGTGTGTGCACACACGCGCTGTGTAGGTGCTTGCATAAACACTTTATTGCATACTTAGCATAAATCAGATGCAATCTTTCTAATCAGTGCTGAGATCTCAGCAAGGATATGATTTGTTAGCATGCAAAATGCCCAGTGACCCCTCCAACGTGTGCTTCTAACAACTTGAAGTGTTGGAAGGATGACGTAGGTGGGTGAAGCTGGGAGGTGGCTTGCTTGTCTGTACTCGAGGGTAGCCACTGCTCAGTGGCAAGGGCTGGTTTGCCAAAACTGGGTTACAAGTTGGTGTGAGTGGGACAAGTGAACGCGTTTTTGTGAGATTGGGGCCCTCTCGTTTCAGAAGCAGAGACTTGCCCAGTGGGTAGCTCAGGGTCATCAACGAACAGCTGAAGAGTGCTTTGGATCTGTTAGGATCTCAGGAGCCGCGGTGTGGCCCAAATAAATTAAAAAAGGAAAAGCAAATCCCCGCGGCCCACACCGAGAGTGGAGGCTTCGAGGGAAATGAGGTTCCCTCGGACACCTGAGTGGGAAGGCTCCACGCGGTAATGGAACCACGCTGTGAAACCTTTGCCTTTGGGTGTAATGGTGGAAGCAAATCTTAGAAGACATTTAATTTAAAAAATTCAGTTTTAAAAAATGTTGACTTAAAAAGCAGTTTTGAAAAACAAGCTGGAATTAGCCTGAGATCGATGCCAACTCTTAGCAGTCTGTATACTAAACACAGTTAAACAACTGTAGCTGCTGGCAAGCTGGAACCTTTTTGTAAAGAAGCGCATAAAAAGGACAGAACTGGTGGAAGGTACACTGGTCTTTCCACATCGCCACCAGGCATTTTGAAACGTGCTGCTGACATGCTACTCAGATGCTTTTGGAAGCCAAACAATAAGAAAAAAGCCCCGTGTCTCCCTTGCTGGGTTTTACCCGCCATGGTGGAGCTCGCTGTGGTGATGGTTCGGTGTTTACGTCTGGTTTACTGGGCCGACGGCTGACATTCCTGGAGAGAACCAGGCGGGCTGTGCCCAGCATGAACCAGCACGACCCTGACAAGCTCCTTTCCTGGGGCGGCCCTGCCCGCCGCGCGGCCATACTCACCAGGAAGGCGCAGTCCACTCTGGGGGCCGAGCCGTTGCTGGGGAGGAACTTGACGATCTAGAAGGGAAAAGCTTGAGTTTGGCCGCTCCCCACCCCCACCGTCATGTGAGGTGCATGGCACCCACCCATGGAGCTGAGACCTGGCCGGCCCCAGCCTGGGCTTTCTGACCAGGACTGAGAAGGGCCCTTGGTCTGGTTTGCGGCTTCCCTTGGAGGAATCCCCATAGGTGTCACTAACTCATCATTCGGAGCCACAGCCCTCCCCCAACCCACCCATCAGCAAGCCGCTTGGCCCAGGCTTCAGGAGGCGGCTGGCAGGAGGCAGAGCTGGGGCGGGGTGGTCTTAGCCCTCAAACCATGTCCAGGTCCGGTGGAGCACTGAGACAGAGCACGGGCCAGCCTGCCTCCTGCTCTGCACAGCTCTTCCAGAAAACTCTCTCTGGCCCACCCGGGCCTTCAGCCCCCTTCCCCACACCTCTTCCCTGGGCTTCTCCAGCCCCAGCCGTCCCCTGCTGTGCTCCGAGGGTGGCAGCTGCCATGAGACGGGCGCAGTGGCCACCACGCCCTGCTGGGACCCCTGTCACAGCCCCTCCATGCCGGCAGTGCTGAGACCCTGGCTGACAGGGGGACCCGTGAGGTGTAGAGGGCGCAAGCCTGCAGCCTCTTAAGTGGAAAAGGAACAGCACAGCTGCCCGGAGGCCCAGCACAGAGCTGCTGATTGGTCCATGGAGTGATGGCCCCAAGCCCTCTGCCTGGCCAGGACCTGCCCTGCTCGAGCCTGGCTCAGGGGTCACCTCCCCACACCCCCTAAGGAGCCCCTGGTCCCAGGTTGGAAGCCTCTGCTTTAGAAGGTGCTAAACCCCTCCCAATCCTGACTCAAGAACTTGAGGCCCCTTTACCTGGCCCTGGCATCTCTGGCCGCCCTGAAGGGGGCCCTGGCCTTGCAGAGACCCCTGTTCAAATGTTTCCACATGTTTTAGAGGGCCGGCTATGTGCTGGTGTCTGACGAGTGGTTTCAAATTTGTATCTAAGAACCACACGGGACAGGTGCGTGCCAAACCAAGGTACAGGATGGTGAGGCCGGAGTCCCTGTCCCGCTTGGGCAAGCCCTGGATGGGACGCCTGTGCTCCTCGTGGTGGGTGTGGGTGAGAGGCCCTGACTGCACTGTTGTAGTGGCGTGTGAAGGAGACCCTCAGTACTCACCCTGTTCATTTTAATAATAAAACACGGCTTTCCTTCTTCAAAGCCGAAGTTGGGATCCGCCAGGCCCGAGCAGTTCTGCAGCATATCTGCCGTGAACTTGCAGGAGAACTTGGTGTGGTTGGGAGCGTGGAAACTCTCCTGGAAGAAGTACTGCTCGGAGGTGCAGTTGATGCTGTCCTCCTGGGCTGCTGGAGAGTAGCCTGCAGACGGACACACCTGCCAGCCCTGTCCTGCCCTGGCCCTGACGCCCGGCTGCCCCCCGGGAAGGCCTTGAGCCCTGAGTGCGAGTTTCTCATGAAATAGAAAAGGCCGAAGCTGTGGAGCTGTTTCACACCTCACCTGCTGCTTCACACCTCACCCACCCGCCGCTTCACACCTCACCCACCCGCCGCTTCACACCTCACCCGCCTGCCGTTTCACACCTCACCTGCCCGCTGCTTCACACCTCACCCGTTTCACATCTCACCCACCCGCCGTTTCACACCTCACCCACCCGCCGCTTCACACCTCACCCGTTTCACATCTCACCCACCCGCCGCTTCACACCTCACCCACCTGCCGCTTCACACCTCACCCACCCGCCGCTTCACACCTCACCCGTTTCACATCTCACCCACCCGCCGCTTCACACCTCACCCACCCGCCGCTTCACACCTCACCCACCCGCCGCTTCACACCTCACCCACCCGCCGCTTCACACCTCACCCGTTTCACATCTCACCCACCTGCCGCTTCACACCTCACCCACCTGCCGTTTCACACCTCACCTGCCCGCTGCTTCACACCTCACCCACCCGCCGCTTCACACCTCACCCACCCGCCGCTTCACACCTCACCCGTTTCACATCTCACCCACCTGCCGCTTCACACCTCACCCACCTGCCGTTTCACACCTCACCTGCCCGCTGCTTCACACCTCACCCACCCGCCGCTTCACACCTCACCCACCCGCCGCTTCACACCTCACCCGTTTCACATCTCACCCACCTGCCGCTTCACACCTCACCCACCTGCCGTTTCACACCTCACCTGCCCGCTGCTTCACACCTCACCCACCCGCCGCTTCACACCTCACCTGCCCGCCGCTTCACACCTCACCCGTTTCACATCTCACCCACCTGCCGCTTCACACCTCACCCACCCGCCGCTTCACACCTCTCCTGCCCGCTGCTTCACACCTCACCCACCCGCCGCTTCACACCTCACCCACCCGCCGCTTCACACCTCACCCACCCGCCGCTTCACACCTCACCCACCCGCCGCTTCACACCTCACCCGTTTCACATCTCACCCACCTGCCGCTTCACACCTCACCCACCTGCCGCTTCACACCTCACCCACCCGCCGCTTCACACCTCACCCGTTTCACATCTCACCCACCTGCTGCTTCACACCTCACCCACCTGCCGTTTCACACCTCACCTGCCCGCTGCTTCACACCTCACCCACCCGCCGCTTCACACCTCACCTGCCCGCCGCTTCACACCTCACCCGTTTCACATCTCACCCACCTGCCGCTTCACACCTCACCCACCTGCCGTTTCACACCTCACCTGCCCGCTGCTTCACACCTCACCCACCCGCCGCTTCACACCTCACCCACCCGCCGCTTCACACCTCACCCACCCGCCGCTTCACACCTCACCCGTTTCACATCTCACCCACCTGCCGCTTCACACCTCACCCACCTGCCGTTTCACACCTCACCTGCCCGCTGCTTCACACCTCACCCACCCGCCGCTTCACACCTCACCCGTTTCACACCTCACCCACCTGCCGCTTCACACCTCACCCGTTTCACATCTCACCCACCTGCCGTTTCACACCTCACCCACTGCTTCACACCTCACCTGCCGTTTCACACCTCACCTGCTAGGAAGGCGTGGAGAGTCTGTGTGAGGTCTGCCCAGGTTCTGTTATCAGAGACGTTGTAGACAATTTCCAGGCCTTTCTCCCCGTAAACATCTGGCCTTATGGTTACCCCTGGAGAGAGAGACCTTTGTGCTTAGCGTCTCCAAATGCTCACCACATTTAAGCCATCAGTTCTGAAGTGGCTGAGGATACGCCAGAGGGGGTGGCCCAACCCAGGAGCCTCCTCGGAGTCAACTGTCTGCAGCACAGGAAGGAAGGACCCCCAGGACAGCACAGTCAGAATGCAGCCTGGGGCCCTGCTGGGAGTTGCCCCGGCCCTGGAACCTGGCTGGCTGCCATGGTGGGGGGTGGGGGGCGGCTGGCTCTCTCCACTGGGTGCCTGCTCTGTGACAGGTGATGACTAATCCAGAGGCTGCACCTGGGTTTCTATGTAAAATTGCATTTGAACATGCATTAAAAAAAATCTTCACTGGTTTTGGTTAAGAGCAAAAGCAGTCTAACGACATGTTAACTGTAAAACTGAACATCAGGATGCACACAGCGGGGAGTGAAACGCAGAGCCGTCGATTTTCCCGATGTGAACCCTCAAATGTGCATCCTTTGCACACTTTCCTGTTTCTGTGGAAACACAGATGCAGAAACGTGTGTTTCCTGCGGGTCCTTAGGACCAGCCCGCCATCCACACACCACTGGCTTCCCAGTGGCCACACACGCCACACACTTCCACTTCCCGTGCAATTGGGAGCCTCTTTTTCTGTCATTTTGTGTCAACTCACCTCATTCTTTCCATAAATGTGGTTTCATTGTGTGAAGCCTGCAGTTTGCTTAGTTGGTCCCCTATGGATGCAGCTGGCTTTACATTTGAGGCTAGGTGTTGCTGTTTAGTGGATGTTGTTAGAGTAAAATCTATACATGGTTTGAAATAACCTTCAGCAGGATCTAAAGGAAAAGGAGGTTCTGCACTTGCTCTGCACACCGATGGGGACGTCTGTCCTGTGGCCTCTGACGACTCGGATGCCTGTTCCTCTGTCCTTGCACCCTGCTGATGTGTAGGTGACCAGCGGGCTCTTTTCTGCTGGTCTCCCGGGCGTGCTCCTTGGAAACTGTTTCCTGTGCGTCCTTGCAGAAACATTCCGTGTGCATATCCAAGCACAGGAAGTAAGTGGATGGAAAAACTTTGTCTCTATAACAAAACCCTTCTGTTTCATAATTAAAACTAAAGCCAAAGTCAGATTTTATAATTTGGCGTCATTTTCCTCATGGAAAGAAACTAAGGGGCCGCTTATGCCTTGGGGCTGCTCTTAAAGCCGGTTCAGGGGCCGGGGGCTGCCCTCGGGGGCACCTGCTGGGGTGTGTGGCTCACCTTGGGGCTGCCGGGCTGGCTTCCCTGGGCTTCATTTCTGGGGAGGGCACGGGTCCCCCGGGCATCTCCAGAGCCCAGGAGGCGGCAGCCCGGCCTGTCACACGGCATGGGGGCAACATCCCTGGCGCTTACCTGGTGACCGTAGCTGGTCTTGGTAGTCCGGTGTGTACGGGTCCACTGTCCGCATCAGCACATAGAGGCACAGGGCGAAGAGCCCAGTCATCACCACGTAGAAGGCCACGTAGTACAGGCTGATCCACACTGCGACACAAGGCAGGCACAAAATTTACCACGTCAGCCATTTTAACGCACGCAATTCGGTGGCCTTGAGCGCGTCCGTGATGTGGCGTGACCATCTTCCCTACCTAGTTCCAGAACATTCTCCTTCCCCAAAACAGAAACCCCGTCCCCACGAACAGTCACTACAGTCCCCTCCCAGCGCCGCACCACCGGCCACGTTCTGCCTCTGGGTTTGCCTGTCTGGACGTCCACATAGGCAGAATCCTGCGACCCGAGGCCGTTGCACCCAGCTGCCTTCACTCCAGCCGCTGTTTGAGATGTGGCCGAGGATGCGCCACTACCCCAGCTCCAGCAGGAACTGAGGGCCCTCTGAGGGGGAGTTATGGTTCCCCCATCACAGGAAGGGAAAGTGAGGCAGAGAGGCTGGGTCCTGCCCATGGTGACCCATAGTGCAGCCTGGAAGCGCATGGCCGGCCCTGCTTCCACAAGGACATCAGGAAGAGAAAGGGAGGAAGGGAGGCCCTGGAGATGGCTCTTCTCAGAAGCAGGGTTGTCCATAGGCACCGGCGACTCAGGGTGCAGCTTCATCTCATCTGCTTCTGAGACCCTCCTGTGAGCTTCCCCTGCAGAGTCAGAACCTAACGGAAGCCACCGTCCCCGTGGCCATGGGCAGCTCCTGGACACAGGCGACTGCCTGTGTGCTGTCTTCGTCTCTGTAAATTAGCTTGTGTGGATCGCAGCAGGCATTTGCAGGGAGACTCCGGCAGGAAGAGGACGGTTTTGTGTTTGCTACAGCTTTTGTCTTTCTGGAAAGTCTGTAATGAACTGGGCCTCCTGCTCCTCCTCCTCTCCGCTGATGTGGCATGGATTCTGCTTAGTGAGCCGTTCTCCAGTGACCCAAAACACAACCAAAGGGCAGGACCAAGTCAGAGAGAAGCAAGGGAGCGCGGGGCCAAGAGGCCGGAGCCCTGAGCTGTGATGAGAGGCTGTGGCCTGTGGACCGCCTGTCCTCTTCTGTGAGCTGGGACAGCACAGGTCTCTGAGCCAGGTCCCTTCAGCACCCGCTGGACTCAGGGCTGGGTCTTGCTCACCTGGCATCCACTTTGAGTCCCTCCTTTCCCCGCCGGGCGTCCCTGGTGACGGCGTTCTTGTGTGGCCACAGCAGCTCGGCTTCAGCCTCCGGTTTGGAGTTTCCAGCTTCAGCAGTGTGGGGCCCGCGGTGGTGGAGGGTTTCTGTCCTGTCACTGGATCACGCCTGGCGCCTCCCTGGTGTTGGCCCTGCAGGTCCTGCCTCAGTGTCCCCAGGTCACTCCTGATGTGGCTTCTATTTGACTTGGCCGCCTGCCCCCCGGGGACCTACGCTCGTGAAGGCAGGGGTCTCTGTTCCCCCGCTGCGGGTCCTGTGGGTCTACTCTGGGGCCCATGGTGCACAGTGGAGATGTGGGCGGTGCGTGTCTCCCCAGTGGCTGCTGACCCACTCTGTGGCGAGTCTCAGCTCCACCAGGCAGTTCAGCCCTGCCTCCCGGGTAGGAGCCCGAGGTTGGCCAGGCTGGGCCCAGGCTCGGGGGGCCATGCTCCCTGCACTTCCTGGGCCCCCGCTTGCACCACGGTGTTCAGGGCACGCTGCAGTGCACAGGGGAGGGGTTGGGAGGTGACTGAGAGTCCCATTCCCGCCAGCTCCTGGGGCCGGCCGGGTGCAGCTCACTCTGCCTCTTCTGCACCTGCACCTGCACCCGTCCCCCCATTAGTAAGAATAACGTGTCCTATTCCTTTTGTTTTTGTCATTTCACTTGAGTTGTGTTTTCCTGGGGCCCTAAGACTTTCTTATCCCCAAACGGAGGCCATGTCTACCGGCCAGGCAGTTAGACCATTCCGGAAGGTTCTCTGTGGCCCTGCAGCCAGGAGGCGGCACATGGGAGTCTCAGCATCTAGAATGGCCCAAAAGATGGGGCTTCCAAGGGCCTGGCCGGCAGCCCCCAGCCCAGCCCCTGCCCTCAGCTCCTTCCCCATCCTGGCCTCCCGCTTTGCTGCCCCGCCTGGCCTAGGAGGCCCTTCCGCCCCCGGTCCCTGCCTCTCTAGGAACGGGGTATTTGTTCTACTTCAAATGCGCCCATGACTCCAGCTGGCTCTGGTTCCCTTTGAGACCGTGGAGCCTCCAGCGAGGGCTGCAGCCTTCACCAGCACTGTGGTGAGTGTGGGGGACTTGGCAGCGTGTCACGGGCGTTCCCAGCACGTCTCAGCTACACACACAGGTGGGGCGGGCCTGGGGCCTTGCATTCCCACCTCGGCTCTGGGACCCCCAGAGCTGGGCACCGTGGGGACTGAGGAGGGCCTGACCTTCCCTGGGAGCCGGGGACGGCGCCAGGCCAGCCAGTGCAGCCGCATCCCGACACCCAGGGGTCGCAGGGGGAGGTGGGGGCGCACAGGTGCGTCCTCCAGACTGTCTCATAAGGGGTGAGGGCGTTTCCCGGAACGGGTGTGGCAGCCCTGATGTAGACGCAGACGCTTCCACCACCTGTGTGGCCTTGGAGGCCCAGGCATCTGCCTTCCTCCCAGGAGGGCCAGGCTGCCCGCGCCTCTGTGCAGCCACGGGGACAGGACCCCGCAGGGCCGACCTCGCACAAGGCGCAGGTGCTGCAGGCTGAGGCAGGCCCGGTTTACTCCCCACCTCCGCATCTGGACGCCAGCGGGTGTCCCGGAAAGGGGCTGGCAGCCACGTCTCGGCAGAACCCCTTATTCAGGTCATTGCTTGAATCTGTGTGACCAAGGAATCGCCATTGCCACCTTTCACGTTATTTTCAAAATGATTCACTTTAGAAACATACTTTTAAAATGCTGTTCTCAGACATACGGCTGACATTTGGGGTCAGTCTGTGGACGCCCTCCACCGGCGTTCTGCAGTTGGGGCTCCAGGTCAACTCAGCCTTCAGGATGCTCTGGGGACCCTCGCTTTCCCTGGGAGGCAAGTGAGGCCCTGGCCGAAGCCCATCCACGCCATCCGGGCAGCATCGGGGTCTCACTGTCAGGGGCCCTCTGCTCCCCTCCTCCTGAGCTCACCTGGAGGCTGCGTCCTCAGAGCAGCCCCCTCCATGTACCCAGCCGGCCCGCCCCCGGCACGTACCCCACCGGGACAGGGTGCGGCCCAGCATCTGCCCCGTGTCCGGGTTCCAGCAGTAACGCTGGAACTCCTCCATGCGCTGGCCACACGTCTTCTTCTCCTGCAGAGCTGCCATCGTCCCTGGCCTGAGATCCTCCCGTCTGCTCCCTGCACCTTCTACGCCCAGACTGAGGCCAGATGCCCACCTCTGGGCTTTATAGTTTCCTCTGCCAGAGGTCAAAGGCATTGCAGGCGAAGGATCCCAGGGAGAGGCCAGGGCCGAGTTATCAGCGCCGGCCATCGCCTCACCAAACACCAGGGGCTGGGTGCAGCCCGGCTGTTGCCCCTGGGGCGGGCCAGGCCCGCTTTCCTCACCCTGCTGCTCTTGGGACGCCCTTGGCTGCAGCTTTGTCTGCTCTGATTGCGGTGAGGGCATGTTCCGGGGTGAGCAGCACTCACAGGCCCTTCCCCTTCCCTCCTCTCCTTCAGGAGGGAGATTGAGGTCAGAGCAGAGCCGGCCTGGACCCACTGTGTCCACGACCTTGGGCTGAGCCAGCTGGGGCCGCATCCCTGGCCTGGGAGGGCGTGAGGCAGGCGAGTGAGGGGTGACCGGCTCCCTGGGCCCCCCGCTGCGGCCGCCCCGATTCTGGGTCACCCAGTGGAAGGGTGAGCCTGGCAGCTGGAGCTGGGTTGGCAGGGAACACAGGGGTCCCCGGGGACTCCTCTGCCTCCCAGATTCACCCAGAGCAGCAATAGCCTCTTAGATCCCCAGAGGGCAGTGGCACCGAGGGCCCTTTAGGATTTTTTTATGTCCATGGAGGAATTCATAAACATAAACCCCTAAATCCTAGTGGTCCTCGAAATGAAGTGCACAGGAGCCCTGAGCATCTGTTGAATGCAGATTCAGCCCAGCGAGTCCTGGGGGTGCCCCAGACTGCATTTCTAACAGTGCTGGTGGGAGGGAGTAAGGCAGGGTCCAGGTGGGGGATGCTCAGCCTGGGCAGTACCTCGGGATCACCGGGGGTCCGGGCAGTGCATTGGGGTCACAGGGCCGGGGCAGGGACCATGAAGTCATCACTGCCCACTTCCGCCCGGAGATTCTGCCTGAGCCTCTCGCCCATGGGTCTGAGCACCAGGACGTGGAGGGCTCCCAGGCAGTCTTGTTGGGCGGGGCACTTCAGAGCCCCGGCTCAGAGGCTTTGCTGTTGGAGACAGGGGTCCTGGATGGCAGATGCCATTGCTGCCTGCTGGCTGCAGTGCCCATCTCTGCAGGAGGTTGATGGGAATGCAGGGCAAACGAAATGTGCTCAGGGGCCTTCTGACAAATATGATTCGAAGTCGACTAGCCCTGTGCGTCCAGAATTACATGCAGAGTTTCCCATACTGTCACCTCTAGGCCGTCCCTCTCAGGGACCCGTGTAACCAAATTCATTTCTTAGAAGAAACAAAATTCCTCTAGGCGTTACGCTGCTTTAATTTTTTAGGATAATTTAGAGTTTGCAAAATAATTGTCCTAAAATTCAAATGGAATGATGTCATTTTAGCCTGGATTCCTATCATTTCTTTTCTTTTTTTTAATTTCTAATTTTTATTTCTCTTATTTTTTTGTAGAGATGGGGTCTCCCTATGTTGCCCAGACTGGTTTAGAACTCCTGAGTTCAAGGGATCCTCCCACCTCGGCCTCCCAAAGTGTTAGGATTACAAGTGTGAGCCCCTGTGCCCAGCCATAATTTCTTAATGGACCTATCCTTCCTTTAACATTGTACCCATTTCTGACTTTGGAATGTTAGGGCGATAAGAACACAGAGTCTGGCAGTAAAGGCCACAGTCTGATTGTTCACAGACTGTGGCCCTGGGACCCCAGAGTGCCAAGGGTCTGACAACACCTGGATGCAGCAACTGTTGTCTGTGAAGGGTATAGATGCTCTTGAAATGAACAAAGTATGAATTATTTCTAAACATCTTTGAATTTAGTCTTCCTAATGTAGTCTCTGAATTTCCAGAAGCAGGTACATGTGCTGAGCTGTACACATGTTATCAGAATGACCTTCTTCTGGACACATACGTGTGGGGAGGAGGGCCAGAGACCTTGGTAGAGGGCAGTTTCCCCACAGCATGCTCTGAAAACATAGAACTAGGTGCTCTATACAAATTGGGTGCCAGACAATGAGGGGGGCCCAGAATCCCACCCACATCTGGCAGCCACCGGTCACCCCTCTCTCCCCCCATCTGAGTGGTGTCAGACACAACGTAGTAGAAAGTTAGGACTGTGACCACCACACAGTGACAAGGCCACCTCCCACTGTGGTGTCAGTGGAGACTATATGGAAAGCCAGGACTGCTACCCACCCACCCAACAGTCCTCAGGAGCCCACCCAAAGGTTCCCAGTGGGAAACCTAGACTTCTGGCCCCACATGGTGTTAACAAGGTGAAGCCTCTCCCTTTTGCTGCTGAAGTGGGATCAGAGAAAGCCAGTAAAAAGAGAAGGATTAAATAATATGAAAACGTCTGGGTTTCGGTAGATAACCACTCATCACACAAAGAACAAGGACGATTTTAAGGTGAATGAATACAAAGCTGGGTGTTTTGGCTCATGCCTGTTATCCCAGAGCTTAGGGAGGCTGGACTGAGAGGATCATTTTAGACCAGGAGTTCCAGGCCAGCCTGGGCATCTCTGCTAAAAAATTAAAAAATTCTAAAAATGAATTTAAAAAGACAATATATGCCAACACTAAGGTGACAGAGATGTTAGAATTAGCTGCCAAAAATTTTAAAGCAGCCATGATAAAAATGCTTGAATAGCAATTACAAACAAGCCTGAAACAAATGAAAAACTAGAAAGCTGCAAAATATGGAAAGCAAACTGATAGAACTAAAAGTAGACATAAACAAATCCACAATTATAGTTGGAGATATCAACACTCCTCTCTTAACAATTGATAGAACAACCAAATAGAAAATTAGCGTGGATACAGAACTCAACATCATCAACCAACAGGATGTCATTGACATTCGCAGAATACTCAACAGAGAATACACATTCTCTTTAAGTCCCCATGAAATATATATCAAGATAAGCTGTATCTTGGGCCATAAAGGAAGTCTTAGCAAATTTAAAGAATTTAAGTCATACAGAGTATGTTCTCCAATCACAATGGAATCAAATTAGATATTAATAACAAAGATAACAGAAAAACCTCCAAATATGAAACCTGAACAACATACTTCTAATACTCATGAGTCAAAAAGGAAGTTTCAAGGGAAATTTTAAAAATACACGGAACTGAATGAAGAAAAAATACACCATATAAAAACTCAAGGGACATAGCTAAAGCAGTATTAAGAGGAAAATTTATAGCACTAAAAATGCATATTTTAGAAAAGAGGACAAGTCTCAAAAACCCTAAGCTCTCATCTCACAAACGTAGAAAAAGAAAAGCAAGTAAAACAAAGCAAAAGCAAGCAAGCAAACAACAACAGCAACAAAAACAAGCAGAAGGAAGAAATTAAAAGATAAGAGCAGAAACCAATGAACTTGAAAATGCAAAAGCAATAGAAAGGACTAGTTCTTTGAAAATGTAAATAAAATTAATAAACCTGTAGCTAGAGAGAAGGCTGAGATAACTGATAGCAGGAATAAAATAGGAGCTATCACTACAGACCCTGCAAACATCAAAAAGATAAGGAAGGAAATACTTGCACAATTCTACATACATAAACTTTACAACTTAGATAATGGGCTGCTTCATCAAAAATCACAACTCACCCAATTTCAAATAGATAATGTAAATAGCCTATAACTATTAAGGAAACTGAATTAATAATTTAAAATCTCCCAATAAAGAAACCTCTAGGCCCAGATGATTTCATGGGACAATTCTACCAAACACTTAATAAAGAACACCAATTCTTCACCATCTTTTGGAAAATAGAAGAAGAGGAAATATTTTCCAACTCATCTTATAAGACCAGTGTTACCTTTATACCAAAATCAGACAAGGATAGTTCAAAAAAAGAGAACTACAGATCAATATCCCTCATGAATATAGATGCAAAAACCATAAATCAAATTTGGTAAGTTGAATCCAACAAAGTATAAAAAGCAAATGCCATGACCAAGCGGGATGTATTCCAGGAATGCAAGGCTGGTTCAGTATTCAAAACCCAGTCAGTGTGATCCACCACATTAACAGGCTGACGAAAAACCACACAATCATATCAATCAGCAAAGAAAAAGCATTTGATGAAATTCAGCTTCCATGTGACAAAAGCTCTCAGCAAACCAAGAGTAGAAGGAAGCCTGTTCAACTTGATTAAAAGCATTGACAAAAAACCCACAGCTAACAGTATGCCCAATGGTGAAAGATGAAACGTTTTTTACCCCAAGACCAGGAACAAGCCCCTCATTTTTATCCAACATTGTACTGGAAGTTCTAGCTAGAGCAATCAACAAGAAGAGGAAATAAAAAGCATGAATGTCAGAAAGGAAGAAATAAAACTGTCCTTATTTGCAGATAACATGAATGCTTATGTAGAAAATCTCAAAGAATCCATAACAAAACTCCTACAGCTGTTAAGTGAGTTTAGCAAGGTCTCAGGATATGAGATGAAGGTGCGAAAATCCACTGTACATCTATATACTAGCAATAGGCATATGGATACCAAAATTAAAAACACAATACCATTTATGATTGCTCAACACCAAGAGGAATATTTAGGTGTTAATCTAACAAAACACGTACAGGACTTGCATGCTGAAACCCATGTAATATTGATGAAAGAAATTAGAGTTTGAATAAATGGAGACACACACTATGTTTGTAGCGTGGAAGACTCAACATAACAAAGAGATCAATCTCCCCAAATTGATATAGGGTGCAACATAATTCCTATCAAAATCCAGGCACAATGTTTTTGGTAGATATATACAAGATTATTCTAAAATTTATATAGAAAAGCAAAGGAACTAGAATAAGTAAATATTTTCTTGCATATTTTGAACATAGGGTTTTTTAAACATTTTTTGAAATTGTTTTTGAAAAACAAGAATAAAATGGGAGGACTCAGTCTACCCAATTTCAAAGCTTATTATGTAGCTGTGGTGATCAAGATTGTATGGTATGGTCAGAGGGAGACACATAGATCAATGGAACAGAAGAGAAAATCCAGAGGTGGACCCACACAATATGTGCAACTGATTTCTGACAAAGGCGCAAAAGGAATTCAATGAAGCAAAAATAACCTTTTCAACAAACAGTGCTGGAGCTATTGGATATCCATTGGCCAAAGGGGGAGGAAAAAGACCTTCAACCTCTTAAACCTTCTACAAAAAGTAACCCAAAGTGGATATGAATGTAAATGTAAATTGTAAAACTATAAAACTTTTAGGAAAAATATGGGAGAAAATCTTCAAGATCTGGGGCTGGACAACACCAAAAGCACAATCTATAATATTTATATTCAACAAAATTTAAAACTTCTGCTCTATGAAAGCCCATATAGAAAGGAGGCAAAGAGAAGCTATCACTGGGAGAGGATATTCGAAAACCGCATGTCTGACAAAGGACTGCTATCTGATATTGATAGAATCTCAAAACTCATGACAGGAAAGCAAACAATCCAGTTGTTACATGGTCAAAAGATGTGAAGAGACATTTCACCCAAGAGCACGCACAGATGGCAATGCACACATGGAAAGGTGTTCTTCCACCATTAGGGAAATGTAAATTACAACCGTAAGGGAATACCCCACACCTACCAGGAGGGCCAAAACAAAAGACTGTGGCAGCACTAAACTCTGGGGAGGATCCTGAGGAAGAATCTGCTCACCATCGCTGGTGGGAATGTAAAATGGCACGGCCACTCCAGAAAACAGCTTGCCGGTTTCTTCAAAACTAAACGTGCAATTACGACACTTTTGGGCATTTACCCCAGAGAAATAGAAACTTCTATTCACACAAAGGCCTACACAGATGTTTATAGCAGCTTTATAGCTAAACACTGGAAACGACCCAGCCGTCCTTCAACCGGTGAACAGCGAAACAGACTGCGGCACTCTCCTCTGTGGAGCACACCACAGAGACGAGGAGGGAATGGCTGACACCTGGGAACAGTGCTGAGTGAGAAATGCAGGTCCTGAAAGGCTACATAGTGTCTGACTCCATTCATGTAACGTGCTTAGAGAAGTCGTGGTTGCCGGGCATTGAGGAGGGCGGGCTGGAGGAACTTCGGTGCATCTGGGAGCAGCACAGGAGGGTCCCGTGGATGGAGGCGGCCTCTGTCTCAGCCGTGTGGATGCCAGTATCCTCGCTACTTGGCAAGATGTCATCATTACAGGAGACAGAGTTAAGGGTACACAGGATCTCTCTGGATTGTTTCTTAACATGGCATGTAAATCCACAATTATCACAGAATAAAGAGTTTAATTAAAAAGGGATTTCCAGGGCCAAATGAATTTGGGAAACGACATACTTTACTTCTCTTTGAGAGCCACGTTCACTCTGAAATCACTGAATAAACCCTGTGATGGACATGTTTAACATATTTTTAACTTTGCTTGTTTAACATATTTAACTTTATTTAACCGAACGCTTCCCAACATGACTGCAGGTGGAACGGCCCCCAGTCCAACAGGAAGCCGTCCTCCTCAGACCCCGCGCCTCTGCAGCATCAGCACCACCTGTGAGCTTGTTACAGGTGCACAGTCTTGGCCCACCTGGCCACTGAAGCAGACTCTTTATTCCAGCAAGGTCTCCGGGCGATTCATGTGTGTAGCTGTTTGAGGCATGAACCAGGACAGGCAGCGAGACGTCAGCAGAGACGGCTACACTTCACAAAGCACCACAGTTGCCCCATTGGTTGAGCAGGCAGGAAGGAGTTAACGTGATCTGCCCAAGGTCACTGCTGTGAAGGGCAGGGCTGGGCCCGTGCAGGGCTCCTGGCGAATGATGGGATATCACTCCCCTCAAATATTTACTCGTGATCCACCTGCCAAAGCCCTCAGGAGGCCGTGGGGACGTCGGCTCAGTCTGCAGGCCCTCGCTTCGGCCTCCTTGGTTGCTACAGAGGACCCTGCCAGGTGCAGCCCCCAGTGCCCTCCCATAGTTGCCTCTTCTCCCGCGTGGAATGGGGTGGGCTGACAGTCTCCACCTCTCTATGCTCCGGCATTCTTCCTTTCTGTGACCCTTTGCTTCCTCCCTGTGTGAGCTGGAACCAATCTCCTGCTGAATTCCTCCTCATTCTTCTCCAAACCTTTATTGAGTACCTACTGTGTGCTGGAATAAGACAGGCAGGGCCATGCCCTCATGAAGCTGACAATCCTATTGGTGTGACCATCCCCAGGTGTGTCCCAGGTGTGTTGCAGGTGTGTCCGAGGTATGCCCCAGCTGTCTCAGGTGTGCCCCAGCTGTCCCAGGTGTGCCACAGCTGCATTGCAGGTGTGCCCCAGTTGCATTCCATGTGTGCTCCAAGTGTGCACCAGCTGTCCCAGGTGTGTCTCAGGTGTGCCCCAGTTGTATCCCAGGTGTGCCTCAGCTGTCTCAGGTGTGTCTCAGGTGTGCCCCAGCTGTCTCCAGTGTGTCCCAGCTGTGCCCCAGGTGTGTGTCCTAGGTGTGCCTCAGCTGTCTCAGGTGTGCCCCAGGCATATCCCAGGTGTGCCCCAGCTGTCCCAGGTGTGTCCTACGTGTGCACCAGCTGTATCCCAGGTGTGCCCCAGGTGTGTCTCAGATGGGTCCCAAGTGTTCCCCAACTGCATTTCAGGTGTCTCAGGTGTGCCCAAGCTGTCCCAGGTGTGTCCAAGATGTGCCCCAGGTGTGTCTCAGGTGGGTCTCAAGTGCCCCAGATGCATTTCAGGTGTCTCAGGTGTGCCCCCCCAGTGCATCCCAGATGTGTCCCAGGTGCGCCCCAGGTGCAGCCCAGGTGTGTCCCCAGGTGTGCCTCAGCTGTCTCAGGTGTGTCTCAGGTGTGCCCCAGGTGCAGCCCAGGTGTGTCCTAGGTGTGCCCCAGCTGTCTCAGGTGTCTCAGGTGTGCCCCAGGCATATCCCAGGTGTGCCCCAGCTGTCCCAGGTGTGTCCTACGTGTGCACCAGCTGTATCCCAGGTGTGCCCCAGGTGTGCCTCAGCTGTCTCAGGTGTGTCTCAGGTGTGCCCCAGGTGCAGCCCAGGTGTGTCCTAGGTGTGCCCCAGCTGTCTCAGGTGTCTCAGGTGTGCCCCAGGCATACCCCAGGTGTGCCTCAGCTCTTCCAGGTGTGTCCTACATGTGCACCAGCTGTATCTCAGGTGTGTCTCAGGTGTGCCCCAGATGTGCCCCCGGTGTGTCTCAGGTGGGTCCCAAGTGTTCCCCAGCTGCATTTCAAGTGTCTCAGGTGTGCCCCAGGTGTGCCCCCGCTGTCCCAGGTGTGTCCAAGATGTACCCCAGGTGTGTCCCAGCTGTCCCGTGTGTCTCAGGTGTGCCCCAGGTGTGTTCCAGGTGTTCCCCAGCTGTCCCAGCTGTCCCAGGTCTCAGGTGTGCCCCAGGTGTGTTGCAGGTGTCCCCCAGCTGTCCCAGGTGTGTCCCAGGTGTTCCCCAGGTGTGTCTCAGCTGTCCCAGGTATGTCCCAGTTGTGTCCCAGATGTGCCCCAGGTGTACCCCAGGTGTTTCTCAGGTGGATTCCAGGTGTGTCCCAGGTGTGCCCCAGCTGTATTCCATATGGGTCCCTCTGAGTGGGGCCTTGGTTTGATGTAGCTCCGGGGATCTTCTGCTCTCTGGTCCTGGTGTCACCAGCAACTGCCTCTTGACAATCCTGCCTTGCCTGCAAACCCCAGGTGAGAAGAAGACAAATGACTGGGAACTGACCCCTCAGTAAGCGCTGGTGGTCTCACCTACAGACCCCCAGGAAGCTGGTCACTGTGGGCTTTTTTTCCTCTCTAAATTCCTATTATCAGGTGGTTTTCTTCTCATTTGCTATTTTCTTAAAAATAAAAATAGGGAAAAACAGCCTTTGTAAATTACGGTTTCTTCTGGCACCATCCTCTCCGTCAGGCCCACATCCCAAGGAAACAGCAGGCTTGAGCCTGGCTGCTGAAGCCAGGGGCTGGATGGAGCAGCTCAGAACAGAGCTTTGAGTGCCTCTCCAGCCAGGGGCCCCAGAAGCCTGGTGGTTGTCCTTCTCAGGGGAAAAGTGAGGTGGCCCCTTGGGGGAAGGGGCCGGGCAGAATGATCTAATCGGATTCTAAGCAGCTCAGGGGATTGTCTTTTTCTAGCACCTTCTTGCCACTCCTAAGCGTCCTCCATGACCCCGGCTGGGATTTAGCCTGGTGCTGTGTCAGCCCCGGGCTCCCAGGGGCTTCCCAGTGGTCCCCAGGAACCCTCAACAGGGCCAGGGCGTCTTTCTCGTCCAGCAAGGGCAGGGACGGGCCACAGGCCAAGGGCAGCGGTCAGGCCTGCTCTGTCTGTGAGTGCCGCCGGCTTGGCCTCGGCCGATGGGCCCTCACGCCTGAAGCGGGCAGGAAGCTCCGGGATGGATTTCGGGTCTTTGGAGACCGTGGTGGCCAACTCTGCCTTCATCGCCGCCCGAGGCAGCTTTGACGGCAGCAGCTCCCAACCCTCCCGGGACAAGAAGTACCTGGCCAAGCTCAAACTGCCCCCGCTGTCCAAGTGTGAGTCCCTCCGCGACAGCCTCAGCCTGGAGTTTGAGAGTGTGTGCTTGGAGCAGCCCATCGGCAAGAAGCTCTTTCAGCAGTTCCTGCAATCGGCAGAGAAGCACCTGCCGGCCCTGGAGCTCTGGAAAGACATCGAGGACTATGACACGGCAGACAATGACCTCCAGCCACAGAAGGCCCAGACCATCCTGGCCCAGTACCTGGACCCCCAGGCCAAACTCTTCTGCAGCTTCCTGGATGAGGGGACGGTGGCGAAGTTTAAGGAGGGGCCTGTGGAGATCCAGGACGGGCTCTTCCAGCTGCTGCTGCAGGCCACCCTGGCACACCTGGGCCAAGCCCCCTTCCAGGAGTACCTGGGCAGCCTGTACTTCCTGAGGTTCCTGCAGTGGAAGTGGCTGGAAGCCCAGCCCATGGGGGAGGACTGGTTCCTGGACTTCAGGGTCCTGGGGAAAGGGGGCTTCGGGGAGGTGTCGGCCTGCCAGATGAAGGCGACCGGCAAGCTGTATGCCTGCAAGAAGCTGAACAAGAAGCGGCTGAAGAAGAGGAAGGGCTACCAGGTGAGCAGCGTGACCCGGCCAGCAGGGATGGGGCGGCAGGGTGCAGGGATGGGGCGGCAGGGTGCAGGGATGGGGCGGCAGGGTGCAGGGATGGGGCGGCAGGGTGCAGAGGGCCCCCGGGTCACTGTCGGCTCCGGGGCCCTTAAGAGCTGGTGCCTAAGGGAGCATGCATGCCAGCCTCGCCACGTGGGTGCCCCGCGGCCGTGCGGTTACGAGCAGTTCCAGTCCGTGTGTAGAAGTCCCTCCTCGGAGAGTGACCTCCACATTTTTGGGTGAGGACGTGCCACATTCACTCGTCGGTTTTTCACCAACCACAGACTAGCCTCAAGTGTGGGGGAAAGAGGACCTCTCAGGGGAGGCTGAAGAGGGGCAGGGTCTCCGGATTCTTTGCCATGACTGTGGAAGACTTTCCAGGGCCCTGGCTCCTCTGATCACAGCGAATGCAGGAGGAACTGAGGCAGGACGGAGGCAGCCTCGCTCTGATGACAGTTTCTGTGAGGCGGAGCCTGGCATGACGCCGGGTGCAGGAGCTGTTCCCCTGAGTGCGCTGTCCTCGGGGGTGGGAGTGAGCGACGGGCACGCAGGCCGCTCTAAGTTTCATCCGCTCTGCCCACTGGCGTCAGGCTGTGCATCTGGGGCAGGATCAGCAGAAGCTGCTTACAGGTCTTAAGGGTGTGCGCCGGGTGTGGACGTGATCTCCTGAGCCAGCCCCCTGCACTTTGACTCCACGTGGCTCCTGGCCCCTCTCCCACCGCGCAGCTGTGTTGAGTGCACAGGAAGCTCTTAGGGTTAAGCAGCAGCCACTGTGCACCCTGGCTCTGCGGAACCTCAACCCTCAGTGAAGGTGAAATACCAGGTGCTCACGGCCCTGGGCGGAGGCCCTGGAACATCTGCGTGTTCTCGCCATGGAACTCGGGGCTAGTAACTATGCTATGTGGCTGTAGCAGTAATTTTTTAAAATTAGCTTTCTTGACATCTAATTTCCCCACCGTGCCATTCACATCTAACTGTAAATTTAACCCAACAATCAGCCTCTTTTCCTGACTTCCGTCACCAAACTGAACTCCATACTGAGATCAACTGAACACCTCCCCACGTAAGTGCAGAAAGGGGCCTCCGACATCAGGAATTCCCTCTTCAAAGAGGGATGTGCTGTCCTTATCCAGACACTTACAAACTCGTTCAATGGGGGCATTGCGAGGTTTCAAAATAAAGACAAAATGAAGCAGAGTGGTGAGGTGGTTTGGGAGGTGCTGGTCTGGGAGCCCAGCCCACGGGGGCCCGGACAGGAGGGAGGGCTGTGGCTGCAGGATTGCTGGGCAGGTGGGGCTGGCAGGGTCCTCACCCATGTTGCTCAGCCTTGGGGCTTGAGCCTCCCCTTGCCAGAGGCTGGCCCAGAAGACCAGAAGTCCCCTGTATGTGAAGGAATTCACATGTCTGGTTTTCTGAAATGGGGGTGCAGGCATGTTTTGAAGTCATTTGCAATTGCTTTGTGAAAAGCGCATTTAAAGCATGTTTGCGACTGCTCTGTGGCTGTGTGTGCAGTGGGCGTGGCCGGGTGCACACGGTCTCTGCGATGCACCTAGTTCCTTTCCTATTCAAAGCCAGCGCGTACTCAGCGTCTCACTTTTCAGGGTGCTATGGTGGAGAAGAAGATTCTGATGAAAGTGCACAGCAGGTTCATCGTGTCTCTGGCCTATGCGTTTGAAACCAAAGCCGACCTCTGTCTGGTGATGACCATCATGAACGGAGGCGACATCAGGTAAGGGCTGGGCCAGAGGGCACGAGGGGGCCCCCGCTGTCCCACTGGGTCAGGGTTTCCAGGGCCCGACGGGGCTCCTTTCCCCATCACAATCCCCTTCTCGCTGTCGGTTCCTGAAACAATGCACCCTGGACCCACATCGGAGCAGGAGCCTGGGAGGTGCCCAACCTGACAATCAGGGCTCGTCCCGTGTGTGGCCTTGGTGTGGGTGTGGGAGGCACGTGGTGCTGTGGGGGACGTGTGATGCAGTCGGGGGGGGCCTCTGCAGGGCTGAGGGCCTTGCACCAGGAGGGTAAATGAAGACGAACTTCACCAGCGCCCACTCCTAGGGCTGACCCTAGAGCTGGAGACAAGATCAGTCCAGCTGGGGGCCATGATCTTGCTGTCCCCCGGCAGAGAGGAGGTGGCGCTGCCTCCACAAAGTCCTGCCCCGGATCTGCTGCTGAGACAGGCCCCAGGCCCGTGTTGGAGATCAGATCACAGGCTCGCTTGGTAGCTGGGCCGCTTAGCCACTGTGTGCTTCTGTTTCCTGGTCTGTAAAATGGGGAGAGATAATACCTGAGTCCAGAGATTGTCCGGAGATTATGACAATATGTGTGAAACACCTGCAGTGTCTGATGCCCGTAAGGTTAGCAGTGGGCAGGGTCCATGGCTGTGGTTGGCAGCACCATGCCCCATTCTCACCTGCTTTTAATTTCCAAGGAAATTCCTCCAGGTGAGGCTGGTGGCCCCATTTTTGTGATGAGAAATGTGAGTCCAGACTAAGTCACCACGGGGAGGAGGCACTGGGAAGCGCAGACACAGGGGTGCCCAGGCGGAGGGGAGGAGGCACTGGGAAGTGCAGACACAGGGGTGTCCAGGCGGAGGGGAGGGGGCGCCGGGAAGCGCAGACACAGGGGTGCCCAGGCGGAGGGGAGGGGGCGCCGGGAAGCGCAGACACAGGGGTGCCCAGGCGGAGGGGAGGGGGCGCCGGGAAGCGCAGACACAGGGATGCCCAGGCGGAGGGGAGGGGGCGCTGGGAAACGCAGACACAGGGGTGTCCAGGCGGAGGGGAGGGGACACTGGGAAGTGCACACACAGGGTTGTCCAGGAGGAGGGGAGGGGACATTGGGAAGTGCACACACAGGGTTGTCCAGGAGGAGGGGAGGGGACATTGGGAAGTGCACACACAGGGGTGCCCGGGAGGAGGGGAGAGGACATTGGGAAGTGCACACACAGGGGTGCCCAGGAGGAGGGGAGGGGGTGCTAGGAAGCGCGGTCACAGGGGTGCCCAGGAGGAGGGGAGGGGTGCTAGGAAGCGCGGTCAAAGGGGTGTCCAGGAGGAGGGGAGGGGTGCTAGGAAGCGCGGTCACAGGGCTGCCCAGGGAGGGCCTGGTGGCTCCGGCCGCCTTGTGGTCCGCCTGGCTCCAGGGCCTCCTTTCCTGTTTGCTGTGACGATACTCCTGGTGCCACCTCATTTAAATTATTTCTTGTTTAAATCATTTCTTTTATTTGTTAGGTTTTGCTTCTCTGCAAAACCTGTCCGTGGAAAACATAAGAGATGATGTTCTATGGGGGAGGAAAGAGGCTGAGAAGAAACACCTTACTGCAAATCTTTCATGAGTCTGATGAACTCGGGGCCTGCGGAGCTCCATCCCACCTCGGCCTCGGCCTGGCCCCTTCCTGAGACGGTCTGGGCTGTTTCCCAGCACCTGCGGCCAGCGCTGGAAAGCAGGTGGACAGGAGACGCACGTGGACAGCACTTGCTCCCTGTTAGCAGTTGGGGTTCAGGGTCCCTGAGCTGCTAACGCCGCCAGCCGCCATGGCCTTCGGGTGTCCTCTGCAGGGATGTAGGGGGGCCAGGCCTCAAAGCGACCAGAACGCTGGCCGAGAGACGTGGTTCTGAGGCCCCAGCTCTGTCTTTCCATGATTTCACTCCCCATTAAACCCGGGGTGCACGGTTCCCGCGTGTCTTCCCCCAGGTACCACATCTACAACGTGAACGAGGAGAACCCCGGCTTCCCGGAGCCGCGCGCCCTCTTCTACACGGCGCAGATCATCTGCGGCCTGGAGCACCTGCACCAGAGGCGGATCGTCTACCGCGACCTCAAGCCGGAGAACGTGCTGCTGGACAATGACGGTAGGAGGTGCCCTCGGCTGGGAGGGATGAGGGCTACGAGGAGGGCGGGGTGCAGCTTCCTTGGGGGTCTCTGCACAACCTCACGAGGGCTGACGGCTGCGTGGACGGTGGGGGTTCATGAGGGCTGACGGCTGCGTGGACGGTGGAGGTGTCATCGGGCACCAGGAGTCACAGCAGTGAGTGCAGGGGTCTGCGGTGCAGAACCAGCTGGGAACTGCGAGTCTGTTACGCCCAGTCCCCACCTTCCTTCTGCCTGAATGAGGCGTCACACAGGGATTCTTCTTAGAAATAAACACGAGGGTTTAGGCTCCCGACAGCGGCAGGTCAGGCAAGTGCAAGACACGCGCCAGGGCCCTGAGAGAGTGCACGGGGGGCGGGGCGAGAGCCGAGGTGGGAGGATCTCGGTGGGCAACACGCTCAGCTGTAGCCCGGCCGGCCCTCTTCCCTACACCCTGCGCCCTCCACCGTCAGCCAGGGAGCCACTGTCGTGTGCATGGTGTGTGCTGTGTGCACGTATGTGGTTTGTGGGGTGTGTGTGTGTTGTGTGTGGTGTGTGTGTGGCATATGGTGTGTATGTGTGTGCAGTGTGTGGTGTGTGATTGTGTGGTGTGTCTGGTGTGTGCGGTGTAAGTCTGACTGGGGTGCTGGGGCCTCGTGGTCACTTGGTATGTGTTTGTGTGGTGTGTGGTATCTGTATGGTGTGGTATCTGTATGGTGTGGTACGTGGTATGTGTGGTATTGTGTGTGGTATGTGGAATGTGGTGTGTTTGTGGTGTGGTGTGTATGTGTGGTATTGTGTGTGGCGTATGTGTGTGGTATCTGTATGGTGTGGTACGTGGTATGTGTGGTAAATTGTGTGGTGTGTGTGTGTGTGAGGTGTGTATGTAGTCTTTGGTTGTTGACATGTGCTGTGTGTGTGGTATGTGGAATGTGGTGTGTGTGTGTGGTATGTGAGTGTGCAGTGAGTGTGGTGTGTCTGAGACCATGTGGGTTGTGTGTGGTGTGTCTGTCAGTTTGGCTAGGGAGGGGAGGACCCTGGGCACTGGATGGTCCTTATGGATGTTTGGTATGTGTGTATGTTTGTGGTGTGGTCATGGGGTGTGTGTGGGGGGTGTGTGTGTATATGTTTATGGTGTGGTGGTGGAGTGTGTGTGTCTGTGTGAGTCTGGCTAGAGAGGGGAGGCTTCTGGGTGCTGGGGCCTCATGGTTGCCTGGTATGTCTGTGTGTAGTGTGTGTGTGTCTGTGATATGTGTGTATGTGGTGTGGTATGTATGGTATGGTCTGTGTGTGGTCTACCTGTGGTATGGTATGTATGGTGTGGTGGTGTGTCTGTGTGTGGTATGGTGTGGGTGTGTGGCGTGATCTGTGTAGTGTCTGTGGTTTGTGTGTGGTTTGATCTGTGTGGTGTGTGTGGTGTGATCTGTGTGTGTGTGGTGTCCATGGTGTGTGGTGTGATGTGTGGTGTGCGGTGTTCGTGGTGTGTGGTGTGGTGTCTGTGGTGTGTGATGTGTGTGGTGTGATGTGTGTGGTGTGATCTGTGTGGTGTGTGGTGTGTGTGTACGTGTTTGTGTGAAGGTGGCTCTGGGCTCGCCGGCACCTGTCCTGTGCAGCCAGGGGTGACTCCGCTATGTCTGCCTCTCAGGCAATGTCCGGATCTCTGACCTTGGGCTGGCCGTGGAGCTGCTGGACGGACAGAGCAAGACCAAGGGCTACGCAGGGACCCCAGGTAAGGGTCTGAGCGCAGCTGGGGAGGCTCCGTGCATGCGTTAGGTCCCTGTGTACATGTGTGTGCCTGTGTGCACTTGCACATACATGTGAGTTTGCGTATATAGGTGTGTCTGTGTGCACATGGGCGTCTGTGTGGTTGTGCACTTGTGTGTATGTGAGTGTTGTGAACCCTGATATCTGAGGCAGGTACCAGTTAATTTAGAAAGTTTATTTTGCTGAGGTTGAGGACGTGAGTCCGTGGCAGCCTCAGGAGGTCCTGATGACAGGTGGTTGCGGCACAGTTTGGTTTTACACATTTTAGGGAGCCATGAGACATCAATCAGCATATGTAAGATGAACACTGGTTCGGTCTGGAAAGGCGGGAGGGGGCTTCCAGGTCATAGGAAGATGAGAGACAAATGGTTACATTCTTTTGAGTTTCTGATGAGTCTCTCCAGAGGAGGCAATCAGATAAGCATTTATCTCAGTGAGCAGAGGGCTCACTGAGAGGACTTTGAATACAATGGGAGGCAGGTTTGCCATAAACAGTTCCCAGCTTGACTCTTCCCTTTAGTGATTTTGGGTCTCAAAATATTTTCCTTTTACAGTGTGCCTGTGTGCATGCCTGCGTCTCTGTGCACACACGTGTCTGTGTGCCTGCATGTGTGCCTGTGTGCATGCCTGTATCTCTGTGCACACGTGTCTGTGTGCCTGTGTGTGCATGCCCGTGTCTGTGCACACACGTGTCCGTGTACCTGTATGTGCATGCCTGCATCTTTGTGCACACATGTGTATCCGTGTGCCTGTGTCTGTGTGCATGTGTGCCTGTGTATGCATGCCCGGGTCTCTGTGCACACGTGTGTCCGTGTGCCTGTGAGTGCACATGCACGGTGCATCCTACTGCCTCCCCCATCCCGTGTCACTCATCTCCTCTCACCTCCCCCCAGGTAGGGAGGCTTGCAGCACCTGTGGAGGAGAGGAGACCCCCCCACAGTCAAGCAGTGCAGGGTCTGTGTTCCGGGCCCAGCACCTGCTGGCGTGTGGCCTGTGTGCTTTACTTAACCTCCGAGCCTCCTGCTAGCACTCGGTGCACAGGCTTGCTGAGGAGACCTCACACGCCACGTGCCCGGCGCCTGTGTACAGCAGCCACACCGTGAATTTGAGTTCTTCCTCTCTCCTCCGCAGTCTTGAGGGTCCGCGTGTCGGGCTCACTTCTGCTGGGATTTCCAGAGAATGTCGCTTCCCCGTGGTTGTTTTGGCTGTGGGGAGGCAGTGCTGTCGCCTGATGGGGTTTGTGCGCGGTGGTGTTTTGGGTCCTCCCATGCTGGTGTTTAGGCACTGGGCGTATTTGTGCCGTAGCCACGGTGGGGACATCCTCGCTCCAGCTGGACTTAGGGGAAGGTGCATCTCGGGGTGGGGGCTAAGGACTGTTTCCCCAAAGTTCTGAAGAAGGGCAGTTCTGTACCCACACCCCTCATGGCTGGGTTGCCATCTGGATGTGGGATTCCGTAGCCATTGAGTGCTCAGGGCCAGTGGTCGAAGGTCTCAAAACTTTCTGGAAGGCAGCTCATCCTGGGGGATCCCATGGCTCAAGGAAGCCTCGGGTGGCACCTGCTTTTCGTGAGATGATCCAAGCCTCTTTCTGGGTCTGTAGAAACGGTTGGAGCTGCGGCCCTCGAGTCTTTGGGACCTTTGCCAAACCTGGGTGTGAGCGCATGGGTGGAAGCCCCCTCACGCATTTCGGGGAGATCCAGGTGGACTCCGAGGCCAGGACTTGAAGAGTTAACCTCACGGATGGAAAGGGCCCAGCTTCCAGGCCGAGTGGAGGGCCCGACTGGCCGCCAGGAGGCGCCATGCCTTCGCCGGCGCCCGTTCCTCGGAGCCCCAGGTGCACACAGCAGGGCTGGGCTCAGGCTGTGACCCCTGCACAGTGACCTGGAGATGCTGACGTCAGGGTGCAGGCTGGGAGGCCGGTGTCAGTTCAGCAAAGCCGCAGGGTCCGCATCCTTCTTCCTGGCACCCTCGCGCCCTCCCACGCCGCGCCCCACGCAGCGAGAGACACCACAGCCATAAGGAGCCTGTCGGGGGACTCCCCCTTGCCCTTGCAGTGCCGCCCCAGGGGCGTGCACAGGGC
The DNA here is from genome assembly GCF_029281585.2 of Gorilla gorilla gorilla. Lineage (NCBI taxonomy): Eukaryota > Metazoa > Chordata > Mammalia > Primates > Hominidae > Gorilla > Gorilla gorilla. Next base: position 128,558,157 of record NC_073238.2, read on the forward strand.
GGGGCCGGACATGCGCGGTCCTCAGTTTGGGTTCAGGGGCGGGGCCCAGGGGCGTGCACAGGGCGGGGCCGGTCATGCGCGGTCCTCAGTTTGAGTTCAGGGGCGTGCACAGGGCGGGGCCGGACATGCGCGGTCCTCAGTTTGGGTTCAGGGGCGTGCACAGGGCGGGGCCGGTCATGCGCGGTCCTCAGTTTGAGTTCAGGGGCGGGGCCCAGGGGCGTGCACAGGGCGGGGCCGGTCATGCGCGGTCCTCAGTTTGAGTTCAGGGGCGGGGCCCAGGGGCGTGCACAGGGCGGGGCCGGACATGCGCGGTCCTCAGTTTGGGTTCAGGGGCGTGCACAGGGCGGGGCCGGTCATGCGCGGTCCTCAGTTTGGGTTCAGGGGCGGGATCCAGGGGCGTGCACAGGGCGGGGCCGGTCATGCGCGGTCCTAGTTCGAGGTCAGGGGCGGGGCCCAGGGGCGTGCACAGGGCGGGGCCGGTCATGCGCGGTCCTGTTTGAGTTCAGGGGCGGGAGAATTTGTGAACAGAGCAGATAGAGCTGTCTCCCTCACGCTTTCTGTCAATATTTACTGGCCGCTGCGTGGCTGCAGGTCCCTCAGGAGGCCTGGGGCACAAACAGGTGCGCAGTCCGGGCTGCATCATGGGGGTCAGGCCAGGAGGGCAGGGGGGCTCCTTGGCCCAGGAACTGACAGGAGCCTGCGGTCTGGTGGGCCTTGCTCGTGCCCGGCCTGGGAGCTGAGAAGGCTCTGGGTGGGTCTAGAGGCTGTGATCGTGTGAGCAGTTCCTCCCCGGAGTCTGGGCAGAATTCTGACGTCAGTGTAATCCTGGACCAGTAGAGCATATTCAGGGCCTGTGGTTCTGTGAAGCAGGGTTCCTGCAACTCTTTTGGGGAAAAAGGATTCTGTGGCCACATCAGCCTGGCCCTCAGGCACGGGGAAGGACCAGGAAGGACCTTGACTCAGAAGTGTCAAAACTGACCAGCCCCAGCAGCCTCCATGCCCCAGCCTGCGGCCCCTCTGCCTGGTCCCAGGACATCCGTCAGGGGTCTCCCAACGGGCCTGTCCGCCACTGTGTGCCGGGCTGGCCTCACTTGTGTAGCAGCTGGGGAGTTGACATAACTCACACAGGCCCCATGTGCCACACAGAGCTGGCTCGGGGGCCAGGCAGGTGTCTGAACTTCTCCTGGAGTCTGACTCGCCAGAGCAGACGTCTGCCAAGGACCCTGCTTGGTGAGCATGCAGCCATCTGGAGGGAGGGCCTAGAGCTCATGGCTACCGCCACTGGAGACAAGAGGGCAGAGCACTCAGGGAGGCAGCCCACGGTCTGTGGACTGGGTTGTGGGTTGTGGACTGTGGCCTGTAGGGTGTGGGCTGTGGGCTTTGAGGTGTGGCCTGTGGTCTGTGATCTGTGGCCTGTGGCCTGTAGGCTGTGGACTGTGGCCTGTGGACTGTGGGCTGTGGACAGCAGCCTGTGGACTGTGGGCTGTGGACTGTGGGGTGTGGGCTGTGGCCTTGGACAAGTTGCTGCACATCCCCGTCATGAGTACCCATGGTGATGAGGAGTACCCGTGGCGATGAGGAGTACCCATGGCAATGAGGAGTACCCATGGCGATGAAGAGTACCCATGGTGATGAGGAGTACCCATGGCGATGAGGACCCATGGCGATGAGGAGGACCCATGGCGATGAGGAGTACCCATGGTGATGAGTACCCATGGCCAGCTCATGGCGTATAGTGGACTGCTGTGCCTGGCACTCAGGGCAGGCTGGAGCAAGTGCTGTGCTCATTGCCATGGCAGCATTGCAGCGGGGCCCGGAAGGTCTGTGGCCATCACTCAGAGACGCCCTGGCTCCACGGAACAGGCACAGGGCTGGACCACGGAAGTGCCTGAGCCGAGGCAGGTGGGATCTGCGGTTTCCACCCTGGAGGGGAAGCTTGCTCACAAGGAGAGGGAAGCCTCAGTGTGTGGCTGTGGCCTCGAACCTCATCCCTATGAAGAAGGAGGGATGCCCTGGAGAGGGCGGAAGGGCCGGGGAGGGCACAGCCCGGCTGGTGGGGTCTGCAGGGAGCCACAAAAGGTGGACAAGGCCAGGCAGGTGGGCAAGCCTTAGCCAGAGGTGGGAGGAGAGGAGAGGACCCCATGCCAGCCTGAGCAGCGTGGGGGTGCCCGGAGGCTGCAGCCCACACTGGATTCCGTCTTCTCTGTGAGGAGCAGTTGGGAAGGGCTTGAGAGGTGCTTGGCTGCCTCAGAGTCAGGCCCGGTGAGGGCAGGCGCCTTTTAGGGTGCTGAGGACTCAAGCTGAGACTGTAGGACGAGGCAGAGAACTCAGCTTCAGCAAACTAGACATATGTGAGCCTGGTGTGGCTTCCAGGCACAAACCTAGATCAGGGGTGTTTGTGAGTGTGAAAGCGCTGAGCCTAGAGATCTGCCTTGACGTTAGCAAGACACCAACAGATGTGCGAGTGAGGCTGCCGGCTCCATCGCTCCCTGATCCGCTGGCGGAGCCAGCACACAGAGTGTGGAGTGGAAAGTGTGTTCTGAATTTAGTAAAGTGTTGGGAAGCAGCCACTCAGATACTCTCGTGGACAGAGCTGATGGCTGGACACACATGTGATCTGCTTTCCCTCCTGAAGTCCCGGGATAGGGGCAGTGAAGGGATCTCGCTAAAAGTACAAACCCACGTGCTCAAAGGAGGGTGTGAGCGGCAGCTGGAAGACTGATGATGGGTGAGGGGAGCCGACAGCTGACACAAGGAAGCAGAACGCTAAGCTGCTGCCACAGCCCTCAAGCTGCACAGAACTGTCAGTGCCCAGCGCCTGGTGTCCGTGCAAAGGTGACCTTGGCAGATGAATGACTGCATGAGAGCAGCTGCACACAGAGTTGTCCCTCTGCCCTCTGTCCTGTGACGGTCCCCACAGCTGCGCCCAGACCCGTCCTTCCATCTGAGACAGTCCCTGCGGCTGTGCCCAGACCCACCCCTTCATCCCGAGACAGTTGCCGCGGCTGAGCCCAGACCCATCCTTCCATCCCGAGACAGTCCCCATGGATGCGCCCAGACCCGTCCCTCCATCCGGAGACAGTCCCCGCAGCTGCACCCAGACCCATCCCTCCATCCCGAGACAGTCCCCGCGGCTGCGCCCAAACCCGCCCCTCCATCTGGAGACAGTCCCCATGGCTGAGCCCAGACCTGTCCCTCCATCCTGACACAGTCCCCGTGGCTGCACCCAGACCCGTCCCTCCATCCCGACACAGTCCCCCAGTCCCCGCGGCTGAGCCCAGACCCGCCCCTCCATCCCGACACAGTCCCCGTGGCTGCACCCAGACCCGTCCCTCCATCCCGACACAGTCCCCCAGTCCCCGCGGCTGAGCCCAGACCCGCCCCTCCATCCTGACACAGTCTCTGCAGCTGAGACCAGACCCATCATCCCGTCCTGAGGCAGTCTCCGCGGCTGCACCCAGAGCCGTCCCTCCATCCCGAGACAGTCCCCGGGGCTGAGCCCAGAGCCATCCCCCCATTCCGTGACAGCCTCCGGGGCTGCGCCCAGAGCCCTTCCTCCATCCTGAGTCCCCGTGGCTGCGCCCAGAGCCGTCCCTCCATCCTGCCACAGTCCTGTGGTTAAGGGCCTTCTTGGCAGAAGACTGGGACCGGACCGCCTCTCTGGAGAGGACACAGCCATAGCACTCCTGGGTCACTGGACAACTGGAGAACAGGCCGACAGCTGAGGAAAAGGAGAGTGACCGTTGGTTGAAGCTCCCCAGGCCTCCTCTCCAACATGGTTCCCAGAATGTGGAAGACCCGCCTTGGCAAGATCTGACCAGCTCGAGAGGAAAATTCAAAAGAGAATGATGTTGGATTCTCCCCAGTAAAAGAGTCCAGAAAGGCTGCCTTGGTGCAGCTACAGTCAACAAGTGCCGCCCTGTGCCCAGCACTAGAGTGGGCATGGGGCATTTTTGGTTGTCATTTTTGGTTGTCACAGCCTGGGGGTGCTGCTGTCACCCCATAGGCAGAGTCTGGGGTGCTGCTTGGCACCCAGTAACACACAGGGCAGCCCCTCCACAAAGGATTTTCTGGCCTCAAATGTGGAGAGTGCTGAGGCCCCGGGGGGATGCATCCCCAGAGCATCAGTCCTGCGATTCCCGGAGTGCGTGCCCACCGTGGAGGTGACCACCTCTGAACCCGCAATGTCCCTTGCTGGCAGGTTTCATGGCCCCCGAGCTCCTGCAGGGCGAGGAGTACGACTTCTCCGTGGACTACTTTGCCCTGGGGGTCACCCTGTATGAGATGATTGCGGCCAGAGGACCCTTCCGAGCCCGTGGAGAGAAGGTAGGAGGCGGCCGGCAGGTGTCTCTGCAGCCACCTTGGCGCCCTGGCTCTCGATGGGGACGGGGCAGCGATGGCATCGTTACTGGGGCAGACCTGGGAGTTGTTCTGTGGGCCCTGGGGTGGGGAGGGCACAGATTCACGTGCTGGGGTCTTGCTCCTGGGCCATGCTGTTCTGTGTCGGTGGGTGACGCCCCCAGCCCCTGAGGCCTGCAGGTGGAGGGGCTGAGGGATTCCCAGTCACCCTGTGCCCCAGAGCAAGCAGACCCTCCCACCAGAGAGCACGCCACCACTCAGCCTCTGAGGGCCCTGCGGGGGCCGGTCCCTCTGGTGCAGACCGGAGGAGGGAGGGCGACTTATCCCACTGTTGCCCCAGACCCTGGGCAGCGGGACAAACCACCTTTTGTGGTTTGGGGTGCAGCTTCATCCCCTGGGGACTGGAGAGGCTGGGGCTCTGGGGGACACGGAGTCAGCTCCCCCTCCCTGGACGGTCTTATCCATCGCTGTTGCAGAAGAGCAAGCTCCCCTTCTTCCCAGACACCAAGAACCCACAGCCCATGGTGGGCCCAGCAGCTACTCTGAATGTCCCGGAGTGTGGACACCTAGTGGGGCTGCTGGGTCTCCCCTGAGTGCCCCCTGGGCTGCCCCGGATCCTAGGCCACCAGAACTGCAAATAGGGATAACATTGGGAGGTGCCGGTCCCTTATTCAAGACAAGTGGAGCAAAGCTGGCTTTTCCCCTGTGAGGCTGACTCAGAGCTCAGGGCTGGGGCTGCCTCTCGTTGGACCGAGGGAGTGGCCGCACGGAGCCAGAAGGCCACCGTCTCAGAGTTGCATCGGGCTGCCTTGAGGTGCGGCTCTTCCCTGGCCACCCATCGCCACCTCGATGCCACCTGGGCGATGCCCACCCCTCTCCCTTCTGACTTCCCTGGACATGTGACCTGTCCTGCCAGGACACGTTTCAGAGCAGAGTCGTCCCAGGACCACTAGCACGCCCGTGGTCACTCTGTGTCTGTGGGACGTGGCGCAGGCGTGGGCTGCCAGGGCAACCCATGGGAGTAGCGTCAATGGCCTGATCCGGGGACTGAGCAGCACCCTTCACACTGTACCCACTGGTGGGGCCTCTGATGGGGAAGTGAGACCTTGGCAGCACTCCTGAAGACAACAGAGCCACCGAGCCTTCCGTCCACCGTGGAGGAGTGAAAACGGAGGCTGCCCCTCAGCTGGGCCCGCGCTGGCCTTCAGTTTCCTATCTCTCCTTCCTTGGTGGGTGCGGCTGTGCTGGGGGTGGGTCAGCCAGAGTCCCCAAAATGCACGGCACCCACCTGTGGCTCCTGGGAGCTTCGCCTTTAGGATTCCATTCCTGAGACTGGAGCCTCAGACGCTGCTGTGCTGGGGAGGGGCACAAGGCCTCATGGGTCCTCCACCTGCGGGGGGTGAGCAGTGGCTCTTGTGGGAGGAGCTGTGGTCTGGTCTGACCGCCCAAGAGAGGCGGGTCTGGCAGGGCTAAGGCTACGCGTGTCCCCACAGGTGGAGAACAAGGAGCTGAAGCACCGGATCACCTCAGAGCCCGTGAAGTACCCTGATAAGTTCAGCCAGGCCAGCAAGGACTTCTGCGAGGCGCTGCTGGAGAAGGACCCGGAGAAGCGCCTGGGGTTCAGAGATGAGACCTGCGACAAGCTCCGTGCCCACCCCCTCTTCAAGGACCTTAACTGGAGGCAGCTGGAGGCCGGTACTGTTGGCCGCCTCAGCCCCGGAGAGGGTGGGGGTCTGTGCTGTGTGGCCCTTGGGTGTCCGCCCGGTCCAGCCTATGAGAGTCGGCAGGGAGGAGTGCCTGAGACCCCCAAGGCTCTCCCTCTGCCCCCAGCAAGGCCCCCAGTCCTCCACTCATCCTCCCAGCCCCAGGACAAGCCGTTGGAGCCGGCATGGGGCCAGAGGGCTCTGGGTGCAATGGGAGGCAGGAAACACACTGGCTGCACTGGGGCCTCGAGACCCAAACCTTCCACCACGTCCCCTGGTGCTGGAGGAAGCCCAAGATCAAATGGAGGCCAGTGGCTCAGGCTGTCTGCCAGGGAGAAAGTCATCCACCCACCAGCACTTGCTTGTCAAGTGGATGTGGAAGATACTATGTGTGTGCATGTGTGTGTGCGCATGTGTGTATGTGTGTGCATACGTGTTACGTGTGTGTGCATACGTGTGTGTGCATGTGTGTGCGCATGTGTGTATGTGTGTGCATACGTGTTACGTGTGTGTGCATACGTGTGTGTGCATGTGTGTGCGCATGTGTGTATGTGTGTGCATACGTGTTACGTGTGTGCATGTGTGTGCCTACATGTGTGTGTGCGTGTGTGTGTATGTGTGTGTGTGTGTGTGTATGTGTGCGCGTGTGTTCATGCACTTGTACATTTGAGACACAGCCATACCCTCTAGGACCCTGTGGTCAGGTGGAAGGGTCAGGCCACGTGCAGTGTGACTAACTTAGGACAGGGCCACAGGTGACCAGGGAGCAGGAGATCCCCCAAACGAGAAGTCGCTTTCGTATGTTAGGGTCACAGCAGTGACTGCCGGACAGGTGCCCTGGGCAGGCCCAGCGAGGCAAGGATGGCTGTGGTCAGGGAACCCAAGGAGGCTCCAAGGGGTCACAGGATGAGGAGGGGACCCCGCCCGCCCTGTAAGGAAGTCTGAGCCACAGAAGGGTTTGAGCCCAGAAGTGTTGAGGTCAAAGTGAGGCTGAGGAGGAACCACATGGCGGCTGTGCACTGTCTACTGGCACTGGGAGGTGGTCCTGAGGCCGTCACAGAGGCCGTCTGGGGGCCAGCATGGGCCAGCCGGGTCAGGGTCGGTGCACTGAGAGGAGAGTGATGTCTGTGACTGGCTGTGCCTGGCCATCGGGGGCCGGTGTGTCAGGGAGGGACGCTGGTTTGGAAGGAAGCTGCCAAGTTCACTGGAGCGTGTGCTTGAGTGCCTGGGGTCTGGGGTCTGCAGAGTGCGCAGGGGAGGCCCTGGTGGGGATGGGGCCCCAGGGGAAGGCGTGTTCGGGGAGGAGACCGCTTCCTGACGAGACCCTAGGGGAGGCTCCCAACAAGGCAGATGTGAGCACCAGGCCCTTTCACAAGAAGGCTCCAAAATGAGCCCTGGGATCTCAGGCTTCTTCCGGCCCCACTCAAGCCCCAGCTATGTGGTCTCAGGGGAACCCAGGGGCCTTCTGGGAACACTGGGCTTTCTCTGTCAGCCTCCACGACACTTCCCTAAGGAAGAGCGGCCCCAGGCCTTTGTGCATCTCGGAGCCATGGGGGAGGGGGCTTTTTGGCTAAACGGCGCTTCCTTCCCACCACGAGGAGCCTAGCGTCTGTGTTTTCTGTCTCCCACAGGGATGCTGATGCCCCCTTTCATCCCAGACTCCAAAACTGTCTACGCGAAGGATATTCAGGACGTGGGTGCCTTTTCCACCGTCAAAGGTGTGGCCTTTGACAAAACAGACACGGAATTCTTTCAGGAATTTGCCACTGGCAACTGCCCCATCCCCTGGCAGGAGGAGATGATCGAGACGGGCATCTTCGGCGAGCTGAATGTGTGGCGCTCGGACGGTGAGATGCCAGATGACATGAAGGGCATCTCCGGGGGCTCCAGCTCCTCGTCCAAGTCAGGGATGTGTCTGGTTTCCTAGGTGACGCCCCAGAGTCCACGTGGAGGAAAAGGACCCACGGGGCTCGGTGGGGGCCGCCTGCCTCCGTGGTGCCAGCCTGGGGTCTGCTAGCAAGTGGACACGTGGTTCCCTCCACCCAGGTCCCCATCACGCCATCTCCTTGCGGCCCAAGGAGGAGAAAGCCCGCGTCGGCCTGAGCCGCCAGACGCACACCCTGGTGCCGTGAGCCCCCGACTGCATATTTCACGTCTTTTGCTCCATCTCACTGAGAAGACATAAGATGCTCTCCAGAGGGAGTAAGCCAAAAATCTACAAACTCTTAGGGAGCCTCCTGCATTGGTGATTGACCAACCGTGTGGTCAGAGGCAGAGACTCAGCTTGGGCCTCCCAAGACCTTAGCCATTGGCTTCCCAGAGCCACGCTCCTCAGCAGGATGTGCACTGTGGCCAGGTCAGGGGTTAGTGAACCCTGGCCGCAGCCCCTGGCCCCACTGGGGAGGGCTGGACCTCGGCCCCCCCAGGTCCCTCTGTGCAGACTCCTGCCTTCCAGGGTGCCCGGGCCCTGTGCTGGTGGCCTGCACGCCACGTGGTCCCCTGCACCCTGCGGCGCCGTGGTCCTCTGCACACTGGGGCACCATGGTCCCCTGCACTCCGGGGTGCCGTGGTCCACATCTGCCAGGCACAGGCTCTGTTGGGCTGTTGGGAGGAGGGGAGCGGGTGTAGAGTCTGGGGGTCTCAGTGCATCTTGGGGTCTCCTTATCTCAGGGTGTCCAGCTGACGGCAGCTGGTGCAAAGTTCCCACCCCTGAGCTGGGGGGCTGAAAATGTTTTCTGTCTTGACCCTGAGTCCCGGAAGCACCTCAGCTGCTCTTGGTGGGCAAAGCCAGGACCGTTTGCTCTCTGACCCCTCCTCCCCACTGGGGCTGGTCCGTCTCATTTCCCAGGGGACACTTCAGGCCACGGGCCTTGTGCATAGGGACAGAGCTCCTTGCTGCAACCCCTCTCTGTGTTCCCAGTAGCAGCAGCACTGGAGTCCTAAAGCCGTAGCCCGGGAAAACACTCACGGCCCACCTTCTCATACAGCTCGGCCCCACCCACAATGCACCTGGCATTTCCAACTGCACTTTGAACACCAAAGGTTCCCCAAATGCTCTGTGTGTTTTAACTGCAAGAAGTGAGTTCTGTTGCAACTGCCTCCAGGACACACTCCCTCTTGAGGGCCGGCGGTGCTGGCCTGGGTTCCATGGCCTCAGCAGCCGGCTCAGAGGGAGTGCATCCAAGCCGCAGGGAAGCAGTGGTGATGGGCGGCCTGAGGACTCCTTTCCAGAGAGGGCCTCTGAGCTCCTCTTAGGAAAGAACTTCCTTTGAGCCCCGGCCACTGTCGTACCAGTGGGAGAAGAAGCCTGACCCTGCCACATGTGGTCATGGGGAGAGAAGATGGTAGGACATCCCTGTGAGCCTTGGGGCAGAGCTGGTGGTAGAAAGAAGCCCTGTCTACTCTAATTTGGCGAGAGGGGCCGTGGCAAGTGGCTGATGATGTGACTGATGGAGACAGGGTGGCTTGGGAAGGTCCCACTTGGGGGTGTCACGTCCTGCAGGGAGTGGAAGAGATGGATCCTCCGTAGCCTGGACTGGTGGGTCTCGGCCTGTCTCCCAGAAGTGGCAGAGGCAGCTGCCTGAGAGTCAGTGCTGCAGTGGGCAGGGCCTATGCCCTCACAGTCCTCAGGCTGCCAGGTCGTCCTCTTCCTGTTGGGGAGAAGAGGACCCTGGCAATCCACAATTTTGGAGATTTGCTGGCTGCAGCCAAAATGGGGACCCAACTCCCTCCTATGTGGTTTTAGAGCTTCTGGAGGGAAGATAGGCCACGCCCCTGGGTGAGGAGCACGTCTTCCCATAGATCCTAAGTCGGCCACACCCTGGGTGAGGAGCACGTCTTCTCATAGATCCCACGTCAGCTGCACCCTGGGTGAGGAGCACGTCTTCCCATAGATCCCATGTCAGCCGCACCCTGGGTGAGGAGCATGTCTTCCCACAGATCCTAAGTCGGCCACACCCTGGGTGAGGAGCACGTCTTCTCATAGATCCCACGTCAGCTGCACCCTGGGTGAGGAGCACGTCTTCCCATAGATCCCACGTCGGCCACACCCTGGGTGAGGAGCACGTCTTCCCACAGATCTCAACAGAACTCCACATCGTCTGGTTTTGTGGAGACTTTCATGTGTCCTGTCAAGGTGCCTCATGCACCTGCAGACTGTTCTTGGGAAGCAAACCTGGACTGCAAAATAAACCTCCCGGCCTCTTCCTGTCCTGGCTCTGAGCGTCTGACACTTCTGAGACCTGGGATGTTCAGGAGGAGCTGTGGGGCGTCCAGTGCTTTTTGACATAAAACTGCCCATCCAGGTGCACCTGAGCAGGTGCAGGCAGGCCCAGGAGGAGGCCCGTGGGAAGTGGCCTGCCGGACAGATTTCCGTGCCCACTCTTTCTCCTTCCTTCCTTCCTTCCTCCTTCCCTCCCTTCCTTCTCTTTCTTTCTCTTCTCTTCTTTCTTTCTTTTTCTTTCCTTCCTTCCTTCTCTCTTTCTTTCTCTTTTTCTTTCTTTCCTTTCCTTTCCTTCCTTCCTTCATTTCATTTCTTTGTTTCCTTCCTTCCTTCTTTCCCTCCCTCCCTCCCTCCCTTTCTCTTTCTTTTCTTTTCTTTTTGAGACGGATCTCTCTCTGTCACCCAGGCTGGAGTGCAGTGGCACAATATCAGCTCACTGTAACCTCTGCCTCCCAGGTTCAAGCAATTCTCCTGCCTCAGCCTCCCGAGTAGTTGGGACTACAGGTGCCTGCCACCACGCCTGGCTAATTTTTTGTACTTTTAGTAGAGATGGGGTTTCACCACGTTAGCCAGGATGGTCTTGATCTCCTGACCTCGTGATCCACCCGCGTCAGCCTCCGAAAGTGCTGGGTTTTTGTATTTTTAGTAAGAGATGGGGTTTCACCATGTTGGCCAGGCTGGTCTCGAACTCCTGACGTCAGATGATCCGCCCGCCTCGGCCTCCTGTTTTGTTTTCTAGAATGTTACACATCGATTAGGTAATGGCTATCAATCTCACTTCATACACTCTGGAACATGAAAGACTCCACTTCTGATTTTTAAACCCATTTTAACCTGCCTTGCATTCCTATGGCCCTGGACAGGTAAGCAATCTCATCCTGGCTTTACTGGGATCAGGGGGCTTTGGGGGGCGGTGAGTGGTCGCAGTGGTGGAGGGGAGCCTGGCTCCCGGTGCCAAAGAGGAGCCCCGTGGCCCCCCAGGCCCACCAGCAAGACCCTCTGCCTGTTTTAGGGCTGGGTTGCCAGACACGATACAGGACATCCCGATGAATTTGAATTTCAGATAAATAAGGAATCATTTTTTAGTGTAAGTCTATCCCATGCAGTGTTTGGGACATACTTGACCTAAAAAATGATTCATCATTTTTCTGAAATTCAGATTTAATGGGATGTTCCGCAGTTTTCTTTTGGTTAACTCTGGCAAGCCTGTTGCAGATTATATATTTATCTGTAAGATCAGCAGTGGTTCCACTGCACAGGCAACCTGTTGGGATAAAACCACAAAAGCAGCTTCGTTTTTGGCTTCTGCCATCTCTTGGGTCAGTTGAGTGGTGTTTTCACCCCTCGATGAAACTCACGCTCACCCCATGCATTCATACAAGGCATTCGAAAGCCCTATTGTCACTTTATTTTTTATTTATTTTTTTTGAGACGGAGTCTTGCTCTGTCGCCCAGGCTGGAGTGCAGTGGTGCAATCTCGGCTCACTGCAAGCTCCGCCTCCCGGGTTCACGCCATTCTCCTGCCTCAGCCTCCCAAGTAGCTGGGACTACAGATGCCCGCTGCCATGCCTGGCTAATTTTTTATATTTTTCAGTAGAGACGGGGTTTCACTCTGTTAGCCAGTATGGTCTCGATCTCCTGAGCTGGTGATTTGCCGGCCTTCGCCTCCCAAAGTGCTGGGACTACAGGCGTGAGACACGGTGCCCGGCCTCTTGTCACTTTATTTTTAAAAACTTCTAAATCTTTGTGTCCCATGGAGAAAATACATCAAGAATGCTGAGTCAATGATCCCACGGAGACACCCCGGCAGGCACCGCCCAGTTCTGGAGCTCTGATACTGCCTGCCCCTGCCTGTTTGCTCCCCACCCAGAGAGCACCAGCCTCCTCTCAGGGGCTCAGTGTGCGTGGCCCCGTAATGGTCACAGCTCCACATGCAATGAGCTTCGGTGCCTCTGTTCCCGCGGGGCTGCAGTGTCTGACGGTGGCGGTGCACGTGTCTCATGCCCACCTGCCTGCAGGGCGGCCCTGCTCCCTGTGGTCAGCCTCGGCCTCTGGCTCTGCAGGGCTGAGCTGGGATGAGGGAAGGCATCCAGGGCTATTCTTGCCTGCCTGGTGCTGCTGCACGTGGCTCGGTGCCCTCCGGGCAGATGTCTCTATGGACTCTTCATCTGGGCCCTCTGTTGTGGGCAGTCTTGGGGTTTCAGGCCCCTGAATCTGGGCAAATACTCTCTCCTCAGCGGAGACGACCCCCTGCTGCCCTCCCTGGGCTCTCTCTCGGTGCTGCCTGGACCAGCAACGCCCCGCTCTGCTGCCCAGGCAGCCGTCTGGCCGGTCTGGGTTTGTAATCTCCCTGGGGGTCAGCAAAGGGTGGGACTGCACATCAAGAGGCCCAGGCATCTGGGCATCTGGCTGCAGTGAGGCAGGCATAGGCACACCCTCTGCAGAGAAGCTCTCAGCTTCAATCCTCTTATCCTCAATGTGGGCCACGGCCAGGGCTCCTCAGAAGCCCATGGGAATCCCTGCAAGGTGGCTTTGTCTCATCCGCGGAGGTGGCTGATGCGATCGGCTCATGCTGGGGCCAAAAACATGGCAAGAAACGTCCCACTGTCAACCTCCCGGGCAAGCGTGTGCACCTGCAGCTCAGGGCCAGCCCACCGCACTGCCTTAGTCACACTGCAGCCGGGGGAGCCACAGGCTGCCAGCAGGCTGAGGAACAATGCCGTGTGACCTTTCCTTTTGTAAAAAACAAAAACTGCAATTTTTATTCAAATAAAAAAAGGGTAAAAATAAAAGTTAATAAGGAAGAGTGAGTCCCTGGATTGTGATATGATTTCCAACTCACATACTTTCCTTCAGAATTACACACAGGTGCACACATGCACACACACACACACCTCTACACACATACGTGCATGCGACATGCCTTCATTTTCATCTCCATATAGCTGGCAGATGTCAACATTGTCGGTCAGGGCTGAGTCCCCAGGGCCTGCACTTGCTCACGCGTCCTCCTTGTTGCAGTGAGCACCGGGAACTTCACCCACATTCACACTGGCTCAGGGCTGTCCTGAGGGAGCTGCCTGCTTTCCCTCTGCCTCTGGCCTCCTCCCCTGGAGGAGAAACGGCTGGAGCTGCAGGCACCTCTCGCGTCCCTTCTGTGCTGCAGTGGTGCTGGGCACTCCCATGAGGGCTGGCAGAGGGAAGGAAGCCAGGGCTTCCCAGGAGAGACCGTGGAGCTCAGCATGGATGCATGAGAGGCCGTGGAGCTCAGCGTGGATGCAGAAGAGGCCATGGAGCTCAGCGTGGATGCATGAGGGGCCGTGGAGCTCAGCGTGGATGCGTGAGAGGCCGTGGAGCTCAGCGTGGATGCGTGAGAGGCCGTGGAGCTCAGCGTGGATGCGTGAGAGGCCGTGGAGCTCAGCGTGGATGCGTGAGAGGCTGTGGAGCTTAGCATGGATGTGCCTATGGGGCCAGCTGGCCTCTGGGGAGGGCCGTGCCAGAGACAGCCTTGCAGGAAATTTGGGGCCGGTTCTGATAACTCCAGCAAGGGCTGCAGGCTCAGCACTTCTTATTTTATTCCTTTACTCAACTATTTATGATATTGTCAGAGTGGTGGTTCTTTCTTTTTTCCTGTCTGCGGTCTGTGGGTTTGCTGAGTGTGGAATTACCTCAACGTGAGCTCCACCACAGTAAGTCCTCGAAAAGCTGGCAGTCTCTGGCTGGGGCCGGTTGTGTTTTGTTTTACAATGGGGGTCTGTCCCCTCTGTGAATGTTTAGACAAGTAAATGGGCCTCAATTGCAAATAAAATGTACAGATTACAGGCATTATGCCAGTCAATGGAAGAGCAGTTTTGAAAGAAAACCTCAATCTGATAACATGAAATTACAAATAAATATGAGATTGATTCTCAGTTTCTATCTAGGCAATTTAAAATGGAGATAAGAAGCCTTGATTTGATTTTTAAAAAACCAAGCCCCAATCCCCCAATTACAGTAGTGAAATGTTCTTCCAAGTTCAACCTTTTTATTTGCAAGACAAATGAGCTGAAGGCTGAATGTTACCAAGGGTGAGGCATTGTGCTGGGGTTTGAGGGCGACAGCATGGAGAGCGATGTACCTGGCATTCTCCCGCTGGCATGGGTGGGATGGCTCGCTGAGCCTCAGCTCTCGGTCCCTGGCATTCTTCGGCTGGCCTTGTGGGGGCGACTGGCTGAGCCTCAGCTCTTGTCCTGTCACGTGGGTCCCAGGAGCCCCACTGCCACCCCGGCCTGTCAGTATCCAATATGCACTGTGTGCTTGGAGGCGAACTGTCCAGCGGGTCTGGTTTCACAGCTGTGAAGGGCGTGGCTCTCTCCCTGCAGTGGGGTGATGCAGAGGCTGCTGCACTCTGCACTTTAGAAAAATGCCGCCTAGAACAGGAGGTGCTGGTGAGCCGCCGTTGCCCAGCTCAGGGCTGCGAGAGGGTGGGCTTCAGGCTTCCCGGGGGGTGTAATTCTGCCTTTCCTGCTGGGAGCCCTGAAGAGGTCCCCGGTCACATGGTGACAGAGGCGTTCTAGCAAAGTGCAAGGAGTGTGTTTAATTTTTAAAAATTCATATCTCTGGGGGCACCTCCTGTCTCCTTCCTGCCCTCACCCCACACCCTGTACAGACAGGCGGGGCGGCCCCTCCCGCTCCCTCATGGCTCGGCTTACATTATTCATCCCCTGCTCCATTTCATGGGCATTTTATTACAGGAAGGGTCATGTTTTGCTGCCAGCACTACTGACCCCTGAGAGCTGAGAGCCAGGCCACGTGCACACACGGGTGCCTCAGCAACGACTCCCACCTGAGCTGGGGCCAGGATGCGGAGGCTCTGAACAAACGGGAGGAACTGAGCTTCACGGTTCATGTAATTGCCACCTTCTTAGAGCCCACGTCATTGTATGAGTCTTGTTGACTCACATCTGCTCAAGCCAATGGGTATTCCCAGCAGTCAGGCCCCCGTGGGTCCCCCGTGTCCTCTGCCTGGGGGCCGTGGTGGGTATGGGTAAGAGAAGACCAGGCGTCCCCGTGGCCCTGGCCCAGCAGGTGCTGGTCTGAGTTTGGCAGTTTGGCCTGTATGGTCCTCCTGCGGCTTTTGTTCAGGGAGTGCCTCCTGTGAGAACTGGGGCGAAGGTCCCTGCCCTCAACGAGCTTCTTTTGAACTCAGTGTGCCTCGGCCACCACACCCCCAATTCCTCCTGCCCCGCTTTTATGCAAAAAAGCCACAGCTTTTGACTCTTAGAGCTCCACGGGAGGCCCATTCCCTTGGCAGGCCCCAGCAGCTCCTTCCCCCAACAGGGCTGTGTGGTTGGGGAGGCCCCTCTCCTCAGGTGGAATCAGGCCTAATCGCCTGCCCTGATGGCCCTATCGGGTGAGTCTGGAATCATCCTGATCATTTTTCTGGAGGCTGCATGTACCTTCTTCCTCTGCTTCCTCCCCCGTTCCAGTGGGGGCCAGTAGAATCTGGGGCTCTAGGGAGGGGTCCGTGTGGGAGCTCCAGGCAGGTCTTTCTGTTTTGGTTTCTCCAAAGTCTGAACCCTAAGGAGGAAGAAGCAGGGAAACAGGAAGAAAGGGGATTCACAGGCCTGCGCAGAAAACTAGGAAGGGCTTCCCTCGGGAGGACGGGACGGAGAAAGGGTGGCAGAGCTGGAGCAGGCGATCTCAGCAGCTCCCCAGCCAGGCCTCGCTGCAGACTTGGGGGTGCAAGCACCGGACCACACAGCACGCCCACCCTCACTGTGGCTGGAAGATCAGAGGCATGCTGGCCGTGAAAGGCTGCCTGAGCCCCACAGTGGACACTGTGGCAAGTGTGGACCAATGGCCGATGTCTCAGCCCCACCCACTCCGGCCACCACGACACTGCACAGCCTGGACCCAGGCCAGTCCCTGTGTGAGCGTGTGTGCTTGGTGGCGTGTGTGCAGGCCTTGTGTGTGTGAGCATGTGCACTCTCAGTAGTGCGTGTGTGAGCGTGTGCATATGTGTGGGGGCGCCTGTGTGTGTGAGGGAGGCCCACGAGGTTAGCAGGCAGACGGGGGTGGGGGTGAGAGGAGAGGCACTGTGCCCTAAGACCAGCCTTGGGAGGGTGGGAGGAGAGGCGCTGTGCCCTGGTGTCTGGGGCCTGGGCCCGCCCTCCTGGAGCTTGGGGTGCATACTGGGCGGGTTCTGGGACAGGGCGTCTTCCTGGTACTCATGCTGGAGAATCTACTGTGGGCCGCAGAAGGAAGAGGAGCTGCGATGAGGTGTTGCCAGGGCCAGGATTAGGGTTAAGGTTAGGGTTTGCCCCAGAGCCTCCTGGAATTCTGCCCACTCAGCACCATCTTCCAAGGCCTGACAAATGCAGCCTCTGCCTGGAACCACTGTGGACCCCCAGGGAGTGGCTCACCAGCTGCTCCTCTCCGCCCCCCGGGGAGTGGCTTCACCTGCTGCTTCCCCAACCTCGGGGAGTGGCTCACCTGCTGCTCCTGTCCGCACCCCGGAGAGTGGTTTCACCTGCTGCTCCCCCCACTCCAGGGAATGGCTCACCTACTGCTCCCCTCCACCGGGAGTGGTTTCACTTGCTGCTCCTCTTTGCCCGCCCCCAGGAGTGGTTTCACCCACTGCTCCCCCCCGAAGGGAGTGGTTCACCCACTGCTCCTCCCGCTTGCCTGGGAGTGGTTTCACCAACTGCTCCTTCTCCCCCAAGGGAGTGGTTTCACCTGCTGCTC
Organism: Gorilla gorilla gorilla; assembly: GCF_029281585.2. Lineage (NCBI taxonomy): Eukaryota > Metazoa > Chordata > Mammalia > Primates > Hominidae > Gorilla > Gorilla gorilla. Next base: position 128,575,167 of record NC_073238.2, read on the forward strand.
CTCCGCATCACCCCAACCTCACCCGCTGCTCACCCCCACCACCCCCTGCAGGCCTGGCTACTTAGAGAACCACCTGGGGAGCTTCAAACATCCACCCCCTCCAGAGACTGATGTGCGGGGTCCGGCCGGCCTGTGTCCTGAGTATCTGGGTCCTTAGCAGCCCCTGGGGGACCCTCAGGCGAGGCCACGGTTGACAACCCCCTGCCTGATGTGTTGATCGGTCAGTGAGCTCCTGGTCTGCACACGGGCCGGCCACATCCTGGACTTCCCCGTGAATTCTCCAGCAGGGCAGCTGTGTGGTGGGATGCTGTCACCGCTGTCTGCTTTGTCTCATTATCGTCTGTTCTGTTTCTCTTGCTTCTTACTTTAACTATGGATTCTTACAGGGCAGAACTGCACGAGTCATCTTTGCACCTTGTCTAGTGTCCTGCACGTAAGGAAATCCAATACATGTGTGTTGACTGAGTGAAAGATTAACTTAAAAGTGTACATACAGATAAATGCATGCTTTCCCGTTTGGAAGATGTGGTTATGTTTTGAATCAGACTTACCTGGTTTATATCTTGTTTCTCCCATTAGCCAGCTATTTGACATTGAAAAAAGTTACTGAATTCTGCGTGATTCTGTTTCATCATCTGTGAAATGGGCGCCACACGGCAAGGCTGGGATGAGGCAGAAAGTGAAAGTGGCAGCCACAGCGTGAGGCATACAGTAGGCGCTCCATCCACGCTCATCCCATCTCCCAAACCAGCCACAGCGTGAGGCATACAGTAGGTGCTCCATCCACGCTCATCCCGTCTCCCAGACCAGCCACAGCGTGAGGTGCACAGTAGCTGCTCCATCCATGCTCATCCCGTCTCCCACACCCCGATTTGCCCGAAGCCTTCTGAAGGGTGTGGGAAACTTTCAGGAGTCTCTGTTGTTTCTGGGGCAACATCGGGGCTGTGAAAGGAAAATAAAATCTGGGGACTCCAATTCACTGCCAAAGGAACCCTTAAAGCTGGAAGCTGAGCCCTGTGAGGAGAGGCCTTTCCTTGTGTTCCTGAGCAGGGAGCTGCCCAGCAAAGGCTCAGCGTCTCCACCGGCAGCTGCTCTGCGTTCCCCTGGCCTAGTGCAAAGTCCGACTTTCTGAGCCCAGGACAAATGCATCATTCACCATTGTCCTGCCTGTTCCTTTCTCCTGCAATGCATGGGTTCAGTCACGCAACCAAACCTCCCTCTTTCCCCTCCAGCCTGCATTTCCCCTTTAAAATATTGAAACCCTCAAAATCATCTTTGGAGAAAGTCACAGAGCTCTCTCCCAAGTGTGCCCTTAACCTTGGCAAATGAACTTCTCAATGGATTGAGGCCTGTCTCTCATGCTTTCTGGTTTACAGGGCCCATGTTCATGTGGAGAAAGTCAAGGTAGGAAACCTCAGGGCACTTTCATTTTCCTCTAGGCAGGAAGGAATCTGGAATTGGGAAGGACAGCAGGCATTTTTTCTAGCGGTTCTAGCGAATTATCTTCTTACTGTCAATAACAATTTATCCAGTCGCTCTAACTATCTGGCGGAAGACAGATTTCCTCATCTAATTGCCTCTTGGAAGAGCTAAAGTAAATTAAATTTAAAAAAATACCCTGATCCCAGGTGACCGCCCCTGCCGAGCTGATCTGGGATTGCAGGAGAGGCGCTGTGGGCCACTAGCTTGGGGCCTGGGGCAGGAGCGGTTCCAGTGGCCGGATCCTAGCCAGCGTCCCTGCCCTGCAGTTAAGCACACGGGCTTTGGGGGTCCGTCCTGGGCCACAACAACCAACCTCCCAGAGCCTCAGTTTCTCGCCTTTGAAGGGGGACCGTGCTGGGATTGTTCAGGGATGGCTTTGGTTTCTGTTACTGAGGCTAAGGCCCGAGGTCCCGGCTCTTAACAGGTTTTGCTCATGTAGCCCTCAAAGAATTTTCAGAAATGTGCCATGTCAACTTTGCATCTAAAATACTTTTGGTTTAGTTGGAAAGGGCATCATTTCTGGCGACGCAGCAACGTACTCACATGCCGTTTAATGCATTTCCCACAGAACGGGGATCCACAGACGAGGTCCTTTCATCTCGGGGCTCGTGGCAACACGGGCCGTGTGCGTGAGCCTGGTCGGTGCCTGGGTCTGCCCCGGCTCTGCCACTGCCTGCTGTGTGACCCTGGGTTGCTCACACCACTGCCCGGAGCCTTGGCTTCCTTATCTTACACGGCAGTGGTGACAGCCCCTGACGCAAGGCTGTGGCGAGTTTGAACGTGGTGCCTGGAGCAAGGCTTGGCCGGAGTTCACCAAACAGACGAAGGCGACCTGGCTGGGGAGCCAGTCAAAGCGGTTGGCAGAACCGATCTGGCTTCTGTCAGAATTGTTAGGACATCGGGAGGTGTCCAGTGACGACCCCTCCCTCTGGGTTCTCCGGCCCTGGCGGCTGGGCATGGATGAGGAGAAGGCTGGGCCCTGTGTGAATCCTCTGGGCACAGAATCCGCCAGGCACAGATTCCGCTGGGCACAGAATCTGCCAGACACAGAATCTGCCAGGCACAGACTCAGCGATTCTCCCCTGGAGCCCGGCCTTGCCCCATGCTGTGACTGCTTCTGTGTTTGGGGCCCGAGGGTCACGCAGGGAGAGCTGCACCTCAGGAAGGCTGGGCTGGGGATGGGGTTGGCTCCTCTTGGTGGCGGTCGGGTGGGAAGGGGACGCAGTGGACCTGGGGCCCTGGACTCACCCAGATCTACTGTGGGAGAGATTGCATCTGGAAATCAGGGGTCTGGAAGTGATTCCCTTAGGCAATTGCACCACCTGGAAAATCTTGGTACGCCCCCAGCATGGAGGTGTCCAAGACGCCGGGACCCTCAAGGTACTGTTGTGCGTCAAAGCCTAACACACACACGCTTATCCCATTACAGCTCTGGGGGCCCAAGTCTAAAACGGGGCTCACAGGGCTAAGAGGGATGTGTGAGCAGGGCCACACTGCCTCTCCTGGCTCAGGCAAGAGTCAGCACCTCTGGCTTGCAGCCCTGCCGCCTCCCTGACGCTGTCCTGCCATCATGTGGCCTCAGTGTCGTCTCTGGTCAAACCTCCCTCCGCCTCCCTCCCTGGGGACCTCTTGGTTACATTCTGTTATCACTTGGACAGTCCCAGATCAGTCCCCGCCTCAAGGCCCTGACCCTAATCCCATCTGCAAAGTCACTGTCTCCGTAGCAGGTCAGGTGCCCAGGGACAGACACGAGATCCTGAGTGTGCTGGGATCTTCACTCAGCCAGGCACCCCCTCAAGCGAGGGACTGAGGAAGGAGTAGTAAAGGCCACCCAGCCACGCGCATAACCACGTTTCTCCCGTAAGATCGCGGTGCTGTGCTTTTACTGTGCCATTTCCAAGCTTGGATGTGTTTACATGCACAAATGCTTACTACAGCTCCTCCAGGGATCGGCGCAGGCACCTGCAGCACAGGTGTGCAGCCAGGGCCACACCGTGAAGCCTGGGCAGGCAGTGGGCCCTGCCCTCCAGCCGTGTGAGTCGCTGCGATGCTTGCACAGCGAGGGGAGCACAGCGAGGGGAGCACAGCCATAGGAGCACAGCCACGGGAGCACCTCAGGACGCCTCCCTCAGCCATTGCTGTCCTTAGGCTTCTGTGGGAAGAGACTTAGGGTGTTGGTTCGCACCCTGGGCCCTGTTCTATCCCATTCCTGAGGGCCCAGGGACAGGGCTGTTCCCACGTCCGAGGAAAGCAGCTTCCAGTGGAGCAACGGAGGGGCCTGTCCCTGGGAGGGGCTCAGCCAGGCCGCAGGGATCTCACGAGGAGGCCTGGGATGAGGACACTGTCACCTTCCTCCGCCCCTTCATCTCCTGCTGTTGCCTGACTCTGTGGGTGCCCACGGGGCAGGCTCCGGGCCACTCCGGAGCGCAGGGCGGGTGGAGGAGGAAGGGTGTGGGGGCAGGTGGCGGGAACCACACAGGCCTCAGTGGAGCCGGTGCCTTCATCTCAGAGGTCCTCACGGCAGCACTGTTGCCCCGGGAGGTGTCTGGGGACATGTGTGGGGGTCAGGGTCTTGCCACAGGGCAGGGGCACCATTGGTGTTCGCTGCGGGGCTGGGAGGCTGAGCCTACACCTGGGCACAGTCCTGCAGACCTAGCACCCATGAGCCACGGCCGCCTCGCCTGCCCTCATGCTGGCCTCAGGCACCCCTCACAGGTTGACGCACCTGGCTCACTGTCCCCAGCACCACACTCCTCGGGGATGGCTGCGGCTGGCGTGGGTACTCTCTGCAGCTGTGCTGACCCCACAGTGGGGTTGGCTTTGTGGGAGTCGAGCCCCAAGTACGTCATCAAGGGCTTCCATGCCCTGGGCTATGTTGCTGCTGGTGGGACTGAGCCCTTGCTCAGACTCTGGGAAGAGCCACTTCAGGCCTCACCCCTGAGACAGCCCAGAGGCTGGAGTGGCCTCTCCCCACCAGATCTGTGCAGGTCTGTGCCCCAGGGGCCCCGCTCACCCAGGAACAGGGTGGCTGACTCCCTGCACCCCTGGGGGCCCCGTGAGGTGCTTCCTTCGAGGGTCATGGGGTGGAGTGGGCAGAACACGGCTCCCAGGCGCAGGCCCGTGTGCCTCCCTCCAGCCCCCAAGTGCTCCTGGAAGTTTTCCCGGGGTCTCCACACGTCTATTTATGTCTGGCTTGTTTGAAACAGGACCCAGCAGGGCTGTGTCCGGCACCTTGTTTATCTGCCCAGACTCTTCGGGCTGTGCATTTGTTGAAGCGTTGGCATCATTTGTTCCACAGAACAGCAGTTCTTCACGTGTGGTCCTTGGGGTGTTTTCAGGGGGGTCTCCAAGACCAGCACAGTCATCTCGGGCCCCTTGCCTTTTTCTCTGTGTTGACATTCGCGGCAATGGCAGAGGGCTGATGGTGGGACACCTGCTGGTGCCTGGGCCCAGATCAAGGTGGCTTTGAGCTCGTGAGGCTTCTCGCCACCATCGCCAGCAGCATTCGGCAGTGACGTTCCTTGTGATGGAGCTGGAGGTTTGCGCACAGTGCTTTGTGTGTGCCATGTGGGCGTCTGGCAGCCAAGCTGAACCAAGCTCCTTTATTCTTGCAACACCAGTTTCCATGGAACAAACAGCGAACAGCCCTGCATACCCAGGCTTGGGTGTTTTCCTGAAAACAAACAAGTAAGCCCATCCCTGTAAGGAAAACAGCTGGGAGTATCTGGCACCAATGATAGAATGTTGAGCTTTCAAGTGACAAGAGGAATTTTTGAAAACTTGTTTCTTGCATTGTGAGTGTGACAGCTTCCGAATAATTCTCCACATGACCAGCGTGTGATTCCTCAAAATCATGCACAGGTAAAAGACCCATTCAAAGACCAAGGGGGGCCAGTGGGTTTTCATGAACAAAACTCACGCTCAATGAATGCAGAAAGTTGTCTCCGCACACAAGCGTTTATGTGTTTGTGAATGTGTCTCTGTGTACGTGTGTGTGCATGCGTGTGTGTGCACGTGTGTGCGCATGTCTGTGTGTGGTGTGAGTGCATGTGCACGTGTGTGTGCATGTGTTTGTGTCTGTGTGTGCATGTTTGTGCAGTGTGGTGTATTGCGTGTCTGTGTGCATGCATGCATGTGTGTGTGTGTGACTGCGTGTGTGTGCGTGTGTGCACGTGTATGTCCATATTTGTGTCTGTGTGTGCATGTGTATGTGAGTGCGTCTGTGTCTCTGTGTGGTGTGTGTACATGTGTGCATGCATGTTTGCACGTGCATGTGTGCATATCTGCATGTGTGCATATATGTGCACGTGTGTATGCACATGTTTGGGTGTGTCTGTACGTGAGTGCATGCCTGTGGTGTGTGTACATGTGTGCGTGCATGTTTGCATATGTACGCATGTGCACGTGTGTGCATATACGTGTGCATATATGCATGTATGTACACATGTTTGTGTGTGCATGTTTGTGTGTGCATGTGTGATTGCATGACTGGTGTGTGTACATGTGTGTGCATGTACATGCGTGCATATCTGTGTGTGCATGTATGTGCACCTGTGTATGTCCATGTTTGTGTGTGTGCATGTCTGTGAGTGCATGTCTGTGGTGTGAGTACGTGTGCATGCATTTGTGCGTGTGCACATGTGTGTGCATGTGTGTGTGTGCATGTGTGTGCATGGGCACGTCTGTCTCTGTGGTGTGAGTGCATGTGTGTGCATGGGCATGTCTGTGTCTCTGTGGTGTGTGTGCATGTGTGTGTGCATGTCTGTGAGTGTGCATATGTCTGTGTCTCTGAGTGGTGTGTGCACACGTGAATCCTCCTTGATGCTAGCTGCTCTTACCAGAGCCAGTTCTTGTGGGGAAGCTGAGTGCTCTGTAACTCCCGTGTCTCAGCTCCCTTGAGTGGCCCCTAGAGGCAGACGTGGGAGGAATGCCGCAGCCTCGGGGAACCAGGTCTGGCATTCTTGGTGCTGGTCCCAGGGTCCCGAGGCCTGCTTTCCACAGTCACGCTGTAGAGACAGCTCCTTGTGGAGACGCCTTCTGTGTGCAGGCACGAGGTTTCTCCCCTGCCCCAGGCTTCGGTGCGGAGTGTCTAGGGGGACAGAGCCACCAGATGTGAACGCTGTGCTAGTCACTCTCTCTGGTCTCTCCCTTGGCGTGGCCAGACTCCCTGGTGCATCTGGACATCGTGGCGGGCAACTGCCATTTACAGACACGGGAGGACGTTTCGCATGACCCGCCTTCTGTGTGTTTTCCCACTCTTTGCAAACCCATTGCTTTTCAGCTCGGAGAGTTGCTTTCCAGTTGTGCCGGCTCCGTGGCTGAGGAGGCGGTTTCTTTCGGGTTCTGCCGGCTCTGTGGCTGAGGAGGCGGTTTAAGGTCTTTTCTGTGCTGATGTTTTAGCTTTACTGAGATTTTGTTGCTTATCACACAATTCACCACTGAAGTGTCCTGGGCTGATCTGATGCCGATGGCCTCCGAGTCAAATGCTCTCTAAAGGAAATTCTCAGAAGATCTCCGGGGAAAAGCACACATAATTTACAGAATTAGAAAGCAAAGGATTTATAAGACATCACAAGGAATTCAGTTACCAGTTAGGACTGGTCACCTCCAAACTTAGGTACAAAGAACTTATTTACTTCTTCCAAGGAAATTTATTTGGGGGATTTTTTATGTGGTCTCAAGAGGGCAGTTCTTGGCCATGATGATGATGTCAGTGGCCGAAGCTGCATTCTGGCAACTCCAGATCCTGGGTGACTTTGCCTAGCTCTGCCCGGCCTGGTGTTGCAGGAAATACGCTAATTCCAGGCACGGAAGCTGGGAGTGCATCCGGTCTAGGGAGACTTTGCCTTTCTAAGAGGCTCTCAGTGCTGTTGATAGTGCACATTCGACCTTTGAGACTTGGAGAAATCAGATTGCAGAAATGATGCAGAGCACCTGAGCAGAACCAATCTGGCGTGAGACACACACACACACACACACAATCAGGCGCACCCACCCACACATATACACACAGGTACTCACACAGTCACGTGCACCCATCCACATACGTGCAGTCATGCACACACAGTCCTGCACACAGACCTACACATACACATGCACGCACACAGACATGCACACACACAGTAGGGGCCCTAAGCAGGCGTCCTTAGCCTTTCTGCTCTGAGCTCTGCAGCATCAGAACCTGCTGCCATAACTGAGCCAAGTGAACTCCTGAAGCAGGAGCATCCCCGGGCGTGGCAGGGGAGCGCCCACCACCAAGACTCTGCTGCTGTGCTCGGGGGCAGTTGTGCCTTTTCTGTTTTTCTTTCTTTCTATATTTCCAGGAAATCATGACATTAAAAATGACTTTTTCTTATGACGAATATTCATTGTAGGATATTTAGTGAAAATTCACACAATAAAAACTGTGATTCGTTTGTGCTCTCCAATTTTCTGGGTTTCCTTGCATTTTTCTGGCAGCTTCTATTCTCTCTGGGTGCCTCCGATGCACACATCGCAGATCCCAGGATGATCTTCCTGCCTGGTACGGCTGCCTCCTCCACGCCACCCCTCATTACCTGTGGTCTAGGAAGACTTCAGCAGTTCCCTTTCCAAGCTGCCCAAATAGCTGCGAAATATCTGCTGAAGTAAGAGGAAAAGGTTCGTTATCTTTATTATCGCTTGTTCACCTTCCAGCCTCCCTGTAGTGAGGGTCCTGTCCTGACACAGTGATCCCTGTGGCAAATTCTATTTTCCCCGAATGACCACATCACCTTTCTATTTCCCACACACAGGGAGAAGCTCTTCCTTCTTCCTTTGAATTTTGTCACCAGGCTGCTGAAGAGAAGGCGGCAGAGGTGACACAGCGTGAAGCTGAGGCTGGGTTGCAGAAGGTGCCACAGACTCCACCCGGCTCTTTCTCTTGCCCAACGTTCCTGGGAGTCCAGCCCCCATGTCATGAGGAAGCCCACGTCACCTGGAGAGGTTACAGGCACAGCCACAGTCAGCCACGCGCCAGTCCTGGGAGCCACCCTAGCTAACCCTGAGTGGAGCAGAGGCAGGGTGTCCACTCCTGGCCTTGCCCAAATTTCAACTCCAACTAAATAAATGTGGTTTTTTAAGCCACTGAGTTATGGGGTCATTTGTCCCACAGTTGTAGTAACCGGAATGACCTCCAAGGACCTGTCCCACTGTAAAGATTGGCAATCCTGTGACTTCTGTCTCCTGGACTCCTCCCAAGCCTGAATCCCTTCCCGGACGCTCACAGGTCGCAGCGTATCTTGGGTAACCCCATCCACTGCCCCCATCAAGCCAGCCCCCGGCCTGTCTCCTGTTTCCCGGAGCTTGCTCAGAGATAACAGATTCATCCGATCCTCCAGGAAGGGCCCAAGCGGCCTGGCTCCCTGCCCTCCAGCTCTTAGCTCTGTGTGTCTCTCCTTGCGGGAGCCCTCCCTGCGACACCTCCCGCTGCCTCTCAGCGCTGAGCTTAACACGGTGGCATCACCTGGGAGGGCTCAGTCTTACTGTCTCTTCTCCATCAGCCTCTGAGCTCCATCAGGGCCCCAGGTAAGTGATCACTCCTGTGCTTCCACAGCCCAGCGCCAAGCCCAGCCCTGCTCTGGGCCTGGACAATGCTCAGGACAGGACAGTGTGGGAGTCAGCCCCTGGCCCTGACCCTGGCTCTCGGAGCCAGCGCTGTTGCTTCCCTACCTCACTGGATGTTGCAGGAATGGGTTAGAGATCTGAGGACCACGGAGAGTTAGGGGTGAGGGGAGGATGAACCAGTCATGGGGACCCCCGGTATCTCTGAGTGAGTAGAGAAGGAAGGTGGTGCTGGCGGGAAGGAAGGACAGGTGCTGGCTGTGGGTTCCAGCCACTTCCGAGGTGCAGGCCTGGGGAGAGGAGGCAGGTGGGGCCTGCTCAGGGAGCCCCTGAAGAAGTTCAGAGTTGGCTGTGCTCCAGTTGGCCCCTGCACATTCCCCATGCCAGGCAGGCGCTTTTTCTCCTCTTTAAAAAGGCATTCCCTGAGCCTGGTGGAATGAGGCAAACATGGAAATCCCTGGGCTGCTCTCAGTGGTGGAAGAGGTTGGGCACCCTGGCGGCTTAGGGTGGGACTTGGCCTGCAGAGCCGAGCAGGTGCCCTTTTTCCTCCTTTTCTTTTCCTTTTGTCCATTTAATTTTTAAAATGTAACAGACTGTGGCCGGGCACAGTAGCTCTCGCCTGTAATCCCAGCACTTCGGGAGGCCCAGACGGGAGGATCACTTGAGCCCAGGGGTTTGACATCAGCCTGGGCAACATGAGGAAACCCCATCTCTACAAAAAGTATAAACCGTAGCTGGGTGTTGCAGCACACGCCTGTGGTCCCAGCTACTTGGGAGGCTGAGGTGAGAGGATCGCTTGAGCCTGGGAGGTGGAGACTGCAGTAAGCTATGATCATGCCACTGCACTCCAGCCTGGGCCACAGAGCCACAGCATGTCTCAAAAAACAAAAAAGTGACAGACTGCAAACAAAGGCACACCTGGGTAGAGGATGCACAGGAGCTCCTTGCACTATCCCTGCAAACCACCTTTAGGTTTGAAAATAGATAAAAATAAAAAGTTACAAAAAAGTAATCATCTGTTTCAAACATCCAGAAAAGTATAGAGAATAATATAACATCCCTGTCCACACCATCTAGCCTTAATGGTATCTCAACATTCCCCCTTTTTTTCCAAGTCTTTTAACTTTTTTAAAGAAAGAAGATTTCACAAATAAGAGTTTAAGCCCCTAGACATAGTTCCAAAGCTGTTCAGCTTGTCCACCCAGACAGAGAATCACAGTTCTGGATGAAGCATGCACTCTCCCCCAGCATGTTCTCCTACTTTACTTACACAGTATCCATGTATCTGCACACATGACTCACAGTGTCCATGTATCTGCACACACGAGATGGTATCCATGTATCTACACACATGACTCATGGTGTCCATGTATCTGCACACACGAGACGGTGTCCATGTATCTGCACACGAGACTCACGTCTGTGTATCTGCACACATGACTCATGGTGTCCGTGTATCTGCACACATGACTCACGGTGTCCATGTATCTGCACACATGACTCACAGTGTCCATGTATCTGCACACATGACTCACGGTGTCCGTGTATCTGCACACATGACTCACGGTGTCCGTGTATCTGCACACATGACTCACGGTGTCCATGTATCTGCACACGCATGACTCACGGTGTCCATGTATCTGCACACGAGACTCACGTCCGTGTATCTGCACACATGACTCAACGTGTCCGTGTATCTGCACACATGACTCACGGTGTCCGTGTATCTGCACACAGGACTCACGGCATCCGTGTATCTGCACACAGGACTCACGGTGTCCGTGTATCTGCAAACATGACTCATGGTGTCTGTGTAATCACCTCCTACTGTTTCATCATATCCTATAACCAGTTTCTCAGCTTCCATTCTGCTATCCTACAACTACTCTCCAGTAATCCTATGTGTAGGACCCTCCAATAACCCCCACATCACTCGGAGCAAAGGCCAGAGGCCCTGCAGCTCACCCCTGACGTCCTCCACCTGGTCCCCACAAGCCTCTGGCACCCTGGTCTCCTTGCTGCTCCCCCTGGGCCTGGATGGCTCCACCCCAGGGCCTTTGCATGGAGGTTCCTTTTTCTCAGACCCTCTGCCCCAGATGTCTGGGTGAGCAACCACCTCCACACCCTCAAGCTTGGTCTTCAACATCACCTGTCAACAAGCTCTCTTTTCACTACTTAAAAACCACAGCTCGCTCCCTCTCCCACACTATACTTTCTATTTTGTTTCTTTACCTCTCTTTCCTTTTTCTGTGGCCTGCATTAACTGGCTGTGTATGTATGTATGTGTGTATGTGTGTGTGTATGTATAAGTGTGTATGTATGTGCATGTGTGTGTGCATGTATAAGTGTGCATGTGTATGTATGTGCATGTGTGTATGCATGCGTGCATGCGTGCATGTGTGTATGCATATGTGCATATGTGCATGTATGCACGTATAAGTGTGTATGTGTATGCATGTGCGTATGTATGTGCATGTATGTATGCACACATGCATGCATGTGTGTATATATATGCGTGTGTGTATGTATGTGTGTGTGTATGCATGTGTGTATGTCTGCATGTGTGTATGTGTATATGTGTGTGTGTATTCCATAGCATGTTGCCCTCTGACATGCTGTGCATTTTTCTTGTTTATTGTATTATTATTCATGGCCTCACTTCCCCACCAGGATCCTTGTTTACGTTGCTCATTGATACATCCCAAGTACCTGGAACAGTGTCTGGTATATCGCGGATGTTTAGTAAGTCTTGAGAGGCTCACTGAGAGAACAGTGTTAATTTTCATGGTTTAAAACTTTATATAAATGGTACCATACTCGCTGCCGTACTTGCTGTCGTACTCGCTGCCGTACTGTGCACTTGCATTTTTGCTCCACGTTCCGTTTTTGGCATTTATCCACATTGATCCATGTAGCTCTCATTTATTTTAACTGCCATGTGGTATTTCGCTGTATATGCCCATTTCTTTATCGCTTCTCCCCGTGTTGGATATTCAGGGTGTGTCCGGTGCTTTGGACACACAGTGTTGTGAAGAATATTCTGTATGCATCTTCTAGCACATGCATACTTCTTGTGGTAGTTTCTCTCTCACAGTGGATGGCCTATTAGAATGACTAGGGAATTCTTAGCTATTAGTTTGTTCCCAGAAGTTCTGGTTCCATTGATCTGGTCTGGGTTCAGTGCTGCAGAAATGTTTTTTCTTTTAAAGACATTCCTGGATTACTTTAACGACAGCCGGGGTTGAGAACCACGGCTCCTGGCTCGAAGGAGCAGATCTATGTTTGTGTTCCTGGGCATATCTAGAAAGAGACATGCTTTCTTTCTGGCTTGTCATCTACTTGCTTCAATTTTCCTAAAGGTTGCTTTCAAAGTGGTGGCACCATGCGTGATCCCAGCGGTGAATGCAGATTCCCACGTTTTCATTAACATTCTTTAAGTTGTTTGACCCTTGGGGTTTTCTGATAGGATGAGGGTGAAACGCATCCTCTTGTTCCCACAGCGTTCCCCTAATTCCAGGGGCTGAGTTTATTGATCGTTCAAGCATCTTCTTTTGTGACGGGGCTGCTGATGTCCTTGACTCAAAGATGTTAAAAATACATTTAGAAGGATCTTTATTTTTTCCTGCTGCTGTACGAGGCACCCTTTCTGGCCCCGTGTTTCCTTGCCCTTCTTTCCAGCAGCAGATTTTACTCAGAACAACTTCAGTGCTGTGGACACAAAAACGCAGGCCTTGGAGAGGCGGGTCAGCCCTGCCTCGGGGCTGCTGAGTGAGGTGCCAGATGCGTTTGTTCCTCATTTACTCATTCCTCGCAGACTGGGTCGTAACACCATGTACCACCCTCTGAACCCAGAGATCAAGGGCTGGCTGGCCCTGTAGCCCCAAGGAGCTCCGTCACCGGCTAATGGGGAGGCGAACCCGTGGTGACCCACCCAGCGGCACTGCCAAGGGCTGAGCGTGGCGCCAGCGGCGGGAGGCCCGGGGTCACCGTCCCAGGCCGGGGCTCCGACCCCGACTCCGCAGGGTCCTCTCCAGGCACCTTCCATCTGGGGTCTGGCTTCCACTCCCGGCCGCGGCGTCCCGATTTCCAGAAACCAGGCGGCCGCTGGAGGGGGTGGAGGGGAGAAGGGGGAGCGGGGGCAGCGGGGGAGGGAGGAGAAGAAACGCTCGAGAAGGGAGAGTAGAGCGAGGAAGGACGCGAGGCGGGCGGAGCGCGGGGAGGTGCAGGGGGCGGGGAAGGGGCGGCGCCGCGAGGGCGGCTCCTGGCGGCGGGACTGTGGCTGTGGCCCCGGGAGAGCCGGGTGGGGCCTCGGGATGCAGCCGCCGGTGCCCGGGACCCTGGGCCTGCTGGACCCCGCAGGTGAGCGCGGGGCTGGGGGCTCATCTCGGCTCCTGCGGGGGAGCGTGGGGACCCCGGGGCTGGGAGTACAGGTCCCCGGCCGGCCCGGGCGGAACCTGTGCAGAGACGCGGCCCGGGGTCTGGTCCCTCCGCCTCCTTCGAGCTCTGTCTTTGGAACACTTTGCATTTCGCACTGGGGTAGGGCGTTCGTCCTACCGGTTCGTTCATTCATTCTCTTTCTCTCTCTCTGTCTCTCTGTCTCTGTCTCTCTCGCTCTTTCTGTCTCTGCCTCCTCAGTCTTTGCCCTTCTCTGACTCTGTGTCCGTTCCTCTTGGCCTCTCTCTCCCTGTTATGTTTTATTATGAGGAACAGGCGCCCCAAAGTGCGCTCCTTCCCCATCTCTTCCGTTTATTCCAACCTACACAATTTTCCGGGAAAACTTCGTTTGGAAGAGCGAGGTAGCCTTTTCCTGTTGGAACGTGCAGAGGCGCTCACAGAACTGGACAGTGTTGCTTGGTTTCAGCTCGCCCCTCTCTCGTGTTCCTCCCCGGTGTGTTCACGGAATCTCCAATTCTTCCACTTCCCGGATCAAGCCCGCTGCAGCCTCGGAGCCAGGCAAACGCTGGGAAAACAGGAAACCTGTTGCGTGTTCACCAGTTCGCAAGCCGGGCTCGGGGGCTCTGCTGGGAAGTGGCCAGGACTGGAAGGATGCCGGGTGTTTTCCTGAGGGGGAGAGGGCTGGGCAGATTTCAAAACAAAAGAGAAACAGAGTTCCCTAGAAAGTGAAGCTCTGACGGCTGGAGGGAGGGATGGAGTGGTGTCTAGGGGGCTCTGCCGCTCCCTCAGAAATAATCCAACACAAACTTCTGGGGATTAACCTCACAACCCTTTTACTGCGGCATCGTTCGGAACCGGACGAATTACTGTTACTTAAAATAATCAAATAATTTGGCTTCTTTCTAAAAGAAACCGCTATATGCCTTCCAATCTAAAGCAAAATGCTCTATGGTCAAATGTATTAATGTGGATTAGTCTATTGGTGTTTAATAATGATGACTATTATTATTTATTAACTAGTTTTATCATTATTAGAATGCCTTAATGTTTAAAAATAGCATCTGACTTAGATTTTCTTCTGACAAAGAACTTTAAACCTTAGAACAATACTTGGAGCTGGTCTTTTTAGTATATGAAACATTGGTGTATCTGGGTAGGGTTATGGGTCTTTTTGTTTGGAGCTGGTCTTTTACTAAAATGTATAAAGCATTGGTGTGTCGGGGTGGATTATGGTCTTTCTGCTTTGGGGTATCTGGGGGTGGATTATGGTCTTTCTGCTTTGGGGTATCTGGGGGTGGGTTATGGTCTTTCTGCTTTGGGGTATCTGGGGGTGGATTATGGTCTTTCTGCTTTGGGGTATCTGGGGCTGGGTTATGGTCTTTCTGCTTTGGGGTATCTGGGGGTGGATTATGGTCTTTCTGCTTTGGTGTGTCTGGGGGTGGGTTATGGTCTTTCTGCTTTGGTGTGTCTGGAGGTAGATTGTGGGTTTTTCTGCTTTGGGGTATCTGGGGGTGGACTATAGTCTTTCTGCTTTGGGGTACCTGGGGGTAGGATTATGGGTTTTTCTGCTTTGCCCTTCTTTGTTCACTACCCTGGGCATGTGTAAAATCAGGACGAAAGAGGAATTGATGGCTGAGTGATTACAGTTTTACCTGGGATTGTTACTTGGACACCATGACTGGTGTCCCCACATGATTAAATGGAACTCACTCTTCTTTATGGGCGTTCCAGGTTCGGCTGGCAGGAAGGCCGGATCTTAGAACCCTTCCAAGCAGTGCCACCTCCCATGCTTTGTGACATTCCCCTTCCTGGCTCTGTGGAGTAGAGGAAGTGGGTCTGAGGGGCAGGGAGAGCCTGACCTCCAGCCTCGCGTGTCTTCCAGGTAGGACCTGGCGTGGGCACAGGCTCCTGTGTTTCAGCTCCTCCAGCTAAGGCTGGGGAAGGAGCCAGGAAGGGGAGAGCAGGTCGGGTGGGAGAAGTGGGGGCTGGTGGGGAGTGACAAGGTGATATTCTGAGATATCCTAGATGGGCTGCACCTGGGGAAGACTAGAATTAGAAAAATCAGCGCACTTGATAGCAGAGAGGTAGCTGTTGGCCCATTCAGCTTCACATCTCAGAACTCCTCCTTGCAACTCCAGTGGGAGAAATGCTGGTTAAGAATAACTGCTATGCCATCTTAAAGTTCACACCACCCTGATGATTAGCACATGCATTACATTTACAAAAACCTATATGAGAGCCGACGTATCATGTCTCACTGGACGCTTATCACAATCTCAAGAGGTGGGTGAGCAGGTGGTTCTCATGATTTCCATCCTACAGGTCAGGAGACTGAAGTGCCTTCATTCATTCCGTACCAGGAGATGAGTGTCTATGTCGGATCAGGAGACGGAAGTCCCTTCATTCATTCCGTACCAGGAGATGAGTGTCTATGTTGGATCAGGAGACGGAAGTCCCTTCATTCATTCCGTACCAGGAGATGAGTGTCTATGTCAGATCAGGAGACGGAAGTCCCTTCATTCATTCCGTACTAGGAGATGAGTGTCTATGTCAGATCAGGAGACGGAAGTCCCTTCATTCATTCCGTACCAGGAGATGTGTCTATGTCAGATCAGGAGACGGTAGTCCCTTCATTCATTCCGTACCAGGAGATGAGTGTCTATGTCGGATCAGGAGACGGAAGTCCCTTCATTCATTCCGTACCAGGAGATGAGTGTCTATGTCAGATCAGGAGACGGTAGTCCCTTCATTCATTCCGTACTAGGAGATGAGTGTCTATGTCAGATCAGGAGACGGAAGTCCCTTCATTCATTCTGTACCAGGAGATGTGTCTATGTCCTCATCTGAGCCCCGGGAACCGGCGACAAACAAGAGACAGAGCTCTTGGCTCTCACAGGGTTCTCTTCTCCCAGGCTCAGGGAGATTAAATGGCCGCCCAAGACCACACAATGGGTCTGGACAGACCCAGAATGGTTTGGGTCCAGTCCCTGTAAGCTGCCTCTGCAATAGAAACCTATTGGTAGATATTTTAATTAATAGTTGGGGCACTTAGGAGCACTTTAATTTTCACAGTGCGTGTAATAACAGTATTTCCGGGACAGGAAAAATCAAGGAAATTATTCAGGCGATTTTAATTATCTTTCTTCTAAGTGAAAGCCCCTTTCTCTTGAAAATCTGACCTTATAATTATCTATTATGCTAATTATAAAGATATCCCACCTTCTTTTCTTGAGTTTATTTTTTTGTCTCATTTTTATGCTGTGTCATGTATTTATAAAATGTATTTAAGGTTGGGAGTCTTCTTTTTGTTATCTCTATTATATCTGGAGTCAAAATATCACCATTGTGTAATTGAATGAGATGATTTGCAACCATTGCTCCCAGTGCCCCATGTAAGTTCTGCTGTCTTTCTAGACTTGTATTAATCTAGGAATCTGTGATAGGAATGCTGATAAAAGGGTGGCTCATACCTTCTGCTTTTTATTTTGTAGCAGATGGGGGGGAAGTTAGACTCAGGAAAGAGGGGTAAACATAGCAAAGTTAGGTTGAAAACGGTTTGTAGGAGGATTTACCTGGTTTCAGAGGAGACGTGTCTAACTCTTCGCATAGTAATTAACAAGTCAGCATGTTACCGATGGACTTGACAAGGGCAGTTAGCCCAGTGGGTCTTGCTGGGCCCCCACTCTTCATGCCAAGGAACCGAACAGAGCTTCCAGCTTTAAGAACCAGAATCCAGTCACAGGGTTCCTGACAGACGGACGCCCACAGGAGGCTGGGACAGGAGCCCCACGGAAGGTTCTACCTGTGGGTCGAAGCAGACGCTGAGTCATCTGGTTAACTATTTTGAGCATAATATTATATGCATGCAGTGCGTTTAATTAAGAAAAATCGCACAACAAAATCCTTTGAGAAGGACAGCATTTGTCTGATAATTTTCTCAAATACTTAGTCCCATAAAATTTAGTTTTAGAAATTGTATTGCTCTTAAAATACATTTAAACAGTCAAAAGATTGGAATGGGAGCCTAAGGAAAAGCAGGAAAGGCTGAAGCGGGAATTGCGTGAGTTGAAGGCACCTGGCATTTGGCTGCATTGGCAGGTGTTACATGGAGGCTGGTGAGGGCCACCTGGAGCCTCTGGTCATGATCAAATGAGATAAGGAAGTTAGGCTGCTCTGAAAATCGACACACAGCCCAATCCCTAGATGGTGTTATTATCATTAATATGATTATTTTGTGTAATTCCACAATAGCTGTTTCATTAACTTCCAAAATGTGGAATTGCATATATTTTTAAATTTTGTGTCCATTTTTAAAAAGTTTACCTACCTTTCTAAAACGAATCAACCAGAACAGAGTTTCACCCACGGGAGGTGCCTGCCTTCCTCTTGCCCACTTGCTCCCAGCGTGGCTTTGCCGTTTCTCACCTCGACTTCCCGACAGAGACCCGGGATCTGTCGCCATCGCTCCTGTCTCTCGGGCAAACGACCGTGAATATATAACCTTTCAGGTTTTTAACAAATTGCAAGATTTCAGTGAAAAAATTACTATAAAGCATTGTGGTCCTAATTTAAGAAAAAAATGTTTTAAAAAGTACATAGTGCATTGAAAGAAGACCATAAGATTTTATACCTACTTGTTAATTTGGGTTACCATGAATTTTATTTTCCCTTTTGCATTTTTCAGTACTTTATGAGTGTTCTATAAAAAATCACTTTGCTCTTCTGAGCAGCGTAAAAATCACACTTTCCAACATATACCCACTGTCTCCCTTTTCCTTGTAAGAATGTCGTTATCATCTTCCCAACCTTTTCCAGTCCAACGAGGGTTGGCTTTTAGTTCAGAAATACCATGAGAGACACGGGGAAGAACTGTACGAGTTAGACGTGGGGAGGAGGAAGGAAGCCTGAGGCTGAGAAGCCAGGGACTGAGAGGCAGAGCTGGAGGAGGCCTCGGGCCGTGTGTTCCGGCTGGCAGGTGCGGCGCCCATCCCCTCATGCAGGGCAGGTGTCTGGTGCCTGGGCCTCGGTCACTTGAGGGGAGTGTCCTCCCCATCCAAAGACAAGAAAGGACGTGCTCCATGCACACGGGAAGGCAGGTGTGGCCTGGGGTGGGATGGGCCGGGGCGTGGGTGTGGGACACGGGGGCACGGGTTGGGGCTGGGGGAGCACAACTTTAACAGACACTGGGTGATGGATGTGTAGGTGCCAGGTCCTGGGCCGCCAGTGTGGCCTTGGGGCTCCTGGTGCTGTGCCAGCCCCTGCACCCACCTGCTTGTCACCCCTCTAGGCTTATTCAGCGTGACCCCTGCAGAAGCTGCCTTGGGGACCCGGAGGGCGCAGGTGTGGCCCTGGCTGCAGGGACCCCGAACCCCAGGGCATGTTCCTGAGGCTGGGTGTGGGGATTGCTCCCTGGCCCGCACCGGGCTGCAGCCTCTGGTGTCTCAGGAGGGTGGCTTTCAGAAGGAGGGCCTCACTCCACACTGGTGGTGCTGGGCTGAGGGTGCACTGTGCCATCACCAGGCCCCCCAGGGAAGGCTCTGCCCTCTGCCCGCTGCCTGTGGGTGACACATCCGGAGCACCCTGTCCCCAGCCCTGCTTAAGTTTTCTCCACTGAACTTGGCCTTTTCCAATGCCTGCAGCGTGTGCCTCTGTCTGGCGTCCCCTCTGCCTCTCACACGTGAGGATGCTCTGCAGGGGCAGGGGTGAAGGGGTGACTGTGGAGAGCACAGGGGTGAGTGTGGCTACTATACTCAGTGTGTCTATGCAGCAACATTTAAGAGAGGCCTTCAGGGAGTGCTGGGAGTGTCTAGCTGGAGACAGCAGGTGCAAAGGCCCTGTGGATGCCGCAACAAGCCTGCCTCTAAGGAGGCAGGAGATGGGGCAACCAGGGAGAGGCTGAAACCACTGCCTGTGGCCTGGAGTATAACACCAAGGACAGTGCCACTGGCCGCCTCGGTGCAGCGGGTCCAAGACGGGGGCAGCCTGGCTGGCTGGTGGGAGCCGATGGTTTATTACGTTGGCGAATGGAATGATCTGGTCCCCTCCAAGGTGGAAGGTAAAAAGCTATTTAGGATGAGATTCTTGGGACAAGTGTATCTTTGCAAGGGTCAAGAGGCAGGCAGGGTGGCTGTGCCGGGGGCTGTGCTGAGTCCAAGAGGGCCTTGAAGGAAGGCCGTGACCAAGGCCACACCCTTGCTGGGTCAGCTGGATAAAAACGGCTCTCTCAGATCAGCAGAGCAATTCTGCATCTGCACATTGATTTATAGTTTTGTGAAACTCATTTCTGAGGATGTAACAATCCCTTCCTTGGGTGTGATAACCTTGCCTTGCCATTGAGCTCTGCTGATGGGATTGCAGAAGCGTAAATCTTCAGATGCGGACCTTCTAGGGTGTGGACAATGTCTGCATGGCCGTCCTCGCTGCCGGTGGCTCTCCAGTGTGCGGTCGGTCTGCTTTCCCTGCACACATGCACTTACACATGTGCACACACACAAATGTTGATTTTCAAACTCTTGGAGTAGGAAGACCTTACCATGGTTTTTTAAATCCCCTATTTTGTTTGGAGTCACACAGGGATCAAGATGATTCAGTTTTCAAAAAATAAAACAAAGCAAAACAGATGGCACAGCTGGACGGCTGCTGTGTGCGTTCCTCTCTCCCTGCCCCTCCCCTGGTGGCAGCCCCCTCCCCCTCTGGGTGTGGCTGGGATAGGTGGGTAGAGAGGGTGTGTCTGTGAGCGAATGGTGATGATAAAACAGTAAACAAAAGATGCTCTTGTCCTCCTGGGGACACCAGGGGGAGAAAGTCAGATAGAGGAAGAGGCAGCCAATAGGAAGGAGTCCTTTCTAGTTTGCTTTCTTGAGTTCTGTGACAGTTAGAATTAGGTTTGGCCGCAAATACCAGGCTATCCAGTATAGTTGCTTATGGTCCAGAGATTTTATTCTGTTATCTAATGGAGGTTGGGGGTGGTCCCCTGAGGTGGGCCTGGAGGCAGGAGGGGATAGTGCATCCCAGGACCCCTGGGTAATGGAGCACGGCCCAGAGCCTGCTGGCCTGATGCCCTCCTGAGCCTGAGCCCTCACTGACAGGTCCTCGCCTTCCTCCCCACAGAAGGGCTTTCGAGGAGGAAGAAGACATCGCTCTGGTTTGTGGGGTCTCTGCTGCTGGTGTCCGTCCTCATAGTGACCGTCGGGCTGGCTGCCACCACCAGGACGGAGAATGTGACCGTAGGGGGCTACTACCCGGGGATCATTGTGAGTGCGCCGGGTGGGCGGCCTGGGCCGGGGAGGGCAGGGTGGTGTGTGGCTCTCTCAGGGTGGAGTACACGCCAGCTCACAGGGCTGGGGCTGAAGGTGGGGAGGCTTCGATCAGTGCCTGTGGTCGGCAGGGTTACGGCCCCCACAGACATGCACATCCCAATCCCCAGGACCTGGGACAGTGGCAGGTCCAAGGCAGAGGGGAATTGGGGTTGAGGTCCAAGTTGACCTTAAAATAGGGCCAGGTGCCCTCCATTGTCTGGGTTGGCCCAATGTGGTCACAGGGTGACCAGAGGGCAGGAGGGGGGCCAGAGCCCGGCAACAGGAAATGTCCAAGGTGGAGGAGGGGCCAGGAGCCCAGGATGTCCAAAAAGGCCGGACAGAGCCTCCCCAAGCGTCCTGGAAGGATTTTACCCTGAGGGACCAGGTCGACCACCATAGCCCATGGAAGGGGAAAGTAACTTTAAACGATTCCTACCAAGAAGCCGTGGGTCAAAGATGGTATTAGTGACGTGATCGTGTGGGAACGGCCAGAAGGTGGTGGTGCTGACCTCATCCACCCGTCAGGCCAGATTTTGGACAGTAAGGCGGCGAGGTAAATTGATGGTAACCTAATTGGCAAGAATTGGTCACCCAGATTCAAAAGTATCAAGGTTTTTTGAACTATGAAATTACATCCTCTGTCGTTAGTAAAAGAATTCTCCTAAGTGCCTGCATTCTGCACAGTGAACCTCTGTCGGAGTGGCTTGGATCAGCTGCGATGCCCTTCACATGCCCCAGAGCCTGGTTGCTACGTCATAAAGTGCTAAAGCAAGATTTTAAAATGCGGCTTCTTCAATCTCATTACTCTCACCTAAAGTACTACCAAGATTGGTAATAATATTGATGACAATCAGCAAAGATGAAAAATTTTTGGCTCTCAGTATTTAGAAATATTTTACAAATATTGTTTATTTCACCATTATATTTTCCTTTGTTTATATCTTAGGGTGTGCCTTAGACATCTACACTATCTACCTGTGTATAGTTTATGAATAAACATATACAAATAGTATCTGTGCAGAAAAAGCTTTATCAGTAAAATTGCAAGAGGCCAATGGTGTGGGGACCTTGGCCTCATGTGAGGGGCTTTTCTGCTTCCTGGGCAGAAAGGGGAGCCCAGAGGGCAAGTGGCTGTGAGGAGGGACCTCCAAGTGATTTGCGAAACATCAAGATCAGCCTTGAGTGGTTGTTTTTTTTGGTTTGTCCTCAAGCTTATTTAAGAGCTCCCTCAAAATAACATAATGAAAAACATCAATGGCTAATGCTCAAGCTATGCTCTGTAAAGAATCTACCTTCTGGGCAATGAATTAGTGCTGTGCTGACCAGATTGAAATGACCTGTAGTACAGACCGTTCTGAAAGCAAACTAGGGAGACGACAAATAAAAGCAGCTTCAAGGAAACGTGGCTAAGAGTCACTTCTGTGGAGACTTTCTGCCAAGGTAGAGACTTAAAAAGCTGATCTCAGAAGAAGCGGCCAGAACGTGAAAACATCTCAACATTTTCAAGAAAGGTGTGGTTTTTTTCAAATCCCCAAAAAATAAAACGTAGTGAAACAGATGTATTTTAATACATGTATATCGAAGTGAAATGTTGATATTTCTGACCTGTGGAGTTGAACTGCAGTATTTTGAAGCTCAGCACGTGAAGAAATATCCCTGTTATCCCTGGAGAATTCTCAAACCATTGGTGAGAGCCACATGTGTGCGTGTCTATCACCACAGACGCACAGACAATTACAGAAAAGGCAAAACTATTTACATAAAGAAGTCCGGTTTCCAGTGCATTAAACTTGACACCACGGCCCCAGCAACTCCAAGGCTGTGCTGGGTGGGCCACCCCTTCCAACAGACACTCACTGGGAAGTGCGACCGGCCCGGCGCACCTGCGTGCGAGCAAGAGCCGTCTTAGGCCTCGGCACGATCGCTGGCAGCTCCAGGTTGGCTGCTCTGAGCCAGATTTTCGGTGGGTGTTGCTGAAATGCATGTTCTTCATACTGATTTTAAAAATTCCTCTGCCAGGTGGGCGTCACCTGCCAGGACGGGCCCTGGGTGGAGGGTGCGGATGCCCGGCCGGTGGCCTCTGTTCTAAGACAACACAGTCGCATGTCTATTTCCCGACATCCCGGTATCATTTTCTGCCCAGAGCTGGGGCTTCCTCTGGAGCAAGAGGGCTCCGTCGGACCCCTGGTGGCCTGTGCTGCAGCCCGGGGCCCCCTCTGTGCCTGGCCCAGGTGCCCTTTCCCCACACCTGGCACCTCCCTGCTAACGGTCTGCCCTGCTCACTCTCCCGAAGCAGCAGCCCTCAGAGTTAGGCCGTCTGAGCAGGGGTCACAGGTGGCCCTGGTGCCTGGCAACCCTTCTTTTGAAACACGGCTGTAGTTCCCTAATACCTTACCCAGGAGCCATGCTCAGGGGCATCTCAGACCCGGAGAAGACGGGACAGATGGTGGTGCTTGGTGGCCCTGGGTCCCCGAAAAGATGTTGTCTCTGGGGGAGGAGTGGGAACTTCTCTTACCCCAGAGTCACAAGCCAAACAGCTGCATCATTAAAAACCTCTGAGCAGAGAAGACAGGACAGGTGACGTTGCAGAGACGCCTGCCCAAAGCCAGCAGACGCACCTGCTGCTCAGTGGTTGAGGTTCTTGAGGTAGGGATGTCTGGCCTTCGTCCCTGGATAAAATGCCTTTGAGGGCGGGATTATTTGCTTTAAATGTCAGTGTTAAGCTTCCAGGCACGTTAATGAGTGTTTCTCTCTCGTTCTTCCTTTGGTTTTAGCTCGGCTTTGGATCTTTCTTAGGAATTATTGGCATCAACTTGGTGGAGAATAGAAGGCAAATGGTAAGAAAGTACATGGGGTGGTGGGGAGCATGAGTCCCTCATCAGGGGATGGTACAGCTGCACTGGGGCTCTGAGAAGAGTCAGCCCTGCCTCCCCAGCACATTGGTGTCTACAGGACCAGCTCTGAGGTTCCCGGGCTGTGGCCTGCACAGTCCTGGATACAGGGTTCAGCAAGTACCATTCACACCTTAGTCTAAGCGAGCATGGCCCTGGGTTGCTGGTGCATCAACCTCACATGGTGTGCAACCACCAACGGTGAGGCCTGGGAAGCTCAGAGAATGTATGAAGTTTGGGAGGGGGGTGGCAAATTAAATTAAGTCCTAGTGTGTAAAGTTCAGGCAAAAACATGTGCATAAGCCTCTCTTCCTTTTGAACCAGTGGCTCTAGAGTCTTGTTTTCCGTCTGAGTTTGGTTAATGTTTATCTTGCCCAGACTAAGAGGAGAGGTAAAGACATAAAACCAGGAGGAAGCCCCTGGTTCACATGGCAGCAATGCAGAGTGAAATCTAGACACTGCCTGTCCATGATGTTCGTGGCTGTATGCACGGCAACAGCGATCAGGTTCAGCTGGAAGTCTGTTTTGTTGATGCACTGTTTTGGGGACTGTAACTTTAAAAACAAAAACTGGCTAATTTTGTCAGTTCATGGTGGCAGCCAGGATTGAATTTTAAGAGCAGGGTTTAGAGGGGAGGTGGTTGGGCCATTTCTGCCTCATCTCCCAGTTGTTGCCTCAGAGCAGGCTGGAGTTCTCAGCTCTTCCCTGCACCGGCTGTCATGTTACTGTATCATCCAGTGTGCAAATGACCTATGTCGGGCCCCCAACCCCTGCCTGTTCCCAGTTCCCAGGCCGAGAGGGAGGGTGAGATGGCTGGGCCGCGGTGTATGCCCTCGGAACCCCGTGTGTTAGTCTGTTTTCACACTGCTGATAAAGACGTACCCAAGACTGGGCAGTTTACAAAAGAAAGAGGTTTAATTGAACTCACAGTTCCATGTGGCTGGGGAAGCCTCACGATCACGGCGGAAGGTAAGGAGGAGCAAGTCCTGTCTTACGTGGATGGCAGCAGGCAAAGACAGAGCCTGTGCAGGGAAACTCCCCCTTGTAATAACCATCAGATCTTGTGAGACTTACTCACTAACATGAGAACAGCACGGGAAAGACCTGCCCCCATGATTCAACTGCCTCCCACCAGGTCCCTCCCACAACACATGAGGATCCAAGATGAGATTTGGGTGAGGACACAGCCAAACCATATCAGCCCGCATGGGACCCAGCAAACTCCCACTGCTGCCCAGGAAACTGACCCTTGGGCAGATGGAGCCTGACCGTGTGAGGGTGGGAGGTCCCTGGAGGGTTGGGGGGTGGCTGCAAAGACACTGGGATTCTGGTGGAGCAAAGTGCTCTGTTCTGCATATTAGAGACAGTGTGCACTGCAGGGTGAGCTGCCGTTCTTGGCTAGCAGTTGCAAAGAGGTGGAGAGATAGGCCCGGCATTTCCTCTCCCACCCACCCCCTGTTGTTGGCTCCCGAGGGTGGGCGTCACAGCTGACCAGGGTGGGCAAAGGCCTCACACACACCAGTCACAGAATGGTGTTGGAAACAGAGGCCACCTTTGGGAGCCAGCATGCCCCCATGATGGTCTCTAGACAGCATCTCTTCAGAGTCTGGAGCTGCTTGGTGCCTGCAGGGAGGTGGGTGGGCCTGAGGATGGAAGGCCTCCTGAAGACTTTTCCATAAGATTTCCCCAAAGAGGCAGAAGCTGGGTGTGAAGCTGGGCTTTGGCGATGCACAGGATGGGTGGACAGTGTGGGTCTGTTTTTCTTTCCTTTTAAAAAAATGGCTTTAATGAGATATAGTCCACATTCCATATAACTCACCCATTTAAAGCACACGATTCAATGGTTTTTAGTGTATTCGCAGATATGTGAACCATCAGCACAGCCAGTGTTAAAACATGAATCACATCAGCAAGAAACCCACACCCTTCTCTTAGCACCCTACCTACCCAGCCTAAGCAACCAGGAATCAACTTCCTGTCTCTGTAGATTCCTACTCTAGGCTTGCCTGCGGAGGGAGTAATGTGTGATATGTGTTCTCTGTAGATTCCTACTCTGGGCTTGTGTGTGGAGGGAGTAACGTGTTATATGCAGTCTCTGTGTCTGATGTCTGGGCTTGCGTGCGGAGGGAGTAACGTGTTATGTGCGGTCTCTGTGTCTGATGTCTGGGCTTGCGTGCGGAGGGAGTAACGTGTTATGTGCGGTCTCTGTGTCTGGTGTCTGGGCTTGTGTGTGGAGGGAGTAACGTGTTATATGCGGTCTCTGTGTCTGGTGTCTGGCACTGCGCATGGTGTCTTTAAGCTTCCTTCGAATTTCCTTGCTTTCTATGGCTGAATAATAATCCACTCTATGGGCCGGACATGGTGGCTCATGCCTGTAATCCTAGCACTTTGGGAGGCCAAGGTGGGCGGATCACGAGTTCAGGAGTTCAAGACCAGCCTGACCAACATGGTGAAACCCTGTCTGTACTAAAAATACAAAATTAGCCGGGCATGGTGGCACATGCCTATAATCCCAGCTACTCAGGAGGCTGAGGCAGGAGAATCACTTGAACCTGGGAGGCAGAGGTTGCGGTGAGCCGAGATTGAGCCATTGCACTCCAGCCTGGGTGACTGAGCAAGACTCTGTCTCAAATAATAATAATAACAATGATGATAATAATAATAATCCACTGTATGGATGGGCCACACTTATCCATACACCAGTTGATGGACATTACAGCTGTTTACAGACTTTGGCTATTGTGAATAATGCTGCTGTGAACATTTGTACATAGGTTTCTGTGTGAAAATGCATTTACATTTCTTTTGGGCATGTACCTAGGAGTGGAATTGCTGGGTCATACAGTAATGCTGTTTAATAGTTTGAGGAACTGCCAGACTGTTTTCCAAAGTGGCTGCCCCATGTTACATTCCCACAGACAGGCATGAGGGCTCCAGTTTCTCCACTCCCTCACCAGCACTTGTCACTGACTGTTTGATTCTAGCCATCTAATGTGTGTTAAGTGGTATCTCATCGTGGTTTTGATTGCATTTCCCTGATGATTAGTGATGTCGAGCATCTCTTCATGTGCCTATTGGCCATTTGCATATGTTTTTGGAGAAATGTCTGTTCATTTCCTTTGCTCATTTTTACATTGGGCTGCCTTTTCCTGTTGAGTCATCAGAGTCATTTATGTATTCTAGATACAAATCGCTTCTCAGATATGTGATTTGCAAATATTTCCTCACATTCTGTACATTGCCTTTTCACTTTCTTAATGGTGTCCTTTGAGGCACAAAAGTTTTTAATTTTGATGAACTCTATTTTTTCTTTTGTTGTTCATGCTTTTGGTGTCATATCTAAGAATGTTTTACAAATCTAAGGACATGAAGATTTACCCCTAGATTTTTCTAGAAGAGTTTTATAGTTTTAACTCTTCCATCTTGGTCTGTGATCCACTTTGAGTTAACTTTTGTGTATGGTATGATGTAGGAGTTATTATAGTTTTAACTCTTCCATCTGGTTCTGTGATCCACCTTGAGTTAACTTTCTTCATGGTGTGAGGTAGGGACCCATGTTCATGCATTTACGGACATCCAGTTGTCCAAGCACCATTTGCTGAAAAGACTGTTCTTTTCTCATTGAATGGTCTTGGCACCCTTGTTGAAAATTAATTGGCCATACATATATGGTTTATTTGTGGACTTTTAATTCTGTTCTTTTAATCTATATGTCTTTGCTTGTGCCGGTACCACAGTCTTGATTACTGTAGCTTTAGAGTGAGTTTGAAATAAGGGCTTGTGAGTCTTCCAGCTTTGTTCTTTTTCAGGATTACTTTGGCAATTCTGAATCCCTTGCAATTCCATATGAATTTTAGAATCAACTGGTCAATTTCTACAAGGAAGCCAGCTGGGATTCTGGTAGGGATGTGCTGAATCTGTAGCTCAGTGTAGGGAGTGTTACCATCTTAATGTTAAGTATCCCAATCCATGAACATGGAATGTTTTCCCAGTTATTTAGACCTTCTTTAGTTTTTAAAACAATGTTTTGTAGTTCTTAGAGTATAAGTTTTGTATCGAATTTACTTATTTTTCAGTATTTATCAAATGAAGTACTTACCAAATTAAATTTATTCTTAGGTACTTTATTCTTTTTGAGGCTATTTTGAGTGGAATTGTCTTCTTAATTTAACTTCTGGGTTGTCCATTGCAAGTGTTTAGAAATACAGTTGACTTTGTATGTTGATCTAATATCTGCAACCCTGTGGAACTCATTTCTTTGTTCTAGTAGTTCTTTAAAAAATGGATTCCTCAGGATTTTTTATCTACTAGAGCATGTCAAATAGAAACACTTTTGCTTCTTCCTTTCCAATCTGGATGCGTGGGGACCATTTCTATGGCTTCGGTAAAAACACATGGGTACTGGAATGACAGGATAAAGACCCAAGAGTGACGGCCACTGCCAGAGCCGTGTGGTGTTCACCTGTCCACGGGCTTCCCTCACCTGGGTGAGGAGGGCACCTGGATGCCCCAGACCAGAGCCTCTGAGGGGTTGTCTGTGATGCCTGTGCAAGCTCATTTCTGCCTTTTCAGGAGAGGCATTCTTCTGGGCTGATGTTGTATGGTGAACCCATATTTCACAATCTCACATTAATTTAATACTTGTGGTAGCTGGAACCTGGCTGTCCGTGAGTGCTGCGTGATCGTAGGAAACTTACTGAAGCATTTCAGCCTCAGTTTCTTCATTTGCATGGTGGCTGGGAACATTTGAGCCAATGCACATGAGAATGTCTTGTTCATGACAGGTTTCGAGAAAGTGGTGGTCATTGTTATACACTGGTTTTAAGTGCATAGATGTCAGAACATTCAAGTTATTTCAAAAGGCAGCAAGGCAGGCTGTCAACGTCAGCTACAGAGAGAACGAGTGTATTTCCAATGCATCCAGACACACATGAACACTTTTTTCTCGATTTATTTTTATTTTAAATTTTTACCATAGAAAACTTTAAGCACATACAAGGGTGGAGAAAATCGCATAATGAACCCTCCGTGCCCCCCACCCAACTCCATCACTTGTCCTGTTCACCCCCCGCCTAATTCTTCTCTTCTTTTGTTGTTTAGAAGCAAATGCCAGACATGGCATCATTTCATTTATAAAGATTTCACTCTGTTCACTTAAGGGATGAAATCTGATCATTAGGAATGGCTTCGCCATTATCCCTACCCATTATCATGTTAGTCTCCGGTGACATCTGAAGAATGCCCCAAATCACATCAGCTTTAGATATTTTTCCACTGCTGAATGAGTTACTGTTTGCTCCTCACCCAAACAGACATATGAATCATTTATTTCAGGAAGAGCTCTGTAACCTGGCACAGTCCCATAGGCCCCACAGGGATGGGAAAGGGAAGGGCATAAAACAGTGTTAACTGACAATTCTCCTGTGCCCCACGTATGTGCACACACAGAGACACACACGATACACTCCACACAGTACAAAACACATGCATGCCACACACCACACACACACAACACACATGACACACACACCACACAATACACACCACATATACCACACACCACACACACTATACACAACACACACCACACATAAGACACACACACCACACATGACACACACACCACACAATACACACCACATACACTACACGACACCACACACACTACACACACCACACACCACACACAACACACAATACACAATACACGCTCCACACAATACACTCCACACACCACATCCAACACACACTCCACACACAACACACAATGCACACCACATACACCACACACAACGCACACCACACACAAGACACAATATACAACACACACTCCACACAATACACTACTCACACCACACACACTGCACACAACACACGACACACACCACACAATGCACATCACACACACCACACACCACACACTCCACACAATACACAACACACACCACACATGACACACATCGCACACACAACACACCACACACCACACACACCACACACTCCACACACACCACATACACCACACACAGCACACAACACACACAACACACAATACACAACACACACTCCACACAATACACTACACACACCACATATATGACACACACACTACACAATGCACACCACATACACTACACAAACCACACACCACACACACCACACATACTATACACACCACACACAGAAGTGTTTGGTCTGGACTGAGCCCGTTTTCTCCATTCCTCTAAGTGCTGGAGGGTGAGGTCTCGGCCGCCTTCCTTGCGCCCTGCTTAGCTTCTGCTCAGGGCCTCGCTGTCGTGGGAGCCCCATCAGCCTTCCTGGGGCGTCAGGCCCTGCACCTTCTCCTGTGGAAGCTGTGAGGGTCTCCGCCCCTTTGGGTGGGGCTGGTGGAGAGTGGTTTCTGGGATCCCTGGATGGCAGTGTTGGGTGGCTCTGCGGGTCACCGGTGAGGACACTGTGAGCTGCCCAGGGCAAGAGCCCGTGCCAAGGCCCCACGGCCCCGAGTAGGTCCCACAAGGGCCGGGTGTTCTGGAGGACAGGCGTTGAGTGGGCCCCATCCACTTGCCATCCAACCCTGGATCCCACGACCTCACCCACAGTGGGGGAATAACTAAGGGAGTGGAGCACAGGCGGAGCATGGGCACAGGCGGCCACACTCGCTGGGCACCCAGCTCGGGGTTGGTCCTGCCGGGCCCACAGCCTCACCACCGAGGCCTCTTTCCCTGAAGCTTGTGTGGCCCTGATGAGGCCCCAGCTCTCCGTGCCTGTCAAGCACTGGGGGGTGTTTCTCTGAGGCCGGTGGCCCCGCATCCCCGCCCAGGGACCATGGGACCCCTGCGGCCCCACAGGTGGCTTGAGTCAGACTTTCCCAGGTGCACGTGGCCTGTGGCATCGGCAGGTCTCTGTGTGCAGCCATGTGCGGCCTGTGAGCTGAGGCTGAGTCTTCCGGGCCGCTCCTCCTGGACTGTGGTGGGACCTGCCCAGGACACCAGTCCACACCTCCTCCATGCAAACGCCTCAGGCCACACCTGCAGGGGACGGGGTGAAGTTCAAAGAGGACCCTGTCTCATCCCCCACTCTCTGCTCAAAGACACTGCCACCTGAACCCTCCAGACTTGGGTTAATTTTGGGAGAAGGGTGGGCACTGGCACAAGGGTGGGTGAGTGGAGCGACTTGGGGGCCGCCCGCCCTGCCTTCTTTTCTGGCTGCCTGGGCATCTGCCACAGAAACTAGGTCTAGTTACAGGAAAATCAACCAAGTCCCAGGTTTTAGGCCCCTGAGCTTGGAGGCCTGTGGGATCGTGCACCTGCCACTCAGGGGCCGACTTGGCGGCTCTGGTTTCTTAAACGCACCTCTTTTCTGTGGGTGGCACCTGCTTCCTGTCGTCCTCCCGACAGCCACGTCGAGCCCAGACAGGCTGGAGCCGGATCCCCACCCTGCTGCTGTCCGAGCTGTGAGCTGTACACGTGACCCCGCCTCAGAGCTGCTGGCAGCGTCCCACGGCCACAGTGGGGCCCTAGCAGGCCCTCGCCTCAGGACGCCTGCTTTTTTCTGCTGTCTGAGCAGCCTTGCCTCCCTGGGCACGCCTGGTTAGCAGGGGCTGGAGTGCAGCCTCCCGGACACGTGGGGCCGAGTGTGACACTCAGAGGGGTCGCTGACCTGGAGCTTCCCGACACGGTGGGCACAGGCGACCTGTTCCCACCTTGGTTTTCCCTTGGTTGTCTCCCATCCTGATGCGTGAGCCGGTGGCGCTGACGCCCTGGTGAGCAGGAAAAGCTCCTCCTCGTTCTGCAGCAGAGCCACACCCCATGCTGAGCATCCCTGACGCCCACCCACAGGTCCCAGGAGCCAACGCCTATGGATGCATTGGTTACGAGGTAGAGCTTTGCCTAGGGTCACAGGTGCTTGGGCTGTCTGCTTGTAAAGTGCCCTGTCTGAAACCAACACCTGGAATTTCTATTTTTGCTGCCACAGAAGCTGCATCCACATCAGCTTGTTTGGAAAATCCAACTCATTTTCTGGCTGGGTCCAAATATCTGCATATTTTTGGACAGGGCCCTGGAATTTCTAATGGAAAGCCACAGCCAGATCTGTTTCTGTGGCCACTCCGCAGGGAGTTACATGTCACCGGAGCCTCGGCGTCTGTTGGAAGATGTGGTGCACTTTGGGGATCTCTGTCTCCCTCTAGCTCTGTCTCCCTCTCTATCTCTCTGTCTCTGTCTCCCTCTCTATCTCTCTGCCTCTCTTTACACCAGCACATCTGGATTTGAACCCAGACCCAGCCTCTTGCCAGCTGTGTGACCTGGGCGGGGCCAACAGTGCCTGTCAAGCCTGGTGGAGTGTCTGCCCGTTCCCAGTGCAGGGCTGGACAGTGGCGGAGGCTGCCAGCTCTACCCGCTGACTGTGCACCCCAGACTGCTGTGGGGCCGAGGAGAGGCGCGGTGGCCCCGGCTGTGTCTCTGGGAGCAGTTCCCCCAGCGCTGTGCTGACTCCAGACTCAGCCCAGAAGGCAGGGACTGCGGTATGTGGGATGCACGTGCTTCAGCACCTAGAACAGCTCCCCCCCGGGTCCACCAGGCTTTGCTGAAAGGAGGATGGTCTTGGGAAGGGAATCCCCAGGGTCCCTGCACCAGGTCCCTTGTCCTAAGGAGGGGGATGAGCCGTCTCCCTAGGTCATGGGGGGAGCGAGGGCGGCGCTTCCTGCCACTGCCTTTGCCCTGTGCAGCCTGGGCGGCCTCAGACAGAGCCTTCCTGGGTGGGTGCTGTGGCTCTGCCTACCCCTGAGTGCCTCCTCCTTGGCTGACCCTGTCATTCACCACCTGAAACCATTGCTAACAATAACCAATCCAGGTGGTGCCGGGCAGGGCTGCGTGGTCTCTGGGGGTTTCCTGGACGACTGTGGACCGGTCAGGGCTGGCCAGGGTCACAGAGAGGAGCCCACAGCTGCCTGTGCCAGGGTGGAGGGCCTGAGGGGGTGGACAGCACAAGGCTAGTCCTGAGCTTGTCAGGAGACGTGGATGGAATGCATTCCTGTAGAGGAAGGCTCGGAACAAGCTGCCCTCCAGCAGGATCAGTGCAGGACAGGCATGTTCCTGTCTGGCAGAACCCTGCAGTATAAAAAGCCGGCTGAACAGGAATCAGGTGATTTTGGACAGGGGTGGAGATGTGAGGGATGGAAAGGGGATCTTTAGCTTCAGTATGTCATCTCCCAGCAAGATGAGAGTCTGAACCTGTGGTGTAGCTGGGTCTGCGACAAGCAATGGTATCAGCTGCTGTAACGATGTGATGATGATCACCTGTGGTGCCATGGCGTCTTCTCCCAGGTGAGTCTCGATTTCACCTGCTGTAATGATATGACGATGATCACCTGTGGTACTGTGGCGTCTTCTCCCGGGTGAGTCTCGATTTCACCTGCTGTAATGATACGACGATGATCATCTGTGGTGCCATGGCGTCTTCTCCCGGGTGAGTCTCGATTTCACCTGCTGTAATGATATGACGCCATGGCATCTTCTCCTGGGTGAGTCTCGATTTCATCTGCTGTAATGATATGACGATGGTCACCTGTGGTACTGTGGCATCTTCTCCCGGGTGAGTCCCGATTTCACCTGCTGTAATGATATGACGATGGTCACCTGTGGTACTGTGGCATCTTCTCCCGGGTGAGTCCCGATTTCACCTGCTGTAATGATATGACGATGATCACCTGTGGTACCATGGCATCTTCTCCCAGGTGAGTCCCGATTTCACCTGCTGTAATGATATGACGATGATCATCTGTGGTGCCATGGCGTCTTCTTCCGGGTGAGTCTCGATTTCACCTGCTGTAATGATATGACGATGATCACCTGTGGTGCCATGGCGTCTTCTCCTGGGTGAGTCTCGATTTCATCTGCTGTAATGATATGACGATGGTCACCTGTGGTACTGTGGCATCTTCTCCTGGGTGAGTCCGGATTTCACTCAACTGCCTCACTAACCTGACATTAGGTTTTTGTTGATCTTTTTCTAGCCTGGGCAGGGCCTCCACTGACCCATAGAGAAACACCCACAAATGCTCACTCCTGGCCACTGGCTGTAAGAGTTGAAGAAAGAAGAAACATGAAAAGCAGCTCAATAGTCAAAAACAGGTTTATTTTGGAGAATAAACCCTAGAGGGGCTTCGGGCCGATTTAGGTCTGGAGTGTTCTCTCTTACA
Source organism: Gorilla gorilla gorilla (assembly GCF_029281585.2). Lineage (NCBI taxonomy): Eukaryota > Metazoa > Chordata > Mammalia > Primates > Hominidae > Gorilla > Gorilla gorilla. The sequence continues at coordinate 128,609,012 of NC_073238.2, forward strand.
GACTAAAGGTATTTAAGGATTTAGGAAGTGGAGCTTGTCGCAGGTTCAGAGTGTTTTTGGGTGGAGGGAGTTTTATGGCAGGGTTGGAAGGTTTCGGGTCAGAGGGGAGTTTATCTTGGGGTCGGCATGTTTCTGGTCAAAGGTGTCATTTGTGGTTTATGGTCACGCTGATATTAGACATTAGGTTGATGTTTTTGGGCTGGATTTTGGGGGTTTTTAATCAAGGGGAACTTAAAATGGTGGTGTTTGTCCAAGATGGCGATGTTCCTGCTCTGTCAATCCAGACCCTGTAGTTGAAAAGGACGAGGGGTGATGTGTTCTTTCTGGCTACTTCCTGCTGAGAGAGAGTGGTCCTTACGGGGCACCGAATGCGGCACTGGACTTTTGGGGGCTTAGAGGCAGCATCTGCTGATACATCTAGGAGTGGAAGAGGTGGATTTGTTCCCGGAAGCACTCTCTGTTTTGGGGGTGTAGAGGGAGCATCTGCTGATACATCTAGGGGTGGAAGAGGTGCATTTGTTCCCGGAAGCACTGTCTGTTTTGGGGGTGTAGAGGGAGCGTCTGCTGATACATCTAGGAGTGGAAGAGGTGGGTTTGTTCCCGGAAGCGCTCTCTGTTTGGGGGCGTAGAGGGAGCGTCTGCTGATACATCTCGTCTTCAGCTTACGGGGCTTTAAGAAAGCACAGCTTAGGTTTCAGTGATTTCCAGTTAGAAAAGTGGGGAAAAAGGAAAAATTGAAAACATTATTTTGGAGACTCGTAGCCAGAAAAATTAGAATTTAATCTAAACTGTAGAAAATAATAACAATTGAAAAACATCAGACAAGACTGGAATTTAACAACAGGTGTGCTATAGTTTTTGAAACAATTTTCTCTCTCCAGTTTTCCATTTTTATTAAAAGACACATGGTAGGACTGGTTTACTTTATTATACTTGGCTTAATTATTTGTATACAGTGCAGCAAGAATAATTATTTTTCACATAGGCCTTTTAAATTGTCTTTGATGGAACTTTGTTTTATAGAAGGAATCTGAGATAAGACTTTTTAAAGCTGAGCCCAGCCATGGAATTGTACCATTAAATACCTATGAGTTGGGTGAATTCCTCTCCTGTTGAGGTTCCTGGCCTGTCAGAAAGTGACATTCTTTACTTACCCCAGATCAGAACCCCTGTGCAGGGACTGTGTACACAGAATAGGAGGCCAGTTTCCAAGGCCTTTCTTGGCTTCATAAGTCAAGTTTGATTCCTTAAAGGAAAGCACACCATTCCAACCAAAGTCTTGGTAAAATAACCAGTTTCTCCAATTGTGTCCTGTTACAAAAGAAAACAGATTCTTATTGCACTTATGCAAATCACTATATTGCCATAACTTAAGAATAGTCACAAATACTTTCCAAATTCTGGAGAAAATCAGGTAGAGAGGAACAAATAAGCTCCAAATTTTGCTCATGGGAGTATACTAAATTGTTAAAAGCTGTCAGTAGCTCGCAAGACGTTTCCTTGACTCTGAAAAGCAAAACAAAGGATTAGCAACATTTTAAGCAAAATGTCAAAATGATCACTCCAATCTCCTGTTGGTTCAGTTCATGTAGTTAATTCCTGTCCTGCCTGATATTAATGAACATTTTAGCTCTTCAAGAGTCCTGAACATTTTTCCTCTATTCTGATGTCACAGCCTTCAAAGTTATCAGAAACCTGCATTGAAGAGCACCTGGTAAAGCTTTATAGCTGATTATAAAACCACCTTCTAAACAGGACCAAAACAAGACGACAATTGCCAATGGATGACAAAATGTTTTAGGGTGGCCATAGTTAAAGACACAATTGACAAGGAAATCTGTTACCTTGTGGCACTCAATAATTTTAACGTAACAATGATAATTATTGCTGATAATGTACACTAAAATATATCAGAATTATAGAAGTATCCCATAACTTTGGAACACATACCAATAACATATTTATACAAACACAGCCCAAAGAAAGCCAAACACCATTGCATATTTGACAATGCTTCCTGTATAATTTTTATACCAAATAAGCCGAATTTCACCTTTACATTAGTGTACTATTAATGTTAAACCCCATTCTTAATAAAACTTTATAGACCTATTTACCCAATTTTAATGTTTGATCATAAGGTAAGATTTTTATAGACCTTTTATAACTCCTTACAATTTTTGTTAAAGAGCAGGCTAGTGCTCTAAGAGAAACCCATTGTGCTTTTATTTTAATGCTTAATTTGCAGAAAAACTGGAGGATACCCCTTTAACTTTAGCCAATATGTTTACAAATAGAATTTCCCTTACAATCAACCATTCACAACTTGCTTAAACCTTCATTTTTATTTTATCCAACTTAAAACAACCCTTTAACCTTTTAATCTAGGCAAAAATTCACATTCCCGTGCCCCCTTATAATCTTTTTACCAAAAGTATATTTTGCTTTCCTTACACACCTTGCATGTAAACTGTTTCTTCAATAGTCTTAAATACATGTAACACTGTTAACTCTTAGCAACCTTCACTTTTGGTGAAGACCTTGGTAAGTTTGGGATTTTAAATGATGTACTAGGTGTGAAGCCTGGGACTTAGACAGAAGTGCACACAAGGTCTGATTCATTCCAGCATCAAACTCCGTGTGTCCCAGGCCTTACCTAGATATAAAGCAGGCAAGTTGTACAGCTAAGAGTCATAGTGGCATTTTATAAAGCATTTAGGAGGCCTAATCACCTTTAAATTCTACATCATTTCTTGCATAAATTCCCTTGTATAAATTCTTTTATGACTACGCAGACAAGCTACCACATGCCTTGACTTCCTGACTTGTCCTAAACATCCCTGTCTTCAAACAACCAGTTATTTTACTTTAGGACAAAAATTTACCGTAGAAGATCCTTTCTTATATAAATTCTCTTTTCTTTAATACCTTTTTGCATAGCTAGGGGGCATGGCTAATTTCTTATATCCCCAGGCCTTATCTAGAATTTAACACTCCAAAATAAATTGAACAATTTTTAAGTCAAAGAACCAGTTTATGATCTAAAAGCATTTAATAAACCTAATATTTGACCTGCATAATTTAGACCAACTGTTTACATTTTTGAAGATATTTTTATTTTACCAACAGTCTTTACAACTTTTTAGTTTTGTAACTTTCTTTATATCTCTCTTATTTCCTGGTTTCTTTTACCTTGTTTTATATAAAACCTTTAAATAAGCTTTGAATTAGACACAAATTATTTAACCTTTAAAAAGGATACAATTTTTAGAAAGAATGCTTTCCTACAATATATTTTTATTGGAAAAACCTAAATAATGAAATAGCTGTAGTTTAATTTAATATAACTTTAGATTCCAAATGATGACAAGTTTGTTTACAAATATTTGTCCCATTACATTTATCTAATTATTTTAATCACTTGCCTAGATCATTTACGAAAACTGTGGTAATCATTTAAAGTTATGAAACTGCCATTGCACAATTATGACTGAGACAGTGAAAACGATCTGAACTGACTCCGTCTTGCTTCTGACCTACGGATACCGTCCCAGTTACCCTGGGTTCCGTGGACTCACTGGACATGGGGGCGCAGGATCCGGGCACCCTCAGTCCTCCGTCGTCAGCGCCGGCAGTGATGAGATTTCCTCCTGTGATGGTCGGGGTGGGGGGGCTTCATTATGAGCCCCACCTGAACGGGGAAGGTGTCCTTGTTGGGAGCCGTCCATTTTCCAGTGTCCCCAGAGACCACAGGTTGGGCACAGTTTGGTGGGGGCAGGGGTTTAGGACAAGCCTTTGCCCAGTGTCCAGCGTTGCCACATCAGAAACAGACTCCCAGAGAGGTGGGGGACTTTTCTTTCGGGTTATCAGGAGGCTTTTTGTGGAGCTGACTTTTGGACAGCAGAGGTGAGCATCTGGTATTTATATGGAGACGTTTGTCTTTTTGAATTCTTTTTTCCTCGTTTGTGTTGTTAAAGACATGGAAGGCTGCATTTAGGAGGTCCCACTGAGATGTCTGGGGACCCTCCTCTAATTTTTGTAATTTTTTCTGGATGTCTTGGTGGATTGGGAAACAAATTGGAGGGGGAGAAAAGTTTGACCTTCTCTAGATTCTGGGTCCAAATTGGTATATTTTAGCATCACTTCAGTGAGGTGTGGTAAGAAAAGGGCAGGATTTTCCTGGGGCTCTTATGTAATTTCTCTGAGTTTTTCATAATTAGCTGCCTTATGGGCATTTTTGTCCATGCCTGCGAGGGGACAGGTGATCATGTGGTTTCTTTGCCTGAAGCCAGTGTCTCCCTGTTGGTAAGTCCAATCTGGATCTCTACGGGGCCTGCATCGTTAGCCACTGGGTTTTATATTAGGGTTTGATTATGGAGTTTATCTGCGTCGGCCTCAGCTGAATGCCATACTCTCCTTTTCATCAGGAGTGAGGGTGGAGTTAGAATTATATCAATGTCACGCCAAGTTAAAGTAAAGGATTGGGCTATGTGCAGGAATTCCCTGTGATAATGAGAGGGATTTTCAGAGAAAGATTCCAGGTGCTGTTGGATCTGTGACAAGTCAGACGTGGAGAGAATCAGACGTGGAGAAAGGACCATGAACGCAAGCAGTGCCTTCAACCCCAGCTACTTCCTGGAGAGGGAGAATGGCAGAGGTGGCTTGACTGGCTGGGGTAGTTTCTCAATGGGTGACTGGTGGAGGAGGATGGGTGGAGTTTGGGGCTAAAGGCTTGGGGGTAGGAGGGGCCAACAGGGTGGAGGATTTGGTCTGGGTGAGGAGCAGATGCAGAGGGTCGAGAGTACAGAGGGGGTTCATCTGCAGGGTCAGAAGGGGTTTCGGAGGAAGGGATTTCGGAGGAAGGGAAGACCTGGGGAGGGTTTTCTTTAAGAAGAAGGATTTCATGAGGGGTGCAAGCGTGACATAGGCAGGGCTGAAGAAAGCCTGAATATAGGGAACCTCTTGTCATTTGCTGCTCCTGGTTATAAAGTTGTCAAGGTCCCTGAGAATTTGAAAGTCAAAGATGCTGTTTTTGGGCCATTGGCTGTCGTTATCTAGTTTGAATTGGGCCAGGCCGTGTTACCATAAAAAACTAAACGCTTTGGCTTTAGGCTCCCCTGTAAGCCAAGTTTGGTGAGGTTGTGAAGGAGACAGCCGAGCGGGGAGGGTGTAGGGATGTGGGATTGTTGAGCACCCATGTGAGCTGGTAAGAGGAGGCCGAGGGTGTCTGTTTTTGTTCTAGGTGTCTCCAGAAGAAAGACAGAGACCCAGATTCCTGTTTATAAAGAGGACAATTAACCTGAGAAGAGACTGGGAGTTCCCAAGATTTTCCCCAGCTTAATCCCACTGGTCCTCTGAGGACCAGGACAGCAGATCTGACTTTCCTGGGTACCATGAGAAAGCCAGGGGAGGGCAGATCTTACCAGTCAGCTGGATTTGTGTCTGGTGTTGGATGTTCCAGTTGGAATTGGCAAAGCGCCTCCCAGACTGGAGCCATGTGAGGAAGACAGAGAGAGAGAGAGAAGGAGAAGAAGAGGAAGAAGAAGAAGAAGGAGGAGGAGGAGGAGGAGGAGGAGGAGGGAGGAGGAGGAGAAGGAGAGAAGGGTTGGAGAGTGAAATGCCGATTGTGAGCAGTTGGAGGTGGATTTCTGAGACCTGAGGATTTTGAGAGCCCACTGGGGAGTAGCCCCGGCCCAAGCCTCACAGTTCCCTTCGGGTCAGTTGTCCTCCTTATGCAAATTGCTCGGAAAGTAAAGTGAGAGAAAAGACAAGGCAGGTGGCCAGAGGCCCTCAGGATCTAGGAATTAGCCTGGGACGAGCTGCCACTGCCCACGGCTTCCTGGGTTGCAAGAGAGCCTCTGGCCCCAACACCTGTCCTAAGTTTTGGCACCAAATGTAAGAGTTAAAGAGGAAAGAAACATGAAAAGTGGCTCAACCATCAAAGAGAGGTTTATTTTGGAGAATAAACCTGAGAGGGGCTTCTGGTGAATTTAGGTCAGGAGTGTTCTCTCTTATATAAGAGTATTTAAGGGTTTAGGAAGCGGGGAGCTTATTGCAGGAGCAGAATGTTTCTGGGTGGAGGAGAGTTTTATTGCAGGGTTGGAATGTTTCTGGTCGGAGGTGTCATTTGTGGTTTATGGTCATGCTGACATTAGTCAGTAAATTGATGTTTCTGGGGCTGGATTTAGGCAGTTTTTAGTCAAAGGGAACTTAAAATGGCGGTGTTTGTCCAAGATGGTGATGCCTCTGCTCTGTCACTGGCAAAGTGCCCAGGCTGAGAGTCATTTCCTGAAGTTCACTGCCCTGCACACAGGCACTGGCTTTGCCTTCTGATTTCCACCTGCACTTCTAATACCATGACAGAGGTTGCCCTCCAGGCAAAACACTGCAGGGCAGAGAGGGAGGCTTGCAGGGTTCCCTCACCCCCAGCTGTGGTTTCTGACTCAGCTGGCACTAGGGTCTCATGTTTGCTCCTCGTCCTACCTCTCCTGCTGTTGTCTTTAGCAAACGCATGAGCAAAGAGAGGTCCTAGACCACTGACAGAGAAATAGACCCACCGGAGGAGAGAGGCTGGAAAGCTGAAAAGTTCAATTAAAGAAACTTCTAAGTCAGCAGAAATTTAGAAATTCAGTCTCCCCAACATGAGCTTTCCCTGGTTTTGAAACCTTTAGGTCACTGGTCAGGGTCAGAAGTAGGAACGGTTGCCGCTGGGCTTGGAGACCCCACTCTGGACGTGACTGTGGGTGCTGGACGTCCCCAGGCCTCCCTGTCCTCGTCTCGATGAAGGGATGATAGGGTTGCCCTCAGGGGCTCAGGAGAGGCAGGAAAAACACCTGGGATGGTGGCTTGATGTACTCACACATCCCTGTGTCTTCTCGGACACTCCCGGAGCCAGGTGCTTCTCGGAGTGTTTTGGATTTTAGGGAACGTGGGGATGGGCCAGACCGTTTGATTCCTCCAGTGGAGTCTGAGGCAGCCTCCCACTTCCTGTTTCCAAAGCAAAGCACATGAACATTCACGCAACATGGGGTAAATGCAGGCTGTGCGTGGACTTCTTCAGACCAGGGCATGCTTTGCTGTAAAATGAATTCAAGCATCAAACCGTGAGGGCTCTGGACTTCGGGATTCTAGCCAGAGAACCATGGGCCACCATCATCACCATCCCCACTGTCATCACAGTCTTTACTATCCCCACTGTCACCATTGTCACCATTGTCACCATCCCTACTGTCATCACTGTCATTGCCATCGTCACCATCCTGTCATCACTGTCATCGCCATTGTCACCATCCTCACTGTCATTGCCATTGTCACCTTCCCCACTGTCATCACCATCCCCATCACCATCACTGTCGTCACTGTAATTACCGTCTTCACTGTCATCACCGTCACCATCGTCACCATCTCCACTGTCATCACTGTCATCACCCTCGTCACCATCATCACTGTTGTCATCACCATCACTGTCACCATCATCAGTGTCATCACCATCACTGTTGTCACCATCATCACCATCACCATCATCACCATTGTCACCACCGTCATCACCATTGTCACCATCGTCACCATCATCGTCATCACCATCATCACTGTTGTCACCATCACCGTCATCACTGTTGTCACCACCATCACCATCATCACTGTCATCACCATCACCGTCATCACTGTCGTCACCAGCAGCAGCTGCTTCCTCTCTGCTGGGGAGTGAATTTCCTCCCTGGCATCCACATCAGAGAGCAGGCAGAGGAGTCATCGGAAGAAACCTTTACGATGGATTTCTCATTTCTTGGTTTGGGCTGGTGGTGTTGGAGATCATCTGTAGTGGCCTCTCATTCACTGAGAAGGAGGCCACGTCTTGGTTTTTGAGGGGGAGTGAGCCCTGTCCCAGGCTCACTAGTTACACATGTGACATGCACGGGGCATGCCTTCACACAGGAGACCACATTACCCGCAGCAATGGCAGGGCATGCCTTCACACAGGAGACCACATTACTCCTGGCAATGGGCCCCATAAGGCACTTCTGAGAGGTTCTAGTTGTTTGTTGTTTCATACCTGGACCTGACACTTTAATGAACAGAACATGTGAAAATATGTCATAATTAAATAATTTTAAAATTTTGTCTCTAATAGAGAAAACTTACAGTAGGCCTCGTGCAAACCTGCTAGCTCCACAATCAGTCACGTGCACGCGCAGGGGTGTTGGTGGAAGAGCTACATTGGGCATCTTCCAGAGCCAACGGTCTGGATTTTAATTTGGTTGCTCTCCTTTATCACTTATTTATTAGCATTTGAAAAACATGTATTCTAGACTAAAATAATGCCTGATTGGTTTAAGTTGAAAAACAGTTTTTAAATGTTCTAAGAATTTCTTCAGTGTGTGGGGAAGGCTTAAAAGGACAGAGGCTGCCTGTTGCTGACCTGAGTGGTGCGGCTTCTCTTCTCCGTTTGCTCACAGAAACCGATGATAGGTGAAATGAGCAGGTCAAAGTTCAGGGTCTTTGGAGGGTGTGGATGGTGTGAGTGTAGGGTGTAGACAGTGGCGACCATGTGGGGAGCCCCTGAGTTTTGTGGTTCTGGGACACCCGCATGGCAGGTGTGCAGGTCAGACGTGAAGAAGGGAAGCTGGAGACAAAATTGTTAATGAGCTGAAATTGTACATGGCTTAGAACTGTGAGCAAGGACCTGCTTGTGAAGTGAATTAGGTTGTGCCTGGGAAAGCAGTGGGGAGGGGAGTGTGAGAGCCGCGAATGTGTCAAATGCTCATGGTGAATCACGTCAGCTGGGGCTGAGGGTGACCCCTGGATTGATGGCAGGCAGGGCATGGTGACCTTGGGAGGGGCAGATTTGGGCTTGGTGACCCAGGAAGGAGGAACCAGCTGCAGGTGCCGTCCACTCTCTCCAGGAGGTTTACTCTAAAGGAAGCGAGGTGGAGGAGAGGGCATGGACGGGGAGGAGGTGTCGAGAAGACATCTGTGGTTAAGATGGGATGGGCAGCTCCAGGTGTCGGCCAGGGGCACCATGCTGCAGAGGGGAAGGCGGAGGGAGTGGGGATGGGCAGAGGGGAAGGCGGAGGGGGTGGGGATGGGCAGAGGGGAAGGCAGAGGGGGTGGGGATGGGCAGAGGGGAAGGCGGAGGGGGTGGGGATGGGCAGAGGGGAAGGCGGAGGGGGTGGGGATGGGCAGAGGGGAAGGCGGAGGGGGTGGGGATGGGCAGAGGGGAAGGCGGAGGGGGTGGGGATGGGCAGAGGGGAAGGCGGAGGGGGTGGGGATGGGCAGAGGGGAAGGCGGAGGGGGTGGGGATGGGCAGAGGGGAAGGCGGAGGGGGTGGGGATGGGCAGAGGGGAAGGCGGAGGGGGTGGGGATGGGCAGAGGGGAAGGCGGAGGGGGTGGGGATGGGCAGAGGGGAAGGCGGAGGGGGTGGGGATGGGCAGAGGGGAAGGCGGAGGGGGTGGGGATGGGCAGAGGGGAAGGCGGAGGGGGTGGGGATGGGCAGAGGGGAAGGCGGAGGGAGTGGGGATGGGCAGCAGAGGCTGCATCAGGTGCCTCTCCCAGGTGGAGCTGCTGCCCTGGGTGGGGGCTCAGGGGTCGCACTGCCTGCGTGGCCTGGCACTGGTGCAGCAGAGGCTCCTCTCTGCCCTCGGCTGGTGGCTCCCTGTCTCCTCCTGCCACACGTGGCCATCCTAGTGCTGGATTTATGGCGTACACAGCCATCTTAGCCGTCATCGTGTGGGTGATAACAGACCTGTGAGATGGAAGCGGCTGCTCTTGCCCATCCGGGCCCTGCCTCTGTGCCGTCATCAGCACGGTGTCACCGTGTGGCCGCCCTCCACTCGTTTGTCTCTGGACACTCGACCTGTGTACTCCGCTCGCGCTTCTGGCCCTCACCATCGCCGTCACCTCCTGCCTGGGCCCTGCCGCTGCCCTCACCCCAGCCAGAGTTCTGGGAAACCCCAGGGCAGCTGGCTCCCCTCCCACTGACCACTGCACCTGGGGGCCGCGCCTCCCTCCCTCCCTCCTGCCCCACTCATCCTGCCTCGTGGAGGCCACCGACCGACTGCCCTGGTGCTCCTTAGACCCACATGCTGTGCTGTGGGGCCTTTGCAGGTGCTGCTGGGTGGCCTGGGCAGGGTCTCCACCTTGTTGAGTCTCTGCTCGAATGTCCCAGACCACAGAGACCCAGCCGCCCTCTTGAGGTAGCCGCACCCGGGCCACTCTCCCTCCCCACCTTATCCGCTTCCTTCTTTTCCTCTGATCACCACGACCTTATGCTCAGTGTGGGTTTTTTTTTTAAATCTACTTTCTTCTGTTGGAATGTAAACTCTGAGAGCAGAGGCATTTGAAGGTGACCTTTGCTCAAGAGAAGATGCCCCAACAGAATGCAATGAGATCTTCACAGCCTTCAGTCCAGATCCCTGTGGCTGCAGTGCAGGGACAGAGTTTCTCCTGGCAGTGGCCATAGACATGCACAGTCCTCATGGGCTATGGAGAGCGGGTTGCTTGTGTCTGTGGAGAATTGATTTGGTTCCTGCTATGCACGTTCTAGGTCACAAAAAATTTATCTGAACAAGAGTTAACAATGCCTGGAGAAAAGTCGTGACAGAGCCACGCAGCCCAGGGGGATGTGGGCTGTTCCCTGAGGCAGCTCTCGTGAGGCTGGTTCTGGCAGTGACTTGCGGACTTAGCCAGAGGAGCTGGAGGAGGCCATTCCCAATGTCTTTCCCAACACCACTGCTGGACTCGGGTTGAAGCACCATGAGAAGCTCTTGGCATTTTCATGTTTCTGGCTGTCCTAGTGCTGACTGCCCAGGCACATGGACATCCTAACACTGAACTGACCGTGCACACGGACATCCTAGCACTGAACTGACCAGGCACGTGGACATCCTAGCCCTGGACTGACCGTGTACATAGACATCCTAATGCTGAACTGACCGTGTACATGGACATCCTAGCTCTGGACTGACCGGACACGTGGACATCCTAGCGCTGGACTGACTGGACATGTGGACATCCTCGCACTGAACTGACCAGACACGTGGACATCCTAGCTCTGGACTGACCAGACACGTAGACATCCTAGCGCTGGACTGACCGGGCACGTGGACATCCTAGCACTGAACTTGCTGCGCGTGGCCACACTCTCGCTGAATTTCGCTGAATTTTACCTTTCACACTGAAAGAGCGGGAGGAAGGACAGCCAGGCAGAGCTGGGACGTTTGCGGGGACGTTGGCAGGGTGGGAAGCGTTATGCGTGACCAGGTTCGAATGTGTTTGTGAAACATGGGTGGTGGAAGGTAGACCCTGCAGTTTTTAGGGATGCTCTAACAATTCTGTGTTTCTGTGAAGTTTCGGGTGAAATTGGGTGGGGGTGAAATATGAACACCTCTCAACGGTCTGGGCCTGGGTCCTGCCCAGGGCTGGGTTGCAGCGGGTTCCCGGCTCCATGGCATTCATGAGGGGTTACTGGGTTGGAAGGTGAACATCCAGGGCCAGCACATCCTGGCAGAGTCTCTGCTGCACGCATTTATGGTGAGAGACTCAGCAGAGCCTGGATGAGTCACCTGCCACCCACTTCTGAAAGTGGCCGGGGCATCTAGCGGGTGGCACCTGCCGGCCGCCGAGCTGGACAGGGACGCTGGATCCTCCTGGGTTGGCTTCGGCTCCCACTAGGCAGATGTGGGCTTCCTAACATTGGGCAGCCCCAATGAATCTGGGGGACCACACTGGTCACAGACCCCTCAGGGATCTGAGGGAGCGACGTCATGTGGACAGATGTCCCCTTGGGGACACCAGTGGCTCTGAGGGTGATGGGCTCAACCAGGAGCAGGGAAGGGGTGCTTGTGCTGCTGAGCTGAGGCGCTGTCTGAGCGAAAGATGTTTAGAGCCCCAAGTCCTTACAGCCGCACCTGCAAAATGCAAACTGTGATGATGACGTCACAGTTGTGCCGATTAGAAGGATGGGCCGAGCGAAAGAACTTTGGAAGCTTTAAAGTGATTTTATTCATCTTTAAGTCTTTTTTCCTTCTGCCTCTTTGGTTGGGAATTGTGCCCAACAGAAACTGTGGGAGTTCTTAAGGAGAGTGCGCAGTGGTGACGGGACCACGGCCCCTCTGTGTCCTTGCATCTATTGCTGGAAGCATGTCTGCAGGCACGATGGGATGTGACGCCGCTCTCCCTGCAATGCTAGAGCGAGGCGCGCAGCCCCCGATCCAGGCCGGCACCCACGAGAAGGGTGCACTGCGGGGCAGGAACATCCCCTGGAACTCCGGGAGGCCCCAGAGCTGGGGACGCGGCCCCGCTGGAGTCCGGCTTTCATCTTCCTCTGGGAAGGTGGAGGGGCTTGGCCCCGACTGGGAAACCTCGAATGTTGCCCTCTGAGCCGTCTGTGTGTGTTTTTATGTATTTGTTCAAACAGTTACATTTTTAATGTATTTTACGTATTTATCTAACTGAACGTAGGAAATTTCAGTTAGGTGTAATTTCTGCCCGCTGTTTTTACACAGCTCTGCATAATAATCATTTTACTTGTATGCAGCAGTTTCACCAGGAAAATGGGAAGGTGAAGGAAGTCTCTTGCCTTCGGCCACACAACCTTGGCATTGGCGAGCTTCTGACAGTAACAAGGTGGCTGCAGCTCACCCCCAGCCCTGAACATCGTGGCCTCTGCCCCACCTCAGTGGGCCCCAGTCCCACCGACGTGCAGCCCCCAGCGCCTTCCCCGTCTCCCCTTGAGGAAATTCTGTTTATTCTTCCAGGACTAGTTCAGGCCTTCCTTCTTTCTCAGGGTGCAGTGAGGCCTTCCTTGTGTGTACACCCAGAGCCCTGGCTTATGCTTTGCTATGGTGGCCGTCAGACAGGGTCAGCTGTTCAAGGGGGAACCTCCCTCATCTGTCTGTTCCTCCAGCACACTGGGCAGCTACACCATGCGATGGGCTCCGTCATTTAGCCAGTCGAACCAGAGCAATTAGGCAGAAGAGGAGATTTTTAAATTGCCACAGCCTGTAGAAAGTCCAAATAGAAATAAGCTTTTGGTTCAGACCCAGGCTAATGCAGCCATGGTTTTCTGCACAGCTTCCTTCTGGGAGCACCTCAACTTTCTTTTAGGCAATCGATGATAAAATGCCAGAAATGTGAGACGCGGGAAGGGCAGGGAAGCGCCTGTTTTGCTCATGTCTGCGCCTGCAGCACCGGGCTGCGTATCCTGTGGGGACGCCGGAGCGTCCGTGACACTTATGAATAAGTCAGTGAGCCCAGCACCTCCCTTTCCAGAGGGGGGACCAAGGACCACTAGGGGCAAGTCCAGCCCAGCAGTTCAGAGAACGCTCTGGAAGGACTCAGCTTGCCAGCTCTGCTCTGCTCTGCCTGGGGAGGTGGAGGGGGGATGCGAGGGTAAGGGCTCCGGTCCAAGGCCACCCCGAGAACCCTTGTGCTGCCCTTGGGTCTGGTGGCCACGTCCCCCTCCGCCCCCTCGCACAGCCACTGGGAGCTAGAGCTCAGGGGTGTCGGCCAGCTGCATACTAACTGCCCGGACTTTGTTCAGACCTGCCTCTTCTCGTAAACCTAAAGTATGTATTTTGGAAGGGCACGTGCTTGATGTCTGAGCTCTTAGAATGTCTCGTCTGATCTGCTGTGGTGGAAAGTTACCTTAGAAGAAGAAAGGTGCCAGCAGGTGGGAGAACCATCTCTCTGTAACTCACGCAGGGACCGTGCCGGTCTGGGACCCACCCGAGGACGCACTGACTTCTGTGGACTCGCTCTCCGGCCCGCTGCCCCAGCCCTGCCGCCTCATCACTCACATTTAATGCAAGGTGGCATCGGTGACTGCCAAGCGTGGGTTCACCAGGAAGCCCCCAATTGACAGCTCTTCCTCTGCTGAAGGATAAAAACACCCAGATTCGCAGTGAGGGTGCCCACTGTTTAAAAAAGAAGCTGCACTTTCCTCCGCAAAAGGGCTTGGCCAGCAGCGTGGTGCGCCCTGGACCGGCTCTGATGGGGCTTCCAGGGAGGACCCCCAGCGGGCCTGTGGTGTGGAGGGTCAGAAGGAGAGGGAGGAGCAGGCGGCCACCACTGGTCCATGGCCTGAAAGGTTTGGGCCTGCCAGCCACCACCCCCCGCCTTCTGCTGCTGTGGGGCCTGCTGGGAACGCGTCCCACCTGCGAATCCAGCGGGTAGCATTAGAGCCGTGGCAGATGGGCTGGATTTGGCTTCTCTTTGGGTTGCGGGTGACGATAGGTGTGCAGCCTGGGGCAGAGATGGACACACAGGGCCACGCTGACATCGGGGGAAGAGGCCACGGCAGTTCCACGTGAGGGTCACGGTCGATGGAACTCCTCCCTCCACATACTTGGCTCCCCAGGGAGAAGGAAGGTCGGGGTGCCTCTGCCGGGCGTCGTTGCAAGCGTGAGGAGGAGACCACTCTGCTCGGTCGGCTCTGCTCTGACGAGAGCTTTGTGGTCTGGACGAGCACCCACGCTCGTGCCTGGTGCGCAGGACAGGTCCGAACAGACTCAGGCTTCCCCTGTCCCTGTGTAGCACCACGGTGCCAGAGCCGCAGGCCCTCCCTCTGCTGTCACCGATGGGTTCTGCTTGTCACTGGGACCTCTTTCCCGAGCCGACAACTCATCCATCGGGACGGAACCAAGCGAGATGCCAACTCGGGGCCACAGTTCTCAGTGGCCATTCAGGAGGGTCTGCTCTGCCCAGTGTGGTACCAAGCCAGGCACCGAGAAAAGAATGACAGCACCCGCCCTCTGGTCAGGGGTCCACGGGGATGGAGACTCCCTGCTAGTTTTTAGGGTTAGGGCAGGGCACCCAGCTTTATAGCAGAGTTTGTAGTGGCAAGAAATTGCCAACTGTTTATCCATCAGAGTGCACTGGTTAACTAACGCACTATAAACCATTCCTGGCTCCAAGCTCCAAGACCATTAGGTAGGAAAAGCAGGTTGTGCAACAGTGTGTGAAGCTGATCCGATGACTGTAAAGGCCTGTGTCAAGTGTGCACATGTGTGTGCGTGTGATGAGCACACATTAGGGTTGGGCACACGGCCTGCCGTCCGGGGTTGCTTCTCAGAGGCGCGTGCCGAGGGCCCGGGGATGGCAACGCCCTTCCGTGCAGAAGGCGCCTGGGTGGGTCTTGCGGAATAGACGCGTGAGGACGACCCGCAGGGTGGAGTCCGGCCTGGCCAGGGCTGGAAGTCATGGGACGAAAGGTAGAGGTGAGAAGAGGCAGTTCTGTGAAAGAAGCCCCAGCCTCGAGCTGGGACTTTGAATTGGTTTGCGTTTGAAAACCAGGGTTGGTAAAAGTTGGGCACCCACACCTCTTCTTCCCTTGCAGCTGGTGGCAGCGATCGTGTTTATCAGTTTTGGCGTGGTGGCCGCCTTCTGCTGTGCCATCGTGGACGGCGTATTTGCAGCACAGCACATTGTGAGTACATTGTCATTGTGTGCACGGTCGCTTTCTGGGGCTGAAAGAGTCGACGTGAAAAAAGTTCAATTTCATTTTGCAGATCTCAGCTCAGACGGCTTCACAGTCAGTCTCCACGCTGGGGGTTGCCAGTGACTGTCTCTCCTCTCAGCAAGTCTCATTTCCTACACAACGAACTTCCCTCTCCACACAGACTACACACACCACACAACACACAGAGCACACAGCACACACCACACAACACACAGAGCACACAGCACACACACCACAACAGAGCACACAGCACATAACACACAGAGCACACAGCACACACACCACAACAGAGCACATAGCACACACCACACAGAGTACACACCTCACACACCACACAGAGCACACACCTCACACACCACACAGAGCACACAGAGCACACACCACACAGACCACACACCACACAAAGCACACAGAGCACACAGCACACAGAGTAAACACCTCACACACCACACAGAGCACACACCTCACACACCACACAGAGCACACACCTCACACACCACACAGAGCACACACCACACACACCAGAGTACACACCGCACACACCACACAGAACACACACCACACATACCACACAGCACACATACCACACAGAGTACACACCGCACACACCACACAGAGCACACACCACACAGAGTACACACCGCACACACCACGCAGAGCACACACCACACACACCAGAGTACACACCGCACACACCACACAGAACACACACCACACATACCACACAGCACACACACCAGAGTACACACTCCACACACCACACAGAGCACACACCACACATACCACACAGCACACACACCACACAGAGTACACACCGTACACACCACCACACAGAGCACACACCACACACACATACACACCACACCACACTCTTTTCACCTCTAAATGAACAGGTTTTCTCTAAAATCGCAGGCCGAGGAATCGTTTCTGTGTCCTCCTGAGGTGCGTCCTCAGCCTCCGGTGGGCTGCGCCATCCCCCCTCCTCCCTGGCTGGGCTCCTGGGTGGGCTCTCACCATCTGGGCAGCAGCTGGTCCCCGGGAGCAGCCGAGTTGCTTGTCATGAACTCTCAGACCAAACCTGTGATTGTTTCTCCCTCTTTTTCCATAAATCACACTGAAAGGCACTGAAGGTTGGTGTTAGGCCTTTGTCTGCCCCAACGGTTTCATTATATGAAGGCAAGTGTGGGAGCACATTCACAAAACACACGTGCGTGCACACGCAGGCACACACCACGGCTCACACGCACACGCACACACACACACACTCCCACGGAGGTGCGTCACGGGAGCTTTCTCAGCGGGTGGCTGGGTGACTTGCTATTCTACAGCTTCCAGATGGTGGTTTCCACTGTGCTCCAGGCGCCCGTGGCCATGGCCCCGCTGAGGAGCAGGGTCCAGTCTCTGACCGCAGTCGGGGGTGTCCCCAGGCTCCAGACCTCGGGCGCCTGTCCACTCTGGAGGGCCACGCGGGGCATGCATCTAGGCAGGCGTGGGAGCCTCTTGGTTAGAAACAAAGCAGGGCCCCTGGCCGGGGCCTCCCAGGGCTGACTTTAGGACGAATGCACAGACAGCACTCACTGGAGCTCAGATGCCATCGAGGAAAATGTGGCACTGCCTCGTGTGCTGCTGAGGAAGAAGACAGACGGTGAATTACAGCTCTAAGGGCGTCATATGGGGAGGTGCGTGCCTTCCAACTGTTGAGAGAGGCCGAGGACACCGTGCTGCTAGGCCTCTGTCCCCATGGGGTTTGGGCACACCGCCCTCCCTCCCAGCAGGAGCCTCTGTCCGTGGGGTTGGGGTGCACTGCCCTCTCTCCAGGAAGGAGCCTCTGTCCCCTTGGGCTACTCATTGTTACCTGTGGTCTCATGTCTGTCCCCTCAGGGGAAGATAAACACCCAGAGACAGAGACTTGTGTCTGCTTCCTCCATTGCTGTGTCACCTAGAACTCATCCGGCCATAATAGTACTTCACCAGTGGGGGCCCAAAGGACCGATGAGTGATTCTCATTCTCATCTGTTGCAGTGTTACTAGTGGTTTCTAATACTTTTCTTTGTTCAGAACTAGGAGCCTTTGAGAAATACTAATAAAACTAAACGTGGGCAATGCGACCCTAGCTTATTTGCAGGTGATGCAGTTTTGTGGCATTTTAGTTTTGGTACTTCCTGCTGTCCTCTACCATAGCAATTATAAGCACTTTGCAATGGTCAGTTTATGGGTCTGTCTTCTTCACTAGTCTATAAATCCCTTAAGGGCAAGAACTGTGTCTTGTTATCCTTACCATTTGGCACTGTGTCTGCTCCATGAATGTTGCAGATGGTCGGATGGATTGATAGTTGGATAGGGCCACAAATGGGTGTATGGCTGAATGGTTGGATGGATGGATAGAAGGATGGATAATGGGTGGATGACAGAGGAATGGATGGATGGGTGGATGTGGATGAATGGAAGTATGGATGATGGATGGATGGATAGAAGGATGGATGATGGATGGATGGATGGATGTGGATGAATGGAAGGATGGGTGATGGATGTGGATGGATAGAAGGATGGATGATGGATGGATAGATAGGAGGATGGATAACGGATGATGGATGGATGGTGGACAGATGGAAGGATGGAAGTATGGATGACAGATGGGTGAATGGATGGATGTGGATGAATAGAAGGATGGATAATGGATGGATGATGGATGATAGATGGATGGACAAAAGGATGGATGACAGATGAATGGATGGGTGGATGTGGATGAATCGAAGGATGGATAATGGATGGATGATGGATGGATGGTTGGATGATGGTTGGATGGATGGATGTGGATGAATGGAAGGATGGATGATGGATGTGGATGGATAGAAGGATGGATGATGGATGGATACATAGAAGGATGGATAATGGATTATGGATGGATGGATGGAAGGATGGATGACAGATGGGTGGATGGATGGATGTGGATGAATGGAAGGATGGATAATGGATGATGGGTGGATGGATGGAAGGATGGATGGATACATGGATGGATGGATGGATGGATGGAAGGATGGATGACAGATGGGTGGATGGATGGATGTGGATGAATGGAAGGATGGATGATGGATGCATGATGGATGAATGAATAGATAGATGTGGAGGATGGAAGGAAGAATGGGTGGATGCACAGATGATTGATTGGATGGATGGTTGGGTGGGTGGGTGGATGATTGGATGGTTGGAGGGATGAGTTTATTAGTCTGAAATCCTTCTTGCTACCTTCCTAGTAGAAGAGACAATATTTTCTTTTATGAAACGATGCAGGAGCCTAACACCTGTGATGTGGGGTGGTAGGGATGCCCCTCAAAAGGCCAAGCACCTGTCTCCCTTCTGCTGCCCTTGTTGACTGATGGAGAATATGCATGGCCCGAGGTACCCTCCCATGGGGCTTTCTGCTGTCTGGCCTCCTGGATGCAGCAGCCCAGCTGCTCTGCAGGGAGCGTGGAGTCTCCCATCTTATGTTCTCTGTCTGGGAGGCTCAAGTTGGTGTTGGCCTTGGTCCTTGAGGCCCTGAGCCTGAGACCCACAGGCCTGAAATTGCCTCTGGCCTCTCCCTCCTGGAGGCACCTGTTTTATTCCATCTGTGTTTATCTGTTTCTCTAGGAACCGAGGCCCCTCACCACGGGAAGATGCCAGTTTTACTCCAGTGGGGTGGGGTACTTGTACGACGTCTATCAGACAGAGGTGAGCAGGAGCACTGAGATTCACGTGAGTTTTGCTCAGCTAACCCCGCCGACCCCACGCGGTTTTTCCCTGCACACAGGCGTGGTCTGAATATTTTGATTCTAATAGTTCCTGGGGGTCTCCCCTGCAGCTGGTGAACCGTTGATGCCCCCTGTGTTTGGGGCCTTGACATTTCGATGTGCTGTATTTCACTCTGGAGTCAGAGTTCCGGACTTGCTTCATTAAATCACAACAGTCTCAGTTTCATGTGTCCAGTTCTGTATGGCTCTTCCAATTAGCATTTTTCTAACTTAATTATTGCAATAAGAAGCAAGGATAATACATTTACAGTGTCTGAGAAACTTCTGGATTTCCCTGAGCCACCGACAGCGGCAGTGTGACCTCATTTCTCTTTCCAGGTGAGTGAGATGCGGGGAGTAATGACCCGCGGGCGGCCGCCGCCTTCGCCAGGACCGTCGGAGGGCACAGCTCTGTGACGGCGCTCTCTGTGTGTCTCGCGCCTGCCCTGTGTGGATTCCTGGCTTTAACTAAACGCAGCCTCTCATCCTTAGCACGGGTGTCAGAGGAGGAGGAGCTGGAGGCCGTCTCAGTGGCCAGCACCTGCCAGCTTGTCTGGGACTCTCCAGCAGCTGCTGGGAGGCGTCGTGTGTGTGTGTGTTTGTGTGTGTGTGTGTCGGGGGGGGTGGGCAGGAGGTGTCCCGTGTGTGTGTAGGGGGGAGGCGTCCTGTATGTGTGTGTGGGGGGGGGAGTAGGCGGGAGGCATGCCATGTGTGTATGTTGGGGGGAGGCATCCTGTGTGTGTGTGTGTGTGTGTGTGTGTGGAGGTGTCCTGTGTGTGTGTGTCAGGGGAGGCGTCCTCTGTGTGTGTGTGTGTGTGTGTGGAGGTGTCCTGTGTGTGTGTGTCAGGGGAGGCGTCCTCTGTGTGTGTGTGTGTGTGTGGAGGTGTCCTGTGTGTGTGTGTCAGGGGAGGCGTCCTCTGTGTGTGTGTGTGTGTGTGTGTGCGTGTGTTGGGGGTGTCCCCTGGCCAGGGCTTTCAAGGTTGTCACACGGAGGTGGCAGGTGTCTCTTCCGAGGCTGCCAGTGCTCAAGCCTGGGGGGAGAGCGCCCTGGGACGGGGCCTGTTCTGCCGCCCTCCGGGCTCTCAGGCTTCTGTGCACCCCAGGCCGAAGGCCTCCTGGGCTCTGTCCTTCTGCCCACGCACCCTGATATTTCCCTCTGCTCCTGGGATCATGGAGAAGCAAGGCCTCTCCTCCAAGCCCCGATTATCCGGCCTCTGGGACCAGCCTGTGCCCCTGACCCCTCCTGCAGGAAGGGTCCTGGCCCCCGAGCCCCCAAGCCTCTGTGTCTGGAGTCGGGGGAAAGTCAGGAGGGGCAGCTGCTTGGCTGGGCCTCAGTGGCCGCTCCCAGCTCCCACGAGGCAGCCCTGCCGTTGGTGGGGTGGGTGAGGTGGTGGGCACCGGCGTGTGACCTGACAAGGCCTCTCTGCCCCAGGTCACCTGTCACTCCCTGGACGGCAAGTGCCAGCTGAAGGTGAGAAGCAACACCTGTTACTGCTGTGACCTCTATGCCTGCGGGAGGTGAGGAGCGCCAGGGACCCCCATATCTACACCTGCGGGAGGTGAGGGGCACCGGGGACCCCTATATCTACACCTGCAGGAGGTGAAGGGCACTGGGGACCCCCGTATCTACACCTGTGGGAGGTGAGGGGCGCCGGGGACCCCCGTATCTACACCTGCGGGAGGTGAGGGGCGCTGGGGACCCCTGTATGCGCCTGCAGGGGTGAGGCTTCCATCCTTCCGCTCCCGACATCACCCCCCAACACCCCTGCACCTACATCGTCTCCTTTACTCCTTAGATGTTTACATGAGGAAAGGACATTGAGTCCATTTCACAGATGAAAAGACAGAGGCTCTGAAAGGTTGATCTGCCCAAGAGGACACAGCCCATGTGTGTCTGGCGAGAGTTTAAACCTGGCCTGGCCTCTGAGGCCCCAGGCATGGCCCCCTCTTGGGACAGGGGCCCGTGACCCCGACGGCCTTCCCATCCTGGCGTGAAGACAGAGATGGCTCAGCCGGGGCCCAGACACCCGTCCTGCCAGGCCATTGAGGCGGAGGGGCGGGCCCGCCAGGCCCAGTTGCCGCTCTTTGCCACTGTGGGCCCCAGGTGGGGAGCCTCACAGGCCAATCCCGTCAGACATGGGTTTGATCTCCCAGAGCAGCGCAGGGACGGGCGTTGACTGGGCTCCAGCCCTGATTTCCTCCCCCAGCCCTGCAGGGCTCAGGTCCAGAGAACACAAGTTTAACTTGCGGGTGGTCACTTGCCTCGTGTGGTGACACCGTGGTGCCCTCTCTGTGCAGCACAGAGCCCTCGCCTGCCTACTATGAGTTCATCGGCGTCAGCGGCTGCCAGGACGTGCTGCACCTGTACCGCCTGCTCTGGGCCTCTGCGGTTCTGAACGTCCTGGGCCTGTTCCTGGGCATCATCACCGCCGCCGTCCTGGGGGCCTTCAAGGACATGGTGAGGCCCCTCGGTGGGACCTCCACTGCTCACTGGGAGCCGGGGCTCCGGGTCCATTTCCCCGGGGTGGGCTGGGGGTCCTCCAGCCCTCACTTTACAAATGGGGCACTGAAGCCCATGCGTCTGTCAGCAGGGTGTCAGGGTGACAGCTGGAGTGCACCGACTCACCTCGGGGCCGTCCTGTCCCAAGCCTGTCACAAGAATCACCTGATTTAATCCTTGCCTCCCCGCTGAGGTGGGCACAGCCGTCCCCAAGAAACAATGTTCAGCTCCAAGAGGGAGGCCCAGCCCTTGTGCACTAAGCTCCCATCATTAGCAACTGCCTGGGGCTTCAGATGGGCAGGTCTGGGCTGGGGCTGGGCTGATGCCTTAGCAAACCCCAGAGGCGAGACCCATACAGCCAGGATTGGCCTTGGCAGGAGGAGGGAGGGAAGGGGCCCCTCGCGGGAGGTGGGCTGGACCCATCCTGGAAAGGCCGGCCCTCGCGCCCGGGAAACCACAGGGAAATCACTGGCCCGGGCCGGCTGTCCTCTCCCTTCTCCCTCCTCTGCCCTCTCCTGGCGCCTGTTTCAAACCAGATGTTCTCGTGGTGTGCGGCCAGCAAACCCCGCCCCCTGAACTTGCAGAGAAGCTGTAAGGGATGGGCAGCCAGGAGTGAGGGAGCCCCAACCCCCAGAATATCCAAACAGCAGCCCAGGGACGAGGGGCGCCCCCTCTTGCACCCACATGAGGAGGCCTGGCAGCACCAGGCAGACGCACAGCCTGCAGGCCAGACCCAGCCCAGCGCGGCAGCAAAAACACTCCTGAGCGGCTTCTCCATGCCCTATTCGTCCCAGAGACTGTCCATGACTAAAAATTAGCTCAGCTTGGAACCCTCCTGCCATCTGCTTCTCAGCTCCTCCTTTTCTCAACACTTTTGTGCTTCCAGACAAAACTGGTGAAGCTGAGAGTGACCCTGGCATCCCGAGGTCCAGCCCTCTGGCTCCCCACCCAGTGGCCCCCCAAGCCCCACCCTGGGCCCCCAGATGCCCGCACACCAACACAAGACAGGCACCTCCCTTGGGAGGTCCTTGCTCTGCAGTGACAGCCAGCCGGCCCCTGTGGTGGGAGCAGGAGTCTGGGGTTGGGAAGGGTCTCTGCCGGGATCTTGCGGGCTCCAGGAGCGGGCTCCAGGCGCCTTTGGCGTCTCCTCAGTGCAAGCTTCTCTGCCTCGGCAGCTCAGTGTCTCCTCTCAGCAGCCGTCCTAGGAGGAACTGCAGCCGGATTGTAGACAGGACACAGAAACGCTTGTCTGGTGCAGGCGCCATGCTCGCCACACAGGCCCGGGGTGTCCAGGGTTTTCCGGAAGGGGCTCGTGTGTGCATTAAAGCCCTTGATAAAATGCTGGAGTGCAGGATCGGGAGCAGGAGATACCTCCAGGGCCAGCCCACAATGCAGAGCCACACCGGCTCCAGGAAGTCTTCCTCGAACCCAAAGCTCAGGGGTGCAGAGCAAGGAGAGGGCTTGCTAACCTTCACACCCACCAAGCAGGCCCTCTTGTGAGTTTAACTGATTTTGCCATTTAAACATTTTGTTAAGGAATGAAGATGCTTCCTTCATCCCTTAACATTCCAAGCTGGACGTGCCCTTCAGAGACGAGGGCAAATTACTTGTGACGGGTACATGGGAGGCACTTAACATGCCGGCAAGGGCAGGCGGCCGAGCCAGCCTCTCAGGGGCCTCCTCCGCGTGTGACTCCGTGGCCCCCGTGTTCTCTGGTTTCTGTGCACTTGCCCCGGCCCCATCCTCAGGCCACCCCCAGCTCAGAGGCCTCCCCACCCCTCTACCTGTCAGAGCTGCAAATCTCCTGCCCCTCCCTCACGGAGCATGACCCTCCATGCCCATCCACCTCCCAGGCCCACCTCGGCTGCCCCCCTGCTCTCTGCAGGGTCTGTGGCAGAAGCACGGCCTCCTGCACATGTGGACCAAGGACCAGCTGCCCAGAAGGCCCTGCCCCTTCCCACCTTCCAGTGCCCACTGGGCAGGGGGCTCCCTCCCAGCCCCAGGGGTGCGGGCAGCACCGTTGTCTCCTTGAGGACACTTCAGGCCTGGGGTCATCACCCTGTCCCGGGGTTGTCACCGTATCCCGGGGTTGTCACCGTGTCCCCGGGTCATCACCCTGTCCCGGGGTTGTCACCATGTCCCAGGGTTGTCACCCTGTCCCGGGGTTGTCACCCTATCCCGGGGTTGTCACCGTGTCCCGGGGTCATCACCCTGTCCCGGGGTTGTCACCGTGTCCCGGGGTTGTCACCGTATCCCAGGGTTGTCACCGTATCCCTGGGTCGTCACCCTGTCCCGGGGTTGTCACCGTATCCCGGGGTTGTCACCCTATCCCGGGGTTGTCACCGTGTCCCCGGGTCGTCACCCTGTCCCGGGGTTGTCATCATGTCCCGGGGTTGTCACCCTATCCCAGGGTTGTCACCGTGTTCCCGGGTCATCACCGTGGCCAGCCCCTCGCAGCAGCTCCGGCCTGGCTTCCCCGCCTTTGCCATCTTCCCCTGGCTTCCCTCCAGGGTGCTGCTGAACCTGGGGGTGGGGGCTGGGGAAATTGGAGGGGCACCTGTGTGAAGGTGGGGAGGGAGGCGAAGCCCGGGTGCCCTCGGCCCAGTCCCCCCGTTTCTGGCCCGGGGAAGCCCTGAAGCTTGTGTGAGCCATGGGCCCCTCCCTCTGTAGGGGATGAGGCCGGCCGGGGCCTGAGTTGGAGCCAGCACCTTCTTTGGAGAATTTTAACTGCCTGAGTGAGTCAGTGAAAGTGTGGACGGGAGCTCAGGAGACTTTGGTTTTGTTCGCATTCCCCAGAAACCCTATGCTGGTTGGGGCACAGGCTTGGGGAAGCGAGAGCCATCAGCCCGGCGCTAAGAGGACCCTCCCCACCTGCACCCTTCTGTGCCGAAAAAGCAGACTCTGGGGCCCGGAGAGAAGGAAACCAGTGCTTTTTTTTTTCCCCCCAAAAAATCAAAAAAGTAAAAGAGAGCCCAAGCCAAGCGGTCACCCAGTGTGACTAGCAGGTGGCGGGGCCCTGGGACCAAGATGTAGAGAACCTGAGTGTAAAGCTATGCCAGGCCGGGGTTAGCTCCAGCCTGGGTATAAACGCACGCCAGGCCGGGGTTAGCTCCAGCCTGGGTATAAACGCACGCCGGGCCGGGGTTAGCTCCAGCCTGGGTATAAACGCACGCCGGGCCGGGGTTAGTTCCAGCCTGAGAGTCGGGGGTCGGGGGTGCTGGGCTTTCTAGGAAGGCTGGACAGCCCCTCCCTCCACTAGGGGGTACACGCCGACCGCCCGTCTCCTCTCCATGGCAGGTGCCTCTGTCCCAGCTGGCCTATGGCCCAGCCGTCCCACCACAGACCCTCTACAACCCCGCCCAGCAGATCCTGGCCTACGCAGGCTTCCGTCTGACGCCCGAGCCTGTCCCGACCTGCTCGTCCTACCCTCTGCCCCTTCAGGTAGGGCCAGCATCACCTGCTGGAGTCGGACGTGCTGGTCACAGGCAGTGGGATGGACAGGACGGGGCTGGGGTCGGAGGGGATGAGGTCTTGCAGCCGCCTCACCTTCTGGATTAGGGATGGGAGGTGGGGGGCAGTGACAACCCGGCCGTCAGGGCACAACCTCCCTGCAAGTATGGCCGGGGACCGCGCCAGGTGGCCCTGGTGACCCGCCACCATGCTCTGCCGGCAGCTGGCTCTTCTGACCCCGGGGCTGGCCCCGCACAGGCCTGGGCGGCTCCGCGCTGCGGTGGTGGAAGCTCCTGCGTCTGTCTGCTGGTGGACATCCTGTGGGCATGGCCAGGTTATTTAGGTGGGGCCATATGGATCTGCCAAAATCCAACCCCATTTTACCCACAGACGTGGAGACATCATAGGGTTCATCCTGACATGATGCTATTGACCTTGGAGATGACGGAGGGAGAGGCCATGGTGGGGGGCGAGCAGGACAGTGGCCCCTGCCTGCCTGTCCGATTTCCACTCCTGGGCATGACCGCTTTCTGTGCCACGAAGCTCTGTGCTGTGCCCATGGGTGAAACAGACCGGGCCACGTTTCTTACCTCGGCACTGCAGGCATTCAGGGCTGGCCAACCGCCGTGCTGGGGCACCCTAAGTGCTGAGGGTGCTGGCGGGCCCTGGCCTCTGCCTGCGGCATATCAGAGCCACCGGTGTGACAACCCAAACTCTCCGGACGTGTCCCGTGTCTCCTGCCTGGACGTGCCGCGTGCCCCCGGGGACACAGTTGAGAACCCTGGTCCTGATAAACGTGGGCTTCCTTTCTGGGTGGGAGGCACTGCCCACATGCCCAGCTGACTGGCAGGTCCTTTTGCGCGAGTTAACAGCAGCCTCTGCAGAGAGAGCTGTGTCAGGCCCAGCCCAGCGAAGCTGCAGATTAAAGCAGGCACCGTGATGTGTTTCTGTGCGGGGAAGGGCAGGGTGAATGTGGGGAGTCGTGAGTTCTGAAGTCACGCATGACACAGGTCTTCAGATATTCCACAAGAGGACCCTCTCCTGACACATGACGTTGGCAGGAAGAGACCTTCCTTAGAGGGACATCCGGGGGAGGCCTGTGCACACTCTGCCCTCACGTCCAGGACAGAGAGGGCTCAGGTTTGAGTGGGGCCCGAGAGCCACGACTTTCTCAGCTTACCCTGGGGACCTGCACCGGGGACCCCGAGGAGGGAGCAGGAACCGGCACTCATGGAGATGGTGCTCCTGGGGGTCCCTGGGGTCCAGGGGCCTGTGGGGCTGCTGGGGGTCCCTGGCGTCCAGGGCCTGCTTGGGTCAGCCACCTTCAGCCATGCCCGGGACACAGCAGCTGTTGGGCTCAGTGGAGATGACCAGGGCCTGACAACATCTCCTCGTGGAGGGATCCCTGCACCTCATACCTCAGTCTCCCCTCTCACTTTGAATATAAAGCTGGGGCCCTGCTCCCTGGGAACACAAGGCCCCTGCTGGAGGTCTGGCCTGGAAACATCTTTTCCATTTCTGTGACGGGGGAAGATGTGGTCCCCAGGGTCAGATGGCGGGAGCTTTTGCCAGCAACCCTGCAGTGGTCACTCCTGCAGGCAGGCGCGTCTGCATGGTGCCACAGGCAGCTTCATCCTTCCCCAAGCCTCCTGCCCCTGTCCCAGGGACGTCCCCATCATGGCAGGGACCGTGCCCCCAGGGCCACAGCCCTGTCCTGGGGGCTTCTCTCTGGCCTCCTGGTCTCCCGTGGGAAGTTTGCCAAGCCCAGAACTGGAGGCCCGCAGGGTTAGAAGGAGGAGGCCCGCAGGGGTGGGAGGAGGAGGCCCGCAGGGGTGGGAGGAGGAGGCCCGCAGGGGTAGGAGGAGGAGGCCCGCAGGGGTAGGAGGAGGAGGCCCGCAGGGGTGGAAGGAGGAGGCCCGCAGGGTTAGGAGGAGGAGGCCCGCAGGGTTAGAAGGAGGAGGCCCGCAGGGGTGGAAGGAGGAGGCCCGCAGGGGTAGGAGGAGGAGGCCCGCAGGGGTGGAAGGAGGAGGCCCGCAGGGTTAGAAGGAGGAGGCCCGCAGGGGTAGGAGGAGGAGGAGGCCCGCAGGGGTAGGAGGAGGAGGAGGCCCGCAGGGGTAGGAGGAGGAGGAGGCCCTCAGGGGTAGGAGGAGGAGGCCCGCAGGGGTGGAAGGAGGAGGCCCGCAGGGGTGGAAGGAGGAGGCCCGCAGGGGTAGGAGGAGGAGGCCTGCAGGGGTGGAATGAGGAGGCCCGCAGGGGTAGGAGGAGGAGGCCTGCAGGGGTGGAAGGAGGAGGCCCGCAGGGTTAGGAGGAGGAGGCCCGCAGGGTTAGAAGGAGGAGGCCCGCAGGGGTGGAAGGAGGAGGCCCGCAGGGGTGGAATGAGGAGGCCCGCAGGGGTAGGAGGAGGAGGCCCGCAGGGGTGGAATGAGGAGGCCCGCAGGGGTAGGAGGAGGAGGCCTGCAGGGGTGGAAGGAGGAGGCCCGCAGGGTTAGGAGGAGGAGGCCCGCAGGGTTAGAAGGAGGAGGCCCGCAGGGGTGGAAGGAGGAGGCCCGCAGGGGTAGGAGGAGGAGGCCTGCAGGGGTGGAAGGAGGAGGCCCGCAGGGTTAGGAGGAGGAGGCCCGCAGGGTTAGAAGGAGGAGGCCCGCAGGGGTGGAAGGAGGAGGCCCGCAGGGGTAGGAGGAGGAGGCCCGCAGGGGTGGAAGGAGGAGGCCCGCAGGGTTAGAAGGAGGAGGCCCGCAGGGGTGGAAGGAGGAGGCCCGCAGGGGTGGAATGAGGAGGCCCACAGGGGTAGGAGGAGGAGGCCCGCAGGGGTGGAAGGAGGAGGCCCGCAGGGTTAGGAGGAGGAGGCCCGCAGGGTTAGAAGGAGGAGGCCCGCAGGGGTGGAAGGAGGAGGCCCGCAGGGGTAGGAGGAGGAGGCCCGCAGGGGTGGAAGGAGGAGGCCCGCAGGGTTAGAAGGAGGAGGCCCGCAGGGGTAGGAGGAGGAGGAGGCCCGCAGGGGTAGAAGGAGGAGGCCTGCAGGGGCAGAGGTATCTCCAGGGACGCTGGGCCTGCAGGTGCTCCCCAAGCGGCTCTGCACACACACAGACTTGGAATCGCATGGGTGCCAAGAACGTGCAGCCCAGAGCATAGCCTCGGTGGCCCATGCTGTCTTCCATCCTCAACCTCAGCCGCTGCCCCTCGGGGCCCCAGAGGAGAGACAACACGTGGTTCCATCAGCCCCTTCCTCTTGTCTGGCTCTAGGGCTGGTTTGGGCCGCCCTGGTGCTGGGGCCCGGCTGTCTGAAGCTCTGGCTGTGAGGGGCCCGGCTTCTCCAAGTTTGCATTCTGACTTGGGACCTTGGAGAGAGGCTTTGTGGAGGGAGGGGCTGGTGACTCCCTCAGGCAGGTGTGTCCTCCCTGCCTGTGAGCCCCACGGAGGTGTAAGATGTGGGGGCGATCCTCCCTGTCACACGCGGGCTTACGGGATGTGGGGGTGGACCTTCCCGTCACACGTGGGCTTACGGGATATGGGGGGGCGGTCCTCCCCATCACATGCGGGTTTATGGGATATGGGGGGGTGGTCCTCCCCGTCACACGAGGGCTTATGGGATGTGGGGGGGTGGTCCTCCCCCTCACAAGTGGGCTTACGGGATGTGGGGGGCGGTCCTCCCCATCACACGAGGGCTTACGGGATGTGAGGGGCGGTCCTCCCCATCACACGAGGGCTTACGGGATGTGGGGGGCGGTCCTCCCCATCACACGAGGGCTTACGGGATGTGGGGGGTGGTCCTCCCCATCACATGAGGGCTTATGGGATGTGGGGGGCAGTCCTCCCCATCACACGCAGGCTTATGGGATGTGGGGGGCGGTCCTCCCCGTCACATGCGGGCTTACGAGATGTGGGGGGGTGGTCCTCCCCATCACACGAGGGCTTATGGGATGTGGGGGGCGGTCCTCCCCATCACACGAGGGCTTATGGGATGTGGGGGGCAGTCCTCCCCATCACACGCAGGCTTATGGGATGTGGGGGGCGGTCCTCCCCGTCACATGCGGGCTTACGAGATGTGGGGGGGTGGTCCTCCCCATCACACGAGGGCTTATGGGATGTGGGGGGCAGTCCTCCCCATCACACGCGGGCTTACGGGATGTGGGGGGGTGGTCCTCCCCGTCACACGAGGGCTTATGGGATGTGAGGCGCGGTCCTCCCCATCACACGAGGGCTTATGGGATGTGGGGGGCGGTCCTCCCCATTACACGCGGGCTTAAGGGATGTGGGGGGCGCAGGGGCAGATCCACTTCATCCCCATGGTGCTCCATCCTCATCCACCCTGGGGCTCTGGGTTTACACAAAGGGTGGATGTTCCCCTCTTCCTCTGGGGAGGCCTGGGGCCCTCAGATGGCCCAGCCAGCCTTTGTGCCAGGCCAGCGTGTGTGGGAGCTTAATATACGCACGCTGATAATTGGATTTCAGAGATTGCAAATCAGATGAGGCTCATGTGCTCCTCAGAAGAACAACAGAGGAGGGGCCCTGCTTCCACAGAAATGGAGAGAAAATATTCAGGGTGTTCCATGGAAGTCGTTAGCAGCAGAAAATACTCCCACTTGAGACAGTGGGGGATGGGGAACAGTGACTTGGTGGGGGAGGTTTTGAGCGGTTAATAAAAAGGACAATTTAAAGAGATCACCTTCCTTGCACCCAGCAGCTTTGCCAGGCATGAAGTGCAGGGGAGGACGTGGCGTCACAGCAGAAGATGAGTTCCTGCCCCGTTACTAAGAAACATGCCCTCCCTTCCCCTATGAGATTACCCGTGGGCAGGGCTTGTCCCTAGGGGGACCCTGTCCATTCAGTGGTTAACCCCGTGGTCCCAGGGTTTACTCTGTGGTTCCTGGGGGTTTATTCCATGGTTCCTGGCGGTTTACTCCATGTTCCTGGGGGTTTACTTTGTGGTCCTGGGGGGTTTACTGCATGGTTCCTGGGGTGTTTACTCCGTGGTTCCTGGGAGTTTACGCCATGGTTTCAGGGGGATTTATTCCGTGGTTCCTGGGTGGTTACTCTGTGGTTCCTGGGGGTTTGTTCTGTGGTTCCTGGGGGTTTACTCCGTGGTTCTTTGGGGTTTAACTCTGTGGTTTCTGGGGGTGTAACTCTGTGGTTCCTTGGGGGGGGGGGTACTCCATGTTTCCTGGGGGTTTACTCCGTGGTTCCTGGGGGTTTACTCTGTGGTTCTTGGGGATTTATGCTGTGGTTCCTGGGGGTTTGCTCCATGGTTCCTGGGGGTTTACTCTGTGGTTCTTGGGGATTTATGCTGTGGTTTCTAGGGGTTTACCTCTGTGGTTCCTGGGGAGATTACTCTGGTTCCTGGGGCTTTACTCCATGGTTCCTTGGGGTTTACTCTGTGGTTTTTGGGGGGGGGGGTTATGCTGTGTTTCCTGGGGGTTTATTCTGTGGTTCCTGGGGGTTTAACTCTGTGGTTTCTGGGGGGGGGGGGGAGGTTACTCTCTGGTTCCTGGGGGTTTACTCCATGGTCCTGGGGGTTTAACTCTGTGGTTTCTGGCAGGGGGGTTACTCTGTGGTTCCTGGGAGTTTACTCCATGGTTCCTGGGGTTTACTCTCTGGTTCCTAGGGGTTTAACTCTGTGGTTCCTGGGGGGAAGGGTTACTTTGTGGTTCCTGGGGGTTTACTCCGTGGTTCCTGAGAGTTTACTCCGTGGTTCCTGGGGGTTTGCTTCGTGGTTCATGGGGGTTTACTCCATGGTTCCTGGGGGTTTAACTCTGTGGTTTCTGGCGGGGGGTGGGGTTACTCTGTGGTTCCTGGGGGTTACTCTATGGTCCTGGGGGTTTACTCCATGGTTCTTGGGGATTTATGCTGTGGTTCCTGGGAGTTTACTCTGTGGTTCCTGGGGTTTACTCCATGGTCCTGGGGGTTTACTCCATGGTTCCTGGGGGTTTAATTCTATGGTTCCTGGGGAGGTTACTCTGCGGTTCCTGGGGCTTTACTCCATGGTTCCTCGGGGTTTACTCTGTGGTTTTTTGGGGGAGGTTACTCTGTGGTTCCTGGGGTTTACTCTGTGGTTCCTGGGGGTTTAACTCTGTGGTTCCTGGGGGTTTACTCTGTGGTTCCTGGGGGTTTACTCCATGGTTCCCGGGGGTTTAACTCTGTGGTTCCTGGGGTTTAACTCTGTGGTTCCTGGGGGGAGGGGTTACTCTGTGGTTCCTGGGGGGAGGGGTTACTCTGTGGTTCCTGGGGGGGAGGGGTTTACTCCGTGGTTCCTGAGTTTTACTCCGTGGTCCTGGTGGTTCACTCGGTGGTTCCTAGGGAGTTACTCCATGGGGTTCTGGGGTTTGCCCCTTAGTTTCCTTAACTGCTCATCTGCTGTGAAGAAGAGTGGGTGCTACAGAGTTGGAAGTTGGGAGCTCCAAGCAGACTTGAGAGAATGTTCCCTAGTGTCTCACTCTGTCGCCTGTGGCCAGAAACCTGTGTGAGTTTCGGGGGAAGAAAGAAATGAGGTTGGCAGGTGTCCCTGAACCACTGGATCCCATGAGCCTGGGCTGTCAACCTCAACATTGCAGTCCCTCTGAGGAAGGGCCCCATTCTCAGCCTTACCTACACCTGTGCAGAAATTCTGCTGTCAGGATCCAGAGGTCCTGCTAGCTCCCAGGGCGTCTGCAGTGCAGAGCTCTCCAGGGAGAGGCTCAGACAGGCAGCTGGCTTCTCTGGGGATGCTGAACACGCAGGCTCAGACAGGCAGCTGGCTTCTCATGGGACCCTGCAGGCTGGGGCAAGAGGAGCACAGAGCACATCTGGTAGCTTGGAGTTTGAAAAACTCTTCCTGTGTTATTTCTTAGAAGGAGTTTGTTTGCTTTATTTATTTAAAATTTGATTAGAAATTCCCCCTCGAATTTAAGGGGAAAAAAAGAAAAGAATTAAGATGTGTGTTAGCCGTTGGAGAAAAACTAGAATGTATCAATTTAAAATCTGTGCCGTTCTTCGCTTTTCTGGTCTCAGAATTACTTGAGTGCGTCTATGTGTGTTAGTCAGGGCTCTCTAGGGAAGCAGAGCCTATGGGAGAATACAGGTACCTACATATGAAGACAGAGATCAATCCATCGATTCTGAATGACTGGCTGGCGACTGTGGGCTGCAGGTGCACAACCACAGGGAGGGGGCAGGCTGGAGGCAAGGGAGGGTGACGCTGCCCCTGGAGTGCCTAGGCCACTGGGGCAGAGTCCACTTCTCCTGGGGACCACAGCCTCTTTCCTTAACGCCTTCAGTGGAGAGGAGTGGCCGTCCGTGTCCAGGGGCTGAGGCACTGTACGCAAGGGTGTCAATCACACCTGAAGATGCCTCCACGGCAACACCCAGACGCGTGTGTGAGCCGCTGAGTCAGCCACGGTGACACTGAACCAGCCACACGCTGCTGGACGTGTGGACGCGTGGGGTTCATACGTGGGGCCTTTCCTAAATATGAAGAGTTGGGTGAGCCCAGGGGCCCCGGGCCTGGTGGACCCTGACTGTCGGTTTTGGAGTCAGGTCAGAGGCTTGCTGGCTGTGAGGAAGTGGGATGTGGTCTGAGCACACCCTTCCTGGGGCGTCCACCCCCCGCCCCATGCAGCTGTGGAGGCCAAGGTTGTGCCAGTGAGGCCCCGGCCACCCTCTCCTGTTCTGCCCAGGGCTGGGGCTGCTCCTTCTGGTGGCCCTGGGTCTGTGGGGTGGGGGCCCGTGAGAGTGGTCCTGGGTCTGCGGTGGGGGAGTGAGGCGTAAGAGTGGCCCTGGCTCTGCGAGGGGAGGAGGGCGTAAGGGTGGCCCTGGGTCTCCGGGGGAGGGGAGGGCGTAAGGGTGGCCCTGGGTCTCCGGGGGAGGGGAGGGGCGTGAGAGTGGCCCTGGGTCTGTGGGAGCCCGTGTGAATAGCCCTGAGTCTGCGGGGGGCCCTGTGTGAGTGGCCCTGGGTTGGCGGGGTGGGTGGGGAGCGTGTGAGTGGCCCTGGTACATGTCAGGCTTCCCTGTGGTCCGGCACGGGGTGGTCTCACCTGCTAACCCAGGGCCCTCTCTGTTTATTGCAGCCCTGCAGCCGCTTCCCAGTTGCGCCCTCCTCTGCCCTGGCTTCGTCTGAGGACCTGCAGCCCCCATCTCCAAGCACCTCTGGCTCTGGGCTTCCCGGCCAGGCTCCGCCGTGCTACGCACCCACCTACTTTCCCCCGGGGGAGAAGCCACCCCCCTACGCACCCTGATAGAGGTGTGGAGTAAAAGATAATTTGTTTGTTTAAAAAAAAAAAAAAAAGGCAGCCTCTAGAAATCCCGCTTCTGTGGCCAACCTCCTAGAGAACCCAGGAGAACGTTCCAGAAGTCTGTCCCCTCCTTTCCTCCCTGGGCACACTGGTGAGGGAGGCTGGAACCAGGCAGGGAGTGGGGCCCTCCAGACCCAGGCTGGTGACACCTTGGCTCGGGCTCTGCTCACAACAAATGGCGCTGAAAGTTCCCACCCGGCCTCCTCCTCTGAGAGCAATTGTTCTGGTGTTTTCACATCCCTTAATTAATTAGCTATTATTATGATTTTGCAAAGAGGGTGTGGCCCCGGCCTCCCTGCCTGTGTGTTCTTGTTTGTGGACATGTGTTGTGCGTTACACGTTCATGTGTGCATCTGTGTCCTGGAGAAGGGCAGGGCAGAAGCCACCCGCCCCTCGTGCTGTGCTCCTGACGTATGCCAGGAAGGGAAGGACGCTTCGGCTCCAACGCCCAGCGCTGTGTCTAACCGCCTGTGAGTTGTTAGAATCCGGGGGCCCGGTTGTCTTTCCCAGCCCCGGATGCAAATCTGCCTGGGCCACTGGCACGAGGGTCTTCCCCTGAGCTGTCTCCCAGCTACGGCGCCTGGGCTTCCGCTGTCCTTCTGCGGCTTCTCCCTCACCGCACCGTGTCTCAGGACCCCCGGCCGCTGGGATAGTGGGGGACGGTGTTTCGGGGTCCTTTGGCTCAGGGTCTGGGGCCGCAGCACTCCCTGTGGAAACCAGCTTAGCTCCCCGCGGGCCCAGCATGCACCTGCCAGGCACACCTGGGGAGACAGGTGAGCACGCCTGGGAAACGGCAGGTCCCGGGTGGGTCACAGGCCCCGGATGGGTCACAGGACAGGTCTCAGGTGGGTCACAGGTCCTGAGTGGGTCACAGGTCCCGGGTGGGTCACAGGCCCCAGGTGGGTCACAGGACAGGTCCCGGGTGGGTCACAGGTCCCGAGTGAGTCACAGTTCCCGGGTGGGTCACAGGACAGGTCCCGGGTGGGTCACAGGTCCTGAGTGGGTCACAGGCATCCTGGGTGGGTCACAGGCCCCGGGTGAGTCACAGGTCCCAGGTTGGTCACAGGCCCCAGGTTGGTCACAGGTCCTGAGTGGGTCACAGATCCCGGGTGGGCCACAGGTCCCGGGTGGGTCACAGGTGTCCCAGTGACAGGAGTTCAGGATGCGCCACCCCAAAGTAGCCGAAGTCTCTTGAAAAGTGTTGGATGTTGGGAGAGGCTTTCTCTGAACTCCTGAAGTCAGATCTTCAGGGAACCAGGGACTCCCAGGGCAGGAGGGCGGGCGAGAGGTGATCCCATTGCTCCCCCACGCGCCACAAGACACCGAGTCGCCGTCTCTGCTCTGTGGGCCGCTCACGGTTCCCCAGTCACTCCCTCTCCCCTCGGAAGCTGGCGCCCCCAGGCCTCACCGCTCTCAGGGCCTCATGTCCCTCCCTGCAAAGCCCCCCGTGCCTACGATAAACAAGTACCGCTCTTCTCCCGAGTGGGTCTGAGGTCTCCAGCTTACTTCATGGAACAGCACCCGCCTGGGAGGTGGAGCGGGGACTTTCTCCCCTGCCCAGTCCTGGATCTGGGAGAAAAAAGATAAGGTGGAGGGGAGCCACACTCGTGCAGACACAGCCTCCTGCCCCCTCCGCTGCCCGGGAGCCTCCCTCTGCCCGACGGAGCGTCTCATCCTGTGTCCAGCGCTCCTGGACAGAAGGCCCACAGCGCACATCCACACATGAACGGTGGCTGGCTGGGCCCAGGGGCGCCAACGGGCCTCTGAAAGGCCTGCAGCCAGCTCTGGTCTGTGAACCCGCCACTGCTTGTCATTTTTATCTTATAAAATCCAGCCTCACGAGCTTGCTGTCCAGGAGAATGTGGTCTTGGCCTCTCAGGGCTGACTGGCCTTGAACCAGTCCGGGAGGTGGGGCACGAGCCAGAGGTGCGGCGTCCTGTCTGGAAATCACCGCCCGGTTCCTCCAGGTCTGTGGGTGCCTGGCTCCGAGTAAGAAGCTGAACAAGCAGCAGAGACCAAGAGGTTTCTGGAGCGCCGGGAGATGCACTCACGAGCGCCTGTGGGGGAAGAAGTGTGCCACGGATTTCCCGAGTCCCCAAGGCTCTCACTTTACCTCAGGGAAGGCTCTATGGGCGCCGATGGTGCCGTGGTCTTGTGTGGGCAGTTCCTGGGCACCCCGGAGCTTGGGCTGTGCCCCCGAAGCTGCCTGGTGCAGGCCCCAGCGCCTCTTGGTGTCCTAGGGGTGCGAACAGCAGAGAAGCTGAACTGCAGGTCTGGGCAGGGAGTCTCTGCCCCCTGGAGCTCTGGCCAGCAAAGTCACAGGAATAACCCTCCTTCCCCTCATGTCAGCCCTCGGTCGCAGGGTGCGGTGTGGGGGCATCAGAGTGCTTCCCCGAGGCTGCACTCACCAGCTTTCCCCAAACACAACATCGATCTTTCCTGACTTTTAATCTTGTCTAGAGTCAAAAGCTGTTCAAAAATATTCAACTCCAAGGTCAACAGTTTTGTTCTTGCCACAAAAATGTCCTTATCCTTTATCCCGGCCACAAAGAATGTGAACAATTTGACTCAAGGTTCGTGGTGGCTGGAGGGTCCCCCAGGTCCCAGGGCAGCTCCCACCTGGCGCAGGGCTCCGGCCAATGCCTGGCCTGCAGTGTGGGCGGCGGCTGCTCTCGAGGTGCACCTGTCTCATGTGGACGGAGCCTGTCTGGGGCCACCAAGCTCTGCCAGCCTGAGTCACGGTCTGATGAACCCCCTCTCTGGGCTCCGCTGGGGCCTTCTCATCCCAGCCTCCTCTGCAGGGATGGGCTCCCAATCCCGCCCTCGCTTGGTTCCCACGCACAGCCGAGGTCAGTGAGACCCTGAAGGCCGTGGGAGAGGGGGTGGAGGGGATGGTGGGGCAGGGGGTGCTGGGGGGTTTGGGGGTGCTGTGGCCCCGGGGCAGGGGGTGCTGGGGGGTTTGGGGGTGCTGTGGCCCCACCTGCACTCCCTGCCTCACTGGGACAGCACAGGAGACAGGCTTCTCCTGCAGCTCAGAGGTGGGGGCCTAGTGCAGCTGCAGGTTGTGCCTGAGGAGGGCAGGGTCAGAGCATTGCCCTGGGTAGGGGTCCGTTGAGACTGGCCCCACCTTATTAGCTTGGGACCTTGGGTTACAGGGAGTCTCCTCCTGCCTCAGTTTCTACATTTCACACAGCAGCACTGCTCACAAGAGCTCCCAAGCAGAGGCAACTACTGAGTGGGGGAGGGACACAGTCCGTCCACATGGGGCCACCGGCCACGGAGAGAGGAAGGGACATGGGTGACGGTCCGTCCACATGGGGCCACCGGCCACAAAGAGAGGAAGGGACATGGGTGACGGTCCGTCCACATGGGGCCACCGGCCACAAAGAGAGGAAGGGACATGGGTGACGGTCCGTCCACATGGGGCCACCGGCCACAAAGAGAGGAAGGGACATGGGTGACGGTCCGTCCACATGGGGCCACCGGCCACAAAGAGAGGAAGGGACATGGGTGACGGTCCGTCCACATGGGGCCACCGGCCACAAAGAGAGGAAGGGACATGGGTGACGGTCCGTCCACATGGGGCCACCGGCCACAAAGAGAGGAAGGGACATGGGTGACGGTCCGTCCACATGGGGCCACCGGCCACAAAGAGAGGAAGGGACATGGGTGACGGTCCGTCCACATGGGGCCACCGGCCACAAAGAGAGGAAGGGACATGGGTGACGGTCCGTCCACATGGGGCCACCGGCCACAAAGAGAGGAAGGGACATGGGTGACGGTCCGTCCACATGGGGCCACCGGCCACAAAGAGAGGAAGGGACATGGGTGACGGTCCGTCCACATGGGGCCACCGGCCACAAAGAGAGGAAGGGACATGGGTGACGGTCCGTCCACATGGGGCCAACGGCCACAAAGAGAGGAAGGGACATGGGTGACGGTCCGTCCACATGGGGCCAACGGCCACAAAGAGAGGAAGGGACATGGGTGACGGTCCGTCCACATGGGGCCAACGGCCACAAAGAGAGGAAGGGACATGGGTGACGGTCCGTCCACATGGGGCCAACGGCCACAAAGAGAGGAAGGGACATGTGTGACGGTCCGTCCACATGGGGTCACCGGCCACGGAGAGAGGAAGGGATATGGGTGATATGGTTTTGCTGTGTCCCCACCCAAATCTCAACTTGAATTGTATTTCCCAGAATTCCTGCACGTTGTGGGAGGGACCCAGCGGGAGGTAATTGAATCATGGTGGCTGGTCTTTCCCATGCTATTCTCGTGATAGTGAGTAAGTCTCACGAGATCTGACCAGTTGATCAGGATTTCCGCTTTTGCTTCTTCCTCATTTTCTCTTGCTCCTGCCGTGTAAGAAGTGCCTTTTGCCTCCCACTGTGATTCTGAGGCCTCCCCAAGCATGTGCAATTGTAAGTCCAGTTAAACCTCTTTTTTTCCCAGTCTCAGGTATGTCCTTATTAGCAGTGTGAAAACAGAATACTACAGTGGTCCATCCACACGCGGGTCTCACCCAGCCACGGAGAGGGAGAGGACACGGTCCGCCCACACAGGGTCACGCGGCCACAGAGAGGGAGAGGACGTGGCCCATCCACACGCGGGTCACCCAGCCACAGAGAGGAAGGAAGCTCTAACGGGTGCTGGGGTGAGGCTGTAACACACAGTGCTCAGGGAAGGACACCAGACGTGAAGACTGTGTTCTGTTTATATGCAGTGTCCAGAGAAGGCGTGTCCACAGACAGAGGCTGACTGGGAAAGGAGGTGCAGTCACTGCTCATGGACACGGGTTCTTTTCGGGGAG
The DNA here is from genome assembly GCF_029281585.2 of Gorilla gorilla gorilla. Classification (NCBI taxonomy): domain Eukaryota; kingdom Metazoa; phylum Chordata; class Mammalia; order Primates; family Hominidae; genus Gorilla; species Gorilla gorilla. The sequence goes on from NC_073238.2 coordinate 128,647,260, forward strand.
CCAAGCGTGTTCGCAGCGTGTTCTGGATGGGGAGAGGTGCAGTTACTGCTCAGGGACACAGGTTCTTTTCCGGGAGACAAGCGTGTTCGCAGTGTGTTCTGGATGGGGAGAGGTGCAGTCACTGCTCAGGGACACGGGTTCTTTTCGGGGAGACAAGCGTGTTCGCAGCGTGTTCTGGATGGGGAGAGGTGCAGTCACTGCTCAGGGACACGGGTTCTTTTCGGGGAGGCAAATGTGTTCTAAGCGTGTTCTGGATGGGGGAGAGGTGCAGTCATTGGTCAGGGATACGAGTTCTTTTCGGGGAGGCAAGTGTGTTCTAAGCGTGTTCTGGATGGGGGAGAGGTGCAGTTACTGGTCAGGGATACGAGTTCTTTTCGGGGAGGCAAGTGTGTTCTAAGCGTGTTCTGGATAGGGAGGGAGGTGCAGTCACTGGTCAGGGACATGGTTTCTTTTCAGGGAGGCAAGCGTGTTCTAAGCATGTTCTGGATGGGGGAGAGGTGCAGTCACTGGTCAGGGACATGGGTTCTTGTGGGAAGAGGAGTGTCCAGGAGCCAGATGGAGGTGATCGGTGGACGGCCCTGTGGATGGACTGACCACCAACCCATGCTCTGCACTCATGAGGCGTGGCTATTGCTGTGTGAATCACATCTCCATGGAAACGGGAGTGGGAGAAATGGGCCCCAAGGATGTTGTGAAGATGGCCTTATGGGGCTGCACTAGTGACTTGGACAGTGCTGGCCACCGGCCCTGCTCAGTGAACAAGAGCCATGGTCATCACCCTCGCCACACAGAGCAGCTCCTCCTGCAGACTTGGGGACCCCGTGGCCACCAGGCCCCGCAGTGGGAGCAGAGATGCCTCCGAAACTCTGGAGACCCACAGAGGCAGAGGAGGATTCCACGAGGGCGGGGCCGTGAGCAGATCCTCAGACGGCGCCACGCGCCACTTCCTTTTCTGTTTCCTAGACCTTTTAACTGATGGAATTCAGTAAGCAGAAAACGTGCTTGAAACAAGGGCACCATGGAGCAGACCCTCCCCCTCTCCCCTCGCAGAGACCTTGACCCTGGGGCAGGTGACCCTTCTTGCTTTGCAGGCAGGGGCTGTGGCTGGAGCTTCTCCTACAAACCGGCTGTGCTGGGATTAGCCCGGCTGTACATTTGCTTTATGCTTCCGTTGGCATTTAAAAACCTGATGTTCATATTTTCTGTATTACGTGAAGTAGGACGAAACGTTCCTTTTTGCTTAGAACAGTTTTCCACAGAGGTGCCCGGGCCCAGGGGACAGTGGCCAACCTCTGGAGACATTTTGTGTTGTCATGAGGCTAAGTGTCCAGGAGGGGGCGCTGGTGCATCTGCTGTGCACAGGACGCGGCCACATCAAAGGACCCCACCTGCAAAACACATGCCAAACCTCCTTCCTCCTCCCCAGCCCAGAGTCAGGGCTGTCCCCCCTCCCTCCAGGGGACATATCCCTCCTCCCTCCAGGGGACACATGCCCCCTCCCTCCAGGGGACACATGCCCCCTCCCTCCAGGGGACACATCCCTCCTCCCTCCAGGGGATACATCCCTTCTCCCTCCAGGGGACACATCCTCCCTCCCTACAGGGGACACATCCCCCCTCCCTCCTCGGGACACATCCCCCCTCCCTCCAGGGGACACATGCCCCCTCCCTCCAGGGGACATATCCCTCCTCCCTCCAGGGGATACATCCCTTCTCCCTCCAGGGGACACATCCTCCCTCCCTCCAGGGGACACATCCCCCCTCCCTCCAGGGGACACATCCCTCCTCCCTGCATGGGACACATCTCCCCTCCCTCCAGGGGACACATCCCTCCTCCCTCCACGGGACACATCCCTCCTCCCTCCAGGGGACACATCCCTTCTCCCTCCAGGGGACACATCCCTCCTCCCTCCAGGGGACACATCCCCCCTCCCTCCAGGGGACACATCCCTTCTCCCTCCAGGGGACACATCCCCCCTCCCTCCAGGGGACACATCCCCCCTCCCTCCAGGGGACACATCCCCCCTCCCTTCAGGGGACACATCCCCCCTCCCTCCAGGGGACACATCCCCCCTCCCTCCAGGGGACACATCCCTTCTCCCTCCAGGGGACACATCCCCCCTCCCTCCAGGGGACACATCCCCCCTCCCTCCAGGGGACACATCCCCCCTCCCTTCAGGGGACACATCCCCCCTCCCTTCAGGGGACACATCCCCCCTCCCTCCAGGGGACACATCCCCCCTCCCTTCAGGGGACACATCCCTCCTCCCTCCAGGGGACACATCCCTCCTCCCTCCATGGGACACATCCCCCCTCCCTCCAGGGGGCACATCCCTCCTCCCTCCAGGGCGCACATCCCTCCTCCCTCCAGGGGACACATCCCTCCTCCCTCCCCAGGGCACCAGCACTTGCACCACGTGCTCTGTCTTCCCGTCCTCTTGCACACCCCAGACATGCCTGGTCGTGGAGGATGCCAGGTCGCCAACGTGACAGGCCTGGCTGGGCCTCTGTGTTGCAATTCCTAGCACCATTGGTTTTGCTTGTTTGGGACAGTGGTTATTATAACTTTTGGCACCCCCGGAACTCTAAGAAAACAATACTAGGAAACAGAAGTTCCTGATTCCTCTGGAGGCAGAGCAGAAACCCAGGCGGAGGGTTGTGTCCTGAGGACACTGGTGACTGTAGCCTGTGTCTGTGGGGGCCTCCCCACGTCCCTGTCCCTGAGGCTGGCCGTTGCCTGTTTTTGCTCCTGGCCATCTTGACCTCGGGAGGATGGAGGCTGGGCAGGAGCAGGCTCCCAGCCGGCCAGGGAACATTCTGGGAGAGCACTGGGGGGCACCCACCAGTGTGATCTGATGGACGCCGCGGTGCCGGGCTGGAGGCCGGGATCTGACGGACGCCGCGGTGCCGGGCTGGAGGCCGGGATCTGACGGACGCCGTGGTGCCGGGCTAGAGGCTGGGATCCCAGCGGGCGGCTGTGGCCCCTGTGGCCGTGTGAGGCCGTGCTGTGGGCAGTGCAGGGCTCTCCTGGGGCCCAGGGGGCTGTGTTCCACGGGCTTCTTGGAGTTCTGGTCCGCTGGCTCTGGCATCGTCGGGGTCAGACGAGTTGGCCTGCTTAGCGAGCCGTCAGCATCCACGCCGGGGCCTCCCAGAACTGGGCTTCTGTGCTGATGGCCAGATCCGAGCTCTGGGCCCGACCATCCTCAGCCCAAACAGCACCTGGACATCCCGGAGCCAGCGTGGAGGCCTGGGCTGCGGGTCCCCGACCGTGTGAGCAGCCAGTGGCCACCTGTCCCGGCCCGAGTGGAGAAAGCGCATCTGCCTGCGGAAGGTCCACGTGCTGCCGGGCGAGGCTGGCGAGAGCCGTCACACACACGCGGGGCCGCTGGCGGCAGATGGACGTTTCCGAAGGGAGCCGGCAGGAGCCTGACGTCTGCCCTCTGAGGCCAGGGCCTCCCCTGTCAGTATTTTCTCACGGTACCGAAGCGAAAGTTGCCTGCAATACCTCTTAGACTAGGTTGAAGTCCTGAATTCAGGCTGCAGCCCTGAATCAACAGAACTTCTGCCCAGATGCTGCCAAGATTTTGGGAAGAACAAGAGGCCCTTGCCCGGCGTGTCCAGAGCAAGTGGCATCATGCCCACGATGGCGCAGGGTCATGGGATGTGGCCCGAGGAGCCCATAACTGGCACCGGTCAACAAGAGCCCCAGAGACACAGGATGGGTCTGCCAGGGACCCTCAGGGACCACCAGGGCCTGGAGGCTCCAGCGTAGATGAGCTGGGCGGCTCTGGACGGCAGGGGATGGGGCCCCCTGTGCATGGCCCCTGGCAAGGTGCCTGGCTGGCCGTCCATCCATGGGGTGAGCTCGGCCCAGGCGGGCAGGGTCCCTCCAGGTGGGCATGAGTGTTGCTGGCTCCCGAGCCTTGGAGAAGCTCTGCCCATTCCACAGCCGTCAGGCCGGGGGCCAGAGGGAAGCCGCTCCTTCCCGGCCCGGGGCTGCCCCTCAGGAGCCCACTCGGCCGATGCCACCTTGTCAGTCCAGCCAGCGGGGCCTCCCGTGTGGCCTTCAAAGCCACAGGCCTCTTTCTAGAAACCTCTTTGCAGTTCATTTGTGGCGATTTATCCCTGGACGGGTTCTCGGGGATTCTATCCTTCTTCTCCACCCGACTTTTCTCTAGGTCAAGTGCTGACCCCAGCCAGGCAGAGGCAAAGACGCCCCAACGCACAGCCTGTCCTGCCCGGTGGGCGCAGCTCCGGGACTGACTGGTGGGAGGTGGGGCTGCTCCGAGCTGCCCCGTGTCTCACTCCTCCCCAGGGAGCTCCGAGCACGGGTGAGGGTTTGGTCTTAAAGTGGAATCCCAGTTTGGGCCTCAGATGCTGAAACCCTCCCTGATCCCCCGTGTGGCCCCTGCAGTGACCGCATCCACCCTGGGGACCCATGTTTGGCCCAGACAGAGGCTCGAGCACAGGCGGCCACGTCCCACGGGAGCGTCAAGCCACGAGTCTTGGTCATCCCCTTGGGACCAAGGAGAAGCAGTGACTCTGTGGCCCCCACCAGCTGTGTCTCCGACATCCTTCCAGGAGGCAGGCGGGGTCCCCACCAGCTGCGACTCCGACATCCTTCCAGGAGGCAGGCGGGGTCCCGACTGCATTTCAGGCACCTGCCTGGCCACGTTCCGGCTGCCCTGACCTTCCCTGCAGACTTGTGGCCTGCTGGGGTCAGAGAGCACCAGTGACCGCTCCACCCCTTGCAGACAAGGAAGCTGAGGCTGAGGGACATGGGGACCCTGCCAGTGGGGACGCGGGAAGCAGGGCTGGCTTTGCTCCTGGCAAGCTCTACCCCAGACCGACACAGAGAAAGCAGTTTCCCTTTCTCAACAGAACACACTTGAGGCCCGGAAGCAAGTGGATCTGTGCAGGAGGGTGGGGATGGGAATGGCACAGGGGTGCAGGCGCTACCTCGGTGTCTTCCGGCCCTCGGTCCCAGCTCGGGGTCCCTCCCAGGCTAGCTCAGAGGCCACTGCCCCAGCAGCCTGCGTTTGTGTGCCAAGCCCTCACCGTGCCCTCCTCACTCAGCAATGACTGGCTGCCTGTGGTGGGGGCTGAGCAGGGCTTTCTCCGCATTTACAGAACAAGTAAACTGAGGCTCCAGCCCCTGCCGCCACTACCAGAGGAGTCAGAGGCTCCTGGGGAGCAGACCGTGGCCACCCAACCAGGCTGGGAGCAGAAAAGAGGGATCTTTGGAGCGGCTGAGCGTGCGGCCTGGAGCCCTGGCAGCCCCGCTCATCCCAAACGCTGCTACGTGTGGAGAACCCCGCGGGGAGCAGATGACGGCCAACACGGTGTTACAAAGCTTTCTGTAAATATTTTATTTTCCATATTTTAGAGTCAGAAAGAAGCGCTTGGTAATAAAAATAATAGAGAATTATTTTCTTCGAGCCCACTCTGCCCTGCGCCAGCCTCCCCGTGCCCGGGCCCACGGCTGAGTGCGCAGCGTCAGGGGCCCCAAGTCCATCTCACTATTTACAGATATGATACAGGCCGGGACGGTCACAGAGGAAAGCCCGGCTCTCAGCATGGCCCCACGTGGTGAGGAGACCCCAGGCTCCTCCCGGCTGTTTCGGACAGAGACTGAGAAGCCTGCGCGTCCCGTGGGGGCCTAGGCTGCGGCGGGCTCCACGGGGGGGCAGGAGTGGGCCGTGATGTCGCTGTGCTTGTACGCCGCCTCGTCCAGGTCCAGCGGCCTCCGGTTGACCTCCAGTGTCATGCAGCCGCGGTAGAATGCGGTGACTGGCGCTGAAGTCACCGGCACATCTGGGCCGCGGGGAGAGAACAAACATATCTTAGCAGGCCCAGCCTGGGTCCCAGGGCTCGCCACGTGGCCGGCCCCTGCCTGGCCCCCCCACCCCCGGCAGCGCTTGTGGCCAGCCCTGGGTTCCCTCTGAAAGGGCAGGATTTCCCTTTCTTCTCTAACTTCTCTGTCCCCGTTCATTCGGCTGCAGACCCGGCAGACAAGCAGGAGGCATCTGCCAGCCTGGGCTCTGCAGACGCCAGCCCTCCCCCGCTGGGAGCACAGACAGTCCCATCGGTTAAACGTGATCTTCTTCTGTGCCCAGTGAGTCATTCAGGCTGCAGGCCTCTTGGCTCGCTCTCATCCTCTTCAAAGCTCTGTTTATTAAAACTAAGTGGAGTCTGTGTCTGGCAGCCAAGACAGAAATCCTGCCGTTTGCCGCAAGTGAAAACCTGCGGGCAGCCGAGGACTTGCCGGCTCCCACGTGCCTTTCCGCTGACCCTCCCAGCTCACGGCAAGGACATCCCCAGTCCCAGCCTCTGTGCTGTGAAGCCCATGGGACATGGCGGGACGCCCTGCTGGACATGGGAGGGGCTGGCGGTCACTCTGTTCGCTGCTAACAGCTGTGGTGACAGCCGCGGGTCCCAACTGCAGCCTGGCCCGAGGTCTGCCCAGCCCTCTCCCCCGGGGCTGGTCTGATGGGTGTGGACGAATGCTCCCTGAAGATGCAGGTTCGTGGGGCCTGACTCAGGCCAATGCCGGCCCCCGTACGTGTTTCTCAGCCTCAGCCAATGACCTGACCGGCACCGAGACACCATAATGGCCACTAACGACCCACCTGGACTTCTCCTTCCTCTTAAAACACAAGTCCTCTTCCGCATTCACTACCAGAAACGCCAGCCTGTCCAGGTTAGATCTGGGGTGACCAAGCTGGGCCTCCCTGGAGCTCTTCACCCGGGTTGAGCGGAGCAGGGAGCACCTACCTGGCAGGCCGCCGGCAAAGGTGAGCACGGGGCTCCGCAGGTGCCTCTCGAGCACGGCCAGCCTCTCCTGCAGCTGCGCGGCGCTCACCTCGCTCTGGCCCCTGGTGCCGTCCACCTCCAGGGTGGCCTCACCGTCCCTCAGCGAGACGGTGACCACGTGCTCTTGGCCATCGCACACCTTGATCTCCATTAGGGCCAAGGCCACGTGCTCCACGGCCAGGACCACCAGCTGCAGGAGACCGAGGTGTGGTCAGGGCCTGCCGGCCGCCCCTACATGAGCTGTTAGGTCCAAGCTGGTCCTCACAGCTGCTGGCCACCCCTATGCCGCATGCCTGTCTCCGTCCAGGGTTCCCTGCAGCCCTGGGTCCAGATGCTCGCTGACTGTGGATGACACCCCCACCCCACCTGGGGCTCAGCTTCTCTGCACGTAAAGCCAGGGGCCAGCCTGGGAGGCTGTAGGGGAACAAGTGTGGCCCCCAGGTTGGGTGTGAGAGGGTCAACCCCAGCCCCAGGCACCAGGCACACACAGGACCGAGGCTGCACTTGACCAGGAACTGGGGTGGCCCTGATGGGGACCCAGGACCCAGCCCTGCGGTGGTGGCCTCCCAGCCCGGTGGGCACTCACGCTGGCACCGTAGCCCAGCAGCCCAGGGGTCAGCTGTTGCTACATAACAGCAGCTGTTTATTCCAGATGCTGAGATTGAGTCTGGCCCTGGTAACGAGCATTTGCATGAACCAAGCCTGTCACTGTCGTATCCCAGCAAGCGGGAGGGCTCTGTGGCCCCGGGGTGGGCAGACTTGGAGAACGTGAGCCTCTCTGGTTTGACCCATGTCTCCCTCCTTAGCACACGAGCGAGAGAATAAAACCTGTTTCTGTCACCTCTTGATTGTTCTGTGGGGAAAACAGCATGAGTCCCCCAGCCCAGGACAGCTGACTCATTGTGAGGACCGGGGGTTGGGGGACCTTGTCCAAGGGGCAGCTGCACTCAGCTCCACCCGGTGTCCCCCAGGGAAAGACGCTGTTGGGGGCACCGGCCAAGGTCACAGATCCGACTTTTCCAGGGAAATTGGAAAACTGAGTTTGTTGCTGAAATCATCTGACTTAAACACGAGAGACTAATTCAGATTGCTGTGAGCCACCATCTGCCCAACCGAACAGGGGAAAAGCTCCCGCACTGTGGGCCGAGTGTGGCTCGCAGGCGCCGGCCCCCTCAGCTGTGTGGCGGTGACCTGGTGTCCAAACAACCCCCGCAGCCCGAAGGGTGGCCCACGCCGGGCTTGGCTCATCAGACCTCTGGTCAGAGGCTTTGGGGGTCCCTGGGGATCCCACTGCGGGCCCCCTTCGTCCCCTGCCAGGGAGTGCGGCCCACGTACCCGTGGGTCGAGCCGGTCAGGACGCCCTGGGTGGCGGAGGCCCTACCTGCTTCTTGAGTTTCTTCGTGGAGTGATAGTCGACCAGGGCCACAGAGAGAGGCACGGCACGGAGGTCGGGGACCCAGAGCGCGAACAGCACACCTGTGTCTGCGGCTGGGCGGATGTGAGCCACGACTTCTATTTCCCAGGCTGATTCAGTCCCGACATCCAGAGGGGTCCGCACTGCAATGGAAGCGGTGCATTATAGGGTGGTATGCACGGTGGAGAGGCCACAGTGAGGTTGGAGCAGGGCCACGACAGATGCAGTCCCAGCCGCGGTGGGAAGCTGTGCAGACAGCCCCGGATCTGGGACGTGATGGAAAACTCAACAGACTGGTTCAGATCTTGGCCCGGAGCCCAGAGGCACCAGGGACCCCCAGGCTGTTTCTCCCTGGCCACACCAGTACCCCACTTCTAAATGCCCTGTAGGTGACCACCAGGCCACACAGACCTGTCTGAGGGGCCACAGGCTGTGCACCATGGGACGCAGGCCTGTCCCTGCCTCCCTCCGATGTCCTCTTGTTTCAGGAGCGCCTGGCAGCTCCTTCCTCAGAGCGTGCGTGGCCTCGTGCCTCGCGTCTCACCTGCAGCTTTCAGGTAGCAGCACAGGGCCCAGTGTGGGCCGAGAGTTTAAGACAGCATGCGGACAGGAGCCGTCATAAGCACAGTGGTCTGGGGTCTGAGCTGTCAGGAGCACGCGCGGTCTGGGGTCTGAGCTGTCAGGAGCACCGCGGTCTGGGGTCTGAGCTGTCAGGAGCACGCGCGGTCTGGGGTCTGAGCTGTCAGGAGCACCTGCGGTCTGGGGTCTGAGCTGTCAGGAGCACGCGCGGTCTGGGGTCTGAGCTGTCAGGAGCACGCGCGGTCTGGGGTCTGAGCTGTCAGGAGCACGCGCGGTCTGGGGTCTGAGCTGTCAGGAGCACGCGCGGTCTGGGGTCTGAGCTGTCAGGAGCACGCGCGGTCTGGGGTCTGAGCTGTCAGGAGCACGCGCGGTCTGGGGTCTGAGCTGTCAGGAGCACGCGCGGTCTGGGGTCTGAGCTGTCAGGAGCACGCGCGGTCTGGGGTCTGAGCTGTCAGGAGCACCTGCGGTCTGGGGTCTGAGCTGTCAGGAGCACCTGCGGTCTGGGGTCTGAGCTGTCAGGAGCATGCACGGTCTGGGGTCTGAGCTGTCAGGAGCACGCGCGGTCTGGGATCTGAGCTGTCAGGAGCACGTGCGGTCTGGGGTCTGAGCTGTTAGGAACATGTGTGGTCTCCCAGGGAGAATACCACGGCATATCCTCTCCACGCTGAGCCCTCCGTGGACTAAGAAGCCAGAAGAAAAAACTTCCGCCCTGTTTTCAGTGTTTCTATCTCACCCAGAATTCCAAAGTCCTGATAAAGAAGCTGTTTTAGGAAAAAGGACCCCAAATCACTGTGTGTACAGACTTGTGATCGGGCGCCTCGCACTGCAGGCTGAGGTTGGGGTCAGAGTGAATTGTGCTGGTTTCCCTGTCTCTTTCCCACGGGGCTATGTGCGCCTCAAACCCACATCGCCTGTCCTGCCTGTCCCTAGCTGGTACCCGCCACATCAGTTCTCAACAACCATTTATGGCACTGAAACACACAAAATCAGAAAAAGTAACAAAAATATTGCAACAGAATCAAAAAGTAACAACAAAAATTCTCCTGTTTGCTGGTCTTCCCATAACCTGTGAAGGGAGAGATGATGGTGTTCTTTAAAATGGAAGCTCCCAGCCGGGCGCGGTGGCTCATGCCTGTAATCCTAGCAATTTGGGAGGCTGAGGTGGGTGGATCACCTAAGGTCGGGAGTTCGAGACCAGCCTGACCAACATGCAGAAACCCCATCTCTACTAAAAATGCAAAATTAGCTGGGTGTGGTGGCGCATGCCTGTAATCCCAGCTACTCGGGAGGCTGAGGCAGGAGAATCGCTTGAACCTGGGAGGCGGAGGTTGTGGTGTGAACCTGGGAGGTGGAGCCGAGATCGTGCCATTGTACTCCAGCGTGGGCAACAAGGGCGAAACTCCGTCTCAAAAAAAAAAAAAAAGGAAGCTCCTGACAGGAGGCTAGGCACATGTTGGCCATCGGGGCTTCACAAGGGCACCGGCCTCTGCTCTCCTCTCCCCGGGAAGGTTTCCCGGCTCCACGTGGCCCCTTGCATGGAGGCCGCACAGACCTGGAGATCTGCAAGCCTGAGCCCAGCAGAGTCGCTGCAGAGTGAGCCAGGCCAGTACTACCATTCCCAGCAAGTCTCCTCTGTCTTGTAAGAGACGTTACTGGTATAGTTTGAGATTCACTGGAAATGCATGGAGCTGTAACTGCTTCTGTCCGGATAGACCAAAACGGGCCGGCAGACGCGGCCGGCAGTCACTGGAAATGGCCCCTGTGATGCCTGCATAAGGTTACCCCTGAGAAATGTGTATGACATTAAGTGGAAAAAGGATTTGAGCATTTCATATGACATGATTTCGTGTCAAACATTATGATGATGCTCTAGATTTGTAAGTCCAAAAATCAAGACTGAGGGAGAACGCGTGTGCACAGTCAGCCCGGCCAGTGGCAGACGGCGCTTTTCTCAGATGCCTTTCCTGACACGGTCACGCTTTTGACACCCAGGGGGAGACGGTGACACTGGATCTGGCTCAGGATGGGGCAGAACCCTCCCCTTTGCTCCACGTGGATCCCCTTGAACTTGGGGTTCCCGCTGGGTGCTTGAGGGCCGGCAGCCCTGAGATCTGACGGAGGGGGCACTGCCTGCCTTCTGTGTGTGGGGGCTTCACCATAAACAGCTCGGTGTTCAAGAATAGGGCAGGGCTGTGGTGCCCCAGTGGGGTGGGAATGTGAGGCAGGGTGGGGCCAAGCAGTAACACTATCCTCACAGCAGCCCCCCAAGCCTGCACCGGGGAGGGCGGCAGCATGGCGTTGCAGGACTGGGCCAGCAGCTCACATCCACCCTGTCCTCCCTTTTTCAGGCCTAGGTTCACTGTCCCCCAGGCAGCTTCACTGCTGTTTTTAGACACCTCCCATTGTAGCTGTCTCACCGGATCATCGGTGACCGCAGTGTCCACCATGTTACTGAGAGCTTCCCTGTGCCCCGGACGAGTCCTAAGGCTGTGCTGTCTCTGGACTTTCTGCAAAGGACCCTGTAAGGCTCCCAGCCTCCCCGGCCTCGCAGGCACCTTCTCTCCCTGGCCTCCCAGCGCCAGCCTCGGCCTCGCAGGCACCTTCTCTCCCCAGCCTCCCGGCACCGGCCTCGCAGGCACCTTCTCTCCCCGGCCTCCCAGCCTCGGCCTCGCAGGCACCTTCTCTCCCCGGCCTCCCAGCGCCAGCCTCGGCCTCGCAGGCACCTTCTCTCCCCGGCCTCCCGGCACCGGCCTCGCAGGCACCTTCTCTCCCCGGCCTCCCAGCCTCGGCCTCGCAGGCACCTTCTCTCCCCGGCCTCCCAGCGCCAGCCTCGGCCTCGCAGGCACCTTCTCTCCCCGGCCTCCCGGCACCGGCCTCGCAGGCACCTTCTCTCTCCGGCCTCCCAGCGCCGGCCTCGCAGGCACCTTCTCTCCCCGGCCTCCTGGCACTGGCCTCCCAGGCACCTTCTCGGCACATCTCTCTCATTTCTTCTTCACTGGCTGACTCTGAACTGGCAGCCTCTGCCCGCACCTCCGCCCACCCCGCCCTGCCCTGGAACCGAAGGAGCCTCAGCTTGTCCTGACGCTGCCATCTGAGGCCGTCTGCTTGCTTTCAGTGTATGCCTGTCTGAAGGTGCAGCCACAGCCACCCCAACGGTAAGAGCCAAGACTTACTGTAGTCCAGGCTGTAGAAGGCGAAGCCACTCCCGGGGTAGAAAGAGCCTCTCTCCGTCACCGAGAAGCACTGCATCCTCGTGTTCACTTTCACCGTTTCCTGGATGGTGGTGTCTTCTCCGTTCAGCCAGTTCCAGCTCCTCATGCAGCCATCCAGACGAGGGTTTATCTGGAAAGGCAGAGAAATCTCCGTGGCTTCCTGGGAGTGAGAAGCCCCATGCCGGATGCCCCAGTCCCATCGGTGGTGGCCATTTCACAGAAGGTTTCTTCACTTTACACAACGACTCACTGCAGAATACCTATTTCCACCGGTGTATGCTCAAGAACTAAAGGTTCATTTTAAAGCTAGGAAAGGACTGAAAAGGCCAAGTGGGTCTAAGGTGGAAGAGTATGGATTGTTCAACCACCCAACACCCACGGGAATTATTCAATATTCAATATGGCTGTGGGCAAATCAGGGCAACCCCCTTATCCGTGAAACGAGGAGGGTCCAGCCAGGCAAAGTCCCAGCACCAGGCAGTCTGCGGGCCTGGGAAGCAGGTGCCCCTCACAACACCGAAGGTCCCGGCACCAGGCAGTCTGCGGGCCTGGGGAGCAGGGGCCCCCTCACAACACCGAAGGTCCCGGCACCAGGCAGTCTGTGGGCCTGGGGAGCAGGGGCCCCCTCACAACACTGAAGGGGTGGCTTCAGCACAGGCACTGCCGACACTCAGCACCCAAAGACACGAAGACATGCGTGCCTTTCTCCTGCCTGGTGTGGAAGTGAAAATACCCAGGATGAAGGCTTAGACATCAGCGCGTGGGGGCTGGAGACACAGGTCGGGGGCACGGGCGTGTGCTGTGCTGAAGGGGAGAGAGGGCGGGACCTGGAGGAATGGCCCCCACTGACCGCCCACCATGGCTGTCTTCCCCTTATGAGACTCACGGCAGAGTTACAAAACCCAAAATGTTCTTGGAAATTGTCCAAAAAAGTTTACTGTTCTGTTAAAGAATAATTTCGGCCGGGCGCGGTGGCTCACGCCTGTAATCCCAGCACTTTGGGAGGCCAAGGTGGGCAGTTCACGAGGTCAGAAGATCGAGACCACAGTGAAACCCCGTCTCTATTAAAAATACAAAAAAATTAGCCGGGCGTGGTGGCGGGCGCCTGTAGTCCCAGCTGCTTGGGAGGCTGAGGCAGGAGAATGGCGTGAACCTGGGAGGCAGAGCTTGCAGTGAGCCAAGATTGCGCCACTGCACTCCAGCCTGGGCAACAGAGCAAGACTCCGTCTCAAAAAAAAAATAATAATTTAATTGTGTCTTATCTCCATTGAAAAATAGACAACTTTATTATCAATTCAGATGAAAACTTAGGTCTCATAAAAAGAGATGGTAAAATTAATGACATAGCTGTACAGTGACTTTGTCAAACTCTAGGAAACCTTTCCTTCCTCTAGGTCCTCCCCACACCTGGTTAATGGTAAACACAGGGCAGGGTGTGACTGAGGCTTCCTGACACCGTTCCTGGGATCCCAGCACACAGCGCGTCTACACAGGGACAGGTACAGTACTCACAGGCTGCACGAGGTCCTTCTCATGGAAGGGAATACCTCCCACGGTGAGGTTCAGATGATACAGTCCTCGCTCCGGTTGGAACAAGTCCCCGGCCACCGCGATTTTCATGACAGCGTCCCTGTTGACCTTGATGACCAGATTCCGTGCCAGCTCCTCAACAGAGATCTGAAGAGAGGCAGCGCCATGAGAAAAGATGGGAGTGCACGTTCTGAAGGGGCTCCCAACTGCAGAAAAACCACACTCATCCTCTCCTGAGCCAAGAGGGTCCCGACCTCGGGGAGGCCACCTGATCCTCACCTGGGCCAAGAGGGTCCCAATCTCAGGGAGGCCACCTGATCCTCACCCGGGCCAAGAGGGTCCCAATCTCAGGGAGGCCACCTGATCCTCACCTGGGCCAAGAGGGACCTGACCTCAGGGAGACCACCTGATCCTCACCTGAGCCAAGAGGGTCCCAATCTCAGGGAGGTCACCTGATCCTCACCTGGACCAAGAGGGTCCCGACCTCGGGGAGGCCACCTGATCCTCACCTGGGCCAAGAGGGTCCCAGTCTCAGGGAGACCACCTGATCCTCCCCTGAGCTAAGAGGGTCCCAATCTCAGGGAGGCCACCTGATCCTCACCTGGGCCAAGAGGGTCCCAATCTCAGGGAGACCACCTGATCCTCACCTGGACCAAGAGGGACCTGACCTCAGGGAGACCACCCGATCCTCACCTGGCCCAAGAGGGACCTGACCTCAGGGAGACCACCTGATCCTCACCTGAGCCAAGAGGGTCCCAATCTCAGGGAGGCCACCTGATCCTCACCTGGGCCAAGAGGGACCTGACCTCAGGGAGACCATCTGATCCTCACCTGGGCCAAGAGGGTCCCAATCTCAGGGAGGCCACCTGATCCTCACCTGGGCCAAGAGGGTCCCAATCTCAGGGAGGCCACCTGATCCTCACCTGGGCCAAGAGGGTCCCAATCTCAGGGAGACCACCTGATCCTCACCTGGGCCAAGAGGGTCCCAATCTCAGGGAGGCCACCGGATCTTCACCTGGGCCAAGAGGGTCCCAATCTCAGGGAGACCACCTGATCCTCACCTGGGCCAAGAGGGTCCCAATCTCAGGGAGGCCACCTGATCCTCACCTGGGCCAAGAGGGTCCCAATCTCAGGGAGGCCACCTGATCCTCCCCTGAGCCAAGAGGGTCCCAATCTCAGGGAGACCACCTGATCCTCACCTGGGCCAAGAGGGACCTGACCTCAGGGAGTCCACCTGATCCTCACCTGGGCCAAGAGGGTCCCAATCTCAGGGAGGCCACCTGATCCTCACCTGGGCCAAGAGGGTCCCGACCTCGGGGAGGCCACCTGATCCTCACCTGGGCCAAGAGGTTCCCAACCTCAAGGAGACCACCTGATCCTCACCTGGGCCAAGAGGGTCCTAATCTCAGGGAGTCCACCTGATCCTCCCCTGAGCCAAGAGGGTCCCAATCTCAGGGAGACCACCTGATCCTCACCTGGGCCAAGAGGGTCTCAATCTCAGGGAGGCCACCTGATCCTCACCTGGTCAAGAGGGACCTGACCTCAGGGAGACCATCTGATCCTCACCTGGGCCAAGAGGGTCCCAATCTCAGGGAGTCCACCTGATCCTCCCCTGAGCCAAGAGGGTCCCAATCTCAGGGAGACCACCTGATCCTCACCTGGGCCAAGAGGGTCCCAATCTCAGGGAGACCACCCGATCCTCACCTGGGCCAGGAGGGTCCCAATCTCAGGGAGGCCACCTGATCCTCACCTGGGCCAAGAGGGTCCCAATCTCAGGGAGTCCACCTGATCCTCCCCTGAGCCAAGAGGGTCCCAATCTCAGGGAGTCCACCTGATCCTCCCCTGAGCCAAGAGGGTCCTAATCTCAGGGAGACCACCTGATCCTCCCCTGAGCCAAGAGGGTCCCAATCTCAGGGAGACCACCTGATCCTCCCCTGGGCCAAGAGGGTCCCAATCTCAGGGAGACCACCTGATCCTCACCTGGACCAAGAGGGTCCCAATCTCAGGGAGACCACCTGATCCTCACCTGGGCCAAGAGGGTCCCAATCTCAGGGAGACCACCTGATCCTCACCTGGGCCAAGAGGGACCTGACCTCAGGGAGTCCACCTGATCCTCACCTGGGCCAAGAGGGTCCCAATCTCAGGGAGACCACCTGATCCTCACCTGGGCCAAGAGGGTCCCAATCTCAGGGAGACCACCTGATCCTCACCTGGGCCAAGAGGGACCGGACCTCAGGGAGACCACCTGATCTTCACCTGAGCCAAGAGGGTCCCGACCTCAAGGAGACCACCTGATCCTCACCTGGGCCAGGAGGGTCCCAATCTCAGGGAGGCCACCTGATCCTCACCTGGGCCAAGAGGGACCTGACCTCAGGGAGACCACCTGATCCTCACCTGAGCCAAGAGGGTCCCAATCTCAGGGAGGTCACCTGATCCTCACCTGGACCAAGAGGGTCCCGACCTCGGGGAGGCCACCTGATCCTCACCTGGGCCAAGAGGGTCCCAGTCTCAGGGAGACCACCTGATCCTCCCCTGAGCTAAGAGGGTCCCAATCTCAGGGAGGCCACCTGATCCTCACCTGGGCCAAGAGGGTCCCAATCTCAGGGAGACCACCTGATCCTCACCTGGACCAAGAGGGACCTGACCTCAGGGAGACCACCCGATCCTCACCTGGCCCAAGAGGGACCTGACCTCAGGGAGACCACCTGATCCTCACCTGAGCCAAGAGGGTCCCAATCTCAGGGAGGCCACCTGATCCTCACCTGGGCCAAGAGGGACCTGACCTCAGGGAGACCATCTGATCCTCACCTGGGCCAAGAGGGTCCCAATCTCAGGGAGGCCACCTGATCCTCACCTGGGCCAAGAGGGTCCCAATCTCAGGGAGGCCACCTGATCCTCACCTGGGCCAAGAGGGTCCCAATCTCAGGGAGGCCACCTGATCCTCACCTGGGCCAAGAGGGTCCCAATCTCAGGGAGGCCACCGGATCTTCACCTGGGCCAAGAGGGTCCCAATCTCAGGGAGACCACCTGATCCTCACCTGGGCCAAGAGGGTCCCAATCTCAGGGAGGCCACCTGATCCTCACCTGGGCCAAGAGGGTCCCAATCTCAGGGAGGCCACCTGATCCTCCCCTGAGCCAAGAGGGTCCCAATCTCAGGGAGACCACCTGATCCTCACCTGGGCCAAGAGGGACCTGACCTCAGGGAGTCCACCTGATCCTCACCTGGGCCAAGAGGGTCCCAATCTCAGGGAGGCCACCTGATCCTCACCTGGGCCAAGAGGGTCCCGACCTCGGGGAGGCCACCTGATCCTCACCTGGGCCAAGAGGTTCCCAACCTCAAGGAGACCACCTGATCCTCACCTGGGCCAAGAGGGTCCTAATCTCAGGGAGTCCACCTGATCCTCCCCTGAGCCAAGAGGGTCCCAATCTCAGGGAGACCACCTGATCCTCACCTGGGCCAAGAGGGTCTCAATCTCAGGGAGGCCACCTGATCCTCACCTGGTCAAGAGGGACCTGACCTCAGGGAGACCATCTGATCCTCACCTGGGCCAAGAGGGTCCCAATCTCAGGGAGTCCACCTGATCCTCCCCTGAGCCAAGAGGGTCCCAATCTCAGGGAGACCACCTGATCCTCACCTGGGCCAAGAGGGTCCCAATCTCAGGGAGACCACCCGATCCTCACCTGGGCCAGGAGGGTCCCAATCTCAGGGAGGCCACCTGATCCTCACCTGGGCCAAGAGGGTCCCAATCTCAGGGAGTCCACCTGATCCTCCCCTGAGCCAAGAGGGTCCCAATCTCAGGGAGTCCACCTGATCCTCCCCTGAGCCAAGAGGGTCCCAATCTCAGGGAGACCACCTGATCCTCCCCTGAGCCAAGAGGGTCCCAATCTCAGGGAGACCACCTGATCCTCCCCTGGGCCAAGAGGGTCCCAATCTCAGGGAGACCACCTGATCCTCACCTGGACCAAGAGGGTCCCAATCTCAGGGAGACCACCTGATCCTCACCTGGGCCAAGAGGGTCCCAATCTCAGGGAGACCACCTGATCCTCACCTGGGCCAAGAGGGACCTGACCTCAGGGAGTCCACCTGATCCTCACCTGGGCCAAGAGGGTCCCAATCTCAGGGAGACCACCTGATCCTCACCTGGGCCAAGAGGGTCCCAATCTCAGGGAGACCACCTGATCCTCACCTGGGCCAAGAGGGACCTGACCTCAGGGAGACCACCTGATCTTCACCTGAGCCAAGAGGGTCCCGACCTCAAGGAGACCACCTGATCCTCACCTGGGCCAGGAGGGTCCCAATCTCAGGGAGGCCACCTGATCCTCACCTGGGCCAAGAGGGACCTGACCTCAGGGAGACCACCTGATCCTCACCTGAGCCAAGAGGGTCCCAATCTCAGGGAGGTCACCTGATCCTCACCTGGACCAAGAGGGTCCCGACCTCGGGGAGGCCACCTGATCCTCACCTGGGCCAAGAGGGTCCCAGTCTCAGGGAGACCACCTGATCCTCCCCTGAGCTAAGAGGGTCCCAATCTCAGGGAGGCCACCTGATCCTCACCTGGGCCAAGAGGGTCCCAATCTCAGGGAGACCACCTGATCCTCACCTGGACCAAGAGGGACCTGACCTCAGGGAGACCACCCGATCCTCACCTGGCCCAAGAGGGACCTGACCTCAGGGAGACCACCTGATCCTCACCTGGGCCAAGAGGGACCTGACCTCAGGGAGTCCACCTGATCCTCACCTGGGCCAAGAGGGTCCCAACCTCAGGGAGACCACCTGATCCACACCTGAGCCAAGAGGGTCCCAATCTCAGGGAGACCACCTGATCCTCACCTGAGCCAAGAGGGACCTGACCTCAGGGAGTCCACCTGATCCTCACCTGGGCCAAGAGGGTCCCAACCTCAGAGAGTCCATGCTCATCATCTGGGCCAGGAGGGCCCTCGATGCATCAATGTGGTCACCAAAACCTTTCCTCATAGAAAACCTATAAAGTCGAACGCTAGATATGCTATATTCCTGAGCTTGAGAAAAATATCCTTCTTCCTGTGTGAAAACACCTTTCAGGTATTTGGGTTTGAACTGAGTCACAAAAACATGGTACAAATTCGGGTCAGCTGGGTTTGGGGAGCAGCTAGAGAGGGTGGAATTGGGGAGGGGTCCTCATGAGGTACCCCTGATGGGGAAGGGCCTGTCTTGGTGGGGTGCTGCGGACGCTGTGAGTCACTGGGCGGGACTACACTGCAACACCGCTCCCCCAGGTGACCCCGCCTCAGGCCACCTGCCCTGGGCCCCTCCTCCCCGTGGCTCCATCCCCTGCAACACCACTCCCCCCCAGGTGACCTCGCCTCAGGCCACCTGCCCTGGGCCCCTCCTCCCCGTGGCTCCATCCCCTGCAACACCGCTCCCTCCAGGTGACCCCACCTCAGGCCACCTGCCCTGGGCCCCTCCTCCCCGTGGCTCCATCCCCTGCAACACTGCTCCCCCCAGGCGACCTCGCCTTGGGCCACCTGCCCCGGGCCCCTCATCCCCATGGCTCCATCCCTGAAACTGCTTCTGCTTCCTTTGCTTTCTGTAGCTTTGCTGAGAACAGCCTCCTGCTCTTGGAGATGCTGCTCCTTTAAGGGGTTGGGAAAAATGGAGCGAGGCATTGCTTTGCAGGATGGAAATACAAGTCTACAGTGTTTCATCTGCAGGGACCAGGGTGAATTTTTCCACTTCATCTTCACTTCTGAAGGGCAAGATGTGCTTTCCACCTTTCTTCCCAACGTTTCCTTCTGCAAGCCCAGTATGGTGAGGGAGGCCCAGCGCTGTGGGCGGGAGCCTGGTTGCTTACAGGCCCTCTCGCTCCACGGATGGGGATGTGGGGTGGGCGCGTTTTACCGCTGCCCACAGCTGCCCAAGTGCAGGTCTGCCCAGGACCCCTCAGGTTGCCCATGGGGCTGGGGTCCAGGTGGTCAGGACGTCTCTGGCAAGGGGCAGCTCCTGTGAGGTCACCTGGACCCTTGGCATGCATGGCCGCACTGACCAGCAGGCCCTGGGAGCCAGGGCTCAGGGACAGCAGCATCCACACCGTCCTACAGGGAAGGGTGGGTGGGCGGCGCCTGGCCTGGCCATGGCCAGGGAGACACGTATAGCAGGAGCTCTGGGCTGTGGTGCAGGTTCAGTGGCGGCTTCCTCCCCTGGTGGGGCACCCTGCGTGTAGCGCCAAGCAGCCCTGGCTTCTGTTCCCCACTCCGCTCAGGATAAACAGCATGGCCTCCAGACACAGCCCAGGGTCCCCTGGGGCTGAGAACCACGGGTTCTCACCTGAGCCAGGGTGACCAAACTCAGGGTTGGTCACCTGAGCCAGGGTGACCAAACTCAGGGAGACCAAACTCACAGGTTACACTCAAGGCCCCTTTCTGAGGGAGCCAGGCTGATACGTGATGAAATAGCAGAGAGGCCTAGAGCACCACAGTGAGCCCCCAGAACATGAACTAAACAGGGCAGGGGTCCCCGTCCCCCAGAGCATGAACTAAACAGGGCGGGGTCCCCGTCCCCCAGAGCATGAACTGAACGGGGCAGGGGTCCCCATCCCCTGGAGCATGAACTGAACGGGGCAGGGGTCCCCGTCCCCCGGAGCATGAACTGAACGGGGCAGGGGTCCCCGTCTCCCGGAGCATGAACTGAACGGGGCAGGGGTCCCCGTCCCCCGGAGCATGAACTGAACGGGGCAGGGGTCCCCGTCCCCCGGAGCATGAACTGAACGGGGCAGAGGTCCCCGTCTCCCGGAGCATGAACTGAACGGGGCAGGGGTCCCCGTCCCCCGGAGCATGAACTGAACGGGGCAGGGGTCCCCGTCCCCCGGAGCATGAACTGAACGGGGCAGGGGTCCCCGTCCCCCGGAGCATGAACTGAACGGGGCAGGGGTCCCCGTCCCCCGGAGCATGAACTGAACGGGGCAGGGGTCCCCGTCCCCCGGAGCATGAACTGAACGGGGCAGGGGTCCCCGTCCCCCGGAGCATGAACTGAACGGGGCAGGGGTCCCCGTCTCCCGGAGCATGAACTGAACGGGGCAGGGGTCCCCGTCTCCCGGAGCATGAACTGAACGGGGCAGGGGTCCCCGTCCTGCCCGCACGCAGCAGGTGCAGGCCCCAGAGCTCATCTCCTAACGGTTGCATGAGCGAGTGACAGCTGGGTCTGGCTCAGGGAGAACCCCGTGAGGCCTGGAAGGGGCGGCTGCCGCACACTCACTGTCTGCCACATGCCATGGTTGATGACCGGGCCGCTGCTGGTGACACGGCCGACACCGTTGTAGCGCAGCTGCAGCTCCAGCCGGCCAGCTCTCAGGGCCAGCACGATCCAGGTGCTGTCCTGGTGGCCTCCGGCGAAGAGGAGGATGCCCTCGGGGTCAAAGGTCCGGAAGTCAAACTCAGCTACGAGCCTGGGCACCCACAGGAGAAGAGTCAGCACTGGGCACAGGCAGATGCCCGGCCCCTCCCTGCTGGCCGAGCCCTGGCCCGGGCCCTGTGAAGCCAGCGTCTCGGCCATTCTAAGTTGTGTTGCCTCCTGTGGACACCTCCTCACCTGGTGGGCTGCAGCCTCTTGAAGCGCAGTCGGATCACGGGGGTCCCACTGAACATCCGGCCCAGGTACAAGGACTTCACACTCTTGGCCACGCTGAAGGGCACGCACGGCAAGATGTCCTGCCACGGACGGGGGCCACGCCGGTCGGGGATGCGGCCTTCACTCCTGCTCCCCTGAGCCCCATGCCCCGGCCGCGCAGCGGGTCCACTGTCCCTCCCGTGCCTCGGGAGTGGCCACCCCGCCTCTAGCTGCTGAGACCCCAGAGGCTGTCACACCTGCCCCACTGGGACTCCCAGGTGAAGGGCGGGCTTGCAGCAGCCGCTTCCCACAGGGCTTCTCGGGGGTCCCCGTCATCTCCTTCCCTGCTCATTTCCCTTGACCCTTTATTTTTAAATTATGAAATATTTCAAGCATACAAAAATTACAGAGAATCATTAAAAAGTATACACTATTATGAAACAAATATGGATGCCTTGAAGATGGCTGTTCTGGAAAGTTCCCTGTTCTGGGCTGTGGTTTCTCCACGCTGCCCGAAGGGGGACAGAACCAAAGCCGGTGTGAGCTGACACCCCTGGAAGATGGAGGGGCTGGGGCTGAGCCAGGCCTGCCCTGCCCACCGTAGGCAGCCAGGGTGAGCTGGACACCTCGCAGGGGTCCGACACCCTCTGCATGAGTACATGAGGCAGCGAGGCAAAGAACCTCAAGGCGAGGGCTGGCTGGAAGCCCTGAACGTCGCAGCCCAGACCCAAGAGCCCCATGGCTGCATCCCAGGTCTGCGACTCCGAGAAGCTGTCCTGGTGACTCTTTTCACCTGTGGTTTTGCTTTTTAAATAAATGCTCACTCTCATCAACCCCCAGGCACAGGCCCAGGGTGAACAGGAAAGACAAGGGCCGCCCTGCCCAGAAACGTCCACATGTGGGTACTGCATTCCTACCGGTGTGACAGGTCGGTGTGACAGGCACTGGTGTGACAGGTCAGTGTGACAGGCACCAGTGTGACAGGCACCGGTGTGACAGGTCGGTGTGACGGGCACCGGTGTGACAGGTTGGTGTGACAGGTTGGTGTGACAGATAGTGGTGTGACAGGTCGGTGTGACAGGTCGGTGTGACAGGCACCGGTGTGACAGGTCGGTGTGACAGATACTGGTGTGACAGGTCGGTGTGACAGGCACCGGTGTGACAGGTCGGTGTGACAGGCACCGGTGTGACAGGTCGGTGTGACAGATACCGGTGTGACAGGTCGGTGTGACAGGCACCGGTGTGACAGGTCGGTGTGACAGGTCGGTGTGACAGGCACCGGTGTGACAGGTCGGTGTGACAGGCACCGGTGTGACAGGTCGGTGTGACAGATACTGGTGTGATAGGTCGGTGTGACAGGCACCGGTGTGACAGGTCGGTGTGACAGGTCGGTGTGACAGGCACTGGTGTGACAGGTCGGTGTGACAGATACTGGTGTGACAGGTTGGTGTGACAGACTGGTGTGACAGGGTGTGACAGACACCAGTGTGATAGGTTGGTGTGACAGGTCGGTGTGACAGGCACCGGTGTGACAGGTCGGTGTGACAGGCACCGGTGTGACAGGTCAGTGTGAGACACCGGTGTGACAAGTCAGTGTGACAGGCAGTGGTGTGACAGGCAGTGGTGTGACAGGCACCGGTGTGACAGGTCGGTGTGACAGGCCCCGGTGTGACATGTAGGTCATGCTGTGATAGGCACTGGTGTGACAAGTCGGTTTGACAGGCACCGGTGTGACAGGTCGGTGTGACAGACACCAGTGTGACAGGTCGGTGTGACAGGCACCGGTGTGACAAGTCGGTTTGACAGGCACCGGTGTGACAGGTCGGTCACGTTGGCTCCCTGGCACACGGCAGAGTGGGGACCGTGCCCCCGTGAGTGTCACACTGGGGTCCACACCAGGCTGATCCACTGTGAGTTGGGAGTTGCCATAGAGACTATAAATACAACCAAACATCTTCCAGGGAACAGAAGCGTTTCTCATCCCAAACCTCCACATGGCCCTGGAGATCCCCAACACCTTAGCAAAGGCCAGGTCTTCACGGAAGTGTTTCTCCCGAAAGCCCCCACCGGCGAGGGCCCCCGGAACCACCATGAAGGGCCCGCGGGGCCAGGGGCTGCCTACCTCACAGGTGTCCATGTCCTGGGACAGCTTGAGGCCCCCACGCCCGTCACAGTGGCAGGTGTAGCTCCCTGGGGAGTTCACGCAGACCTGCTCACAGCGGCCCTGCAGACACTCGTCCACATCTGCCAGCCAGAGGGAAGCGGCGGTGAGCGCGGGAGGCCTCTACGCTGTCCCGCCGCGGGATCACACCGCGATTGCTCAAACCACACACAAGGTGCGCTCAAGGAATTACATGCAGATTCTAACGGGGGCGGCTTGGGGGTCGCGTACCCCACTGGAAAGCTAGGTTGCACCCTCGGCCTGCTCCTGCCCGGGCTCTTTCTTGAGGGAATAAAAGTGTCGCAGGTGTCCCAGGAGGGTGCTCCCAACGAGCCAGACCCACCCCCGCTGCCGGGCTGGTGTGGAAGGCAGGTCTGGGAAGCACAGGGTCTGGGCTCTGCAGTGAGGTGTCCCCCGGAGCACAGAGGGGCCGACAGCTGTGGTGGGAAATGGAGGTCAGTGCAGGCAGCCTGGGCTTCCCCACCCTCTCTGTCTGCCTACTCAGCCCCACTTTTCCCATCACTGGGGGCACGGCCCCTCTTAGAGGCTCTACGGCCAACAGGGCCCCCCCATGGCGGCTGGAAAGAGAGAACAGTAGAGGGAGGCTTGCTGCTCCCCGTCCCTTTGGGGAGAGGCCCCGTCTATGCAGGTGGAGAAGGGTACACACGTGTGTACATGCGGTGTATATGCATGTGTGCAGTTCGTTCATGTGCACAAGGGGCATGGGTGCCTGTGTGTGCTCACGTGTGTGCGGGCATGGTGGTAGAACAGGCCATTACCAGGCTGATAGAAACAGGGAGAAAGAGACTTTCTTTCACCAGAAGCACCTGGTTGTTAGCAACCGGCTCAGGCAGTGACTGGCACCCGTGTCTAGACTTGGGCGTCAGAGAAAGAGAGGGTGACCGCGTGGCGTGGGTACCTCGGCAAGCCTTCTCCTGGGAGCTGTACGCAAAGCCCTCGTCACAGAGGCAGGAGTAGGAGCCAGGCAGGTTCTTGCAGCGCGCCTCCCCGCAGGCCTCCGAGTCTGCGCACTCGTCTATGTCTGCAAGCAAAAAAAAAACCGGCCAACCGCAGCACAGCGGCATGTCAGACGGGGCTGGGGCAGGCGGCTGCAGGGACTGGCCAGGGCACCACCCGGACGTCGCACCCAGACTCTGTGGGGCGCCCTGGCCCCATTTCCCTGCCCTCCTCCCCTGACCGGGCAGCTCCCGGGGTGTTGGGGCACGCTTCTGATCAAGGCCCGGCTGGGAAGGCTGATTTCAGCCCAGCAGATGGAGAGCTGGGAAGGGCCCTGCTTGGTCGAGGGGTGGGGGGCGGCGGTGCACGCTGTGCTGTTCCATTTAAATGACGGTGCTACAGGACACGGGGCAGTAAAAAGTAACCCCCTGGGGGCATTTGAAACTAAAACCCCACCCCCAAAGAGAAGCATTTACTGGTTTCAATCAATTTTCACTACGGGGTTAAACCACAATCCTAAGACTCGAGCATCTAATGTGGGACAGAGGCTGTTTACGGCCAAGCACCCTGGGGTAGGAGGGGCAACTCTGAAATGAAGAGCCCTTTAGTCACCAGAGGAGAGCAAAGACAGGGGCACGGAGAAAGGTGGGGGAGGAGGAGGGGGAGGAGGAGGGGGAGTAGGATGGGGAGGAGGAAGGGGGGGAGGGGAAGGAGGAAGAGGAGGAGGAGGAGGGGAAGAAGGGGGAGGGGAGGAGGGGGAGGAGGAGGGGGTAGGGAGAGGATGGAGAGGAGGGGGAGGAGGAGGAGGGGGAGGAGAAGGGGGAGGGGGAGAAGGGGGATGGGGAGGAGAATGGGGAAGGGAAGGAGGAGGAGGGAGGGGGAGGAGGAAGGAGGGGGAGGAGAAGCAGGGAGGAAGAGGAGAAGGTGAGGGAGGGGGTGGGGAGGGGGGAGGGAGGGGGTGGGGAGGGGTGGGGGAGGAGGAGGAGAGGGGAAATAAGGATGGGGGAGGAGGAGGGGGAAAAAGAGGAGGGGGAATGAGGAAGAAGAGGGGAATGAGGAGGAGGAGGGGGAGGAAGAAGATGGGGAGGAAGATGAGGAGGGGGAGTGGGGGGAGAAGGAGGGGGAGTGGGGGGAGGAGGAGGGGGAGTGGGGGGAGGAGGAGGAGGAGTGGGGGGAGGAGGAGGGTGAGTGGGGGGAGGAGGAGGGGGAGTGGGGGGAGGAGGAGGGGGAGTGGGGGGAGGAGGAGGGGGAGGGGGAGTGGGGGGGAGGAGGAGGAAGATGGGGAGGAGGGGGAGTGGGGGGGAGGAGGAGGAAGATGGGGAGGAGGGGGAGTGGGGGGAGGAGGAGGGGGAGTGGGGGGAGGAGGAAGGGGAGTGGGGGGAGGAGGAAGGGGAGTGGGGGGAGGAGGAGGGTGAGTGGGGAGGAGGAGGAAGATGGGGAGGAGGGGGAGTGGGGGGGAGGAGGAGGAAGATGGGGAGGAGGGGGAGTGGGGGGAGGAGGAGGGGGAGTGGGGGAGGAGGAGGGGGAGTGGGGGGAGGAGGAGGGGGAGTGGGGGGGAGGAGGAGGAAGATGGGGAGGAGGAGGAGAGGACGGGAATGCCTCTGTCACTGTGGGCAGTAACTGTGAGCCTAGACTTTGCCGGGAGTGCCCGACCGGTGCAGGGACCCATGGGAGATGCTTTAGATGTCATCTCTCAGGATCGGCCTAGTCTTCACCTCTCTTTAAACCTGGGGTGCTGCTGTCTTCCAGGTCAGGGATAGAGCAGTGATGGGAGGGGCTCTGTCCTCAACGGGGAAATGGGTTTATGTGTTAAGATGGGAATCACGTCATCTGCACACAGGACTAACTCCTGGGTGGTCAGGGAAGGGAACCACCAAAGTGGACACAAATAGCAGCTGCCTTTTGAAATCGGGGGATGGGGTGTGACCCCTCCTGTCTGGTCAGATTCACTCTCCAGCTCCTGGGGCTGTTTCTCCCTGAGCAACTGTCTGTCCTGTCCACGCAGTTCGGTGTCCTAGACAGTCAGCAGCAGCGCTAAGAACTATGCCAGAAACTCTCAGGGACACGCCTGGGCATGTCCAGATACAACGTGGGGAGGGAGGAGGAAGGTGCTCCCCCTGCAAAGTGGCAAAGGGCCAGTGGCAGCAGCAGCACCTGGAACAGCGTCGGGGACGCGCACATTCACAGTGACTTTCTGGGGTGTCCTGGGGCTCCCCAGCTCTGGCCCTGGGCTGAGGGAACCCCAGACTGAAATATGAAAGGAAGTGGGGAGGGCAGGGCTATATTTAGGGGACAGAGGGAGACCAACAATGGGGTGCTTCTGGGGATGCTGGGGAGAGTGGACGGCGGGGGGACCCTAGCCTGGAGCCCTGACCCACAAGCTCACTACACAAGTGCCTGGAGCACTTCCAGGCTCTGTGAGGCTCTGGGGAATGGACGAGGCCCTACAGCCAGCAGTGTGGCCTCATGGGCTGGGCCAGCCCCCTGAGTCCTGGCCCTCAGATGCCGGGTGAGTCATCCTGGTGTGGTGCCGAGCAGCTCCCTGTGCTGCGGCTGGCCTGGGCTTGTGTAGTCTCTGCAGGATGCCCCATCCCATCCAGAACCACAGGAACCCAGCCAGCAGCAGCCGCTTGCAGAAGAGCAGACATGACCAAAAATAGAAGGTGGGGAGAGGAGAGAGGAGAGAGGCCTCACCCCAGGGCCTTACCTTGGCAGGTCCTGCCATCAGAGGAGAGCTCGAAGCCGCTGTGGCAGGAACAGTGGAAGCTGCCCGGCTTGTTGTGGCAGATCTGGAGGCAGCCCCCGTTCTCCTGGCTGCATTCGTTGACATCTGGGAACAAGCACGGGCCTGAAGGGGAGCCCAAGGGTGCACAACCCCTGGCTACGGTAGGAAGAGATCCCAGAGGTGCACAGCCCAGCCCTGGAGCAGGGAGGGAGCCCAGAGGTACACAGCCCAGCCCTGGAGCAGAGAGAGATCCCAGAGGTGCACAGCCCAGCCCTGGAGCAGGGAGGGAGACCAGGGGTGCACAGCCCAGCCCCGGAGCAGGAGGAAGGGACCCCGGGGGTGCACAGCCCAGCCCTGGAGCAGGGAGGGAGCCCAGGGGTGCACAGCCCAGCCCCGGAGCAGGAGGAAGGGACCCCGGGGTTGCACAGCCCAGCCCTGGAGCAGGGAGGGAGCCCGGGGGTGCACAGCCCAGTCCCGGAGCAGGAGGAAGGGACCCCGGGGGTGCACAGCCCAGCCCTGGAGCAGGGAGGGAGCCGGGGGGTGCACAGCCCAGCACTGGAGCAGGAGGAAGGGACCCCAGGTGTGCACAGCCCAGCCCCGGAGCAGAGAGAGATCCTAAAGGTGCACAGCCCAGCCCTGGAGCAGGGAGGGAGCCCAGGGGTGCACAGCCCAGCCCTGGAGCAGGAGGAAGGGACCCCGGGGGTGCACAGCCCAGCCCTGGAGCAGGGAGAGAGCCTGGGAGTGCACAGCCCAGCCCCCGAGCAGAGAGAGATCCTGGAGGTGCACAGCCCAGCCCTGGAGCAGAGAGGGACCCCAGGGCTTGGACCTCACACCCCCCTCAGCAGCCCTACTGTTTCATGGCCCCTGGTCCTGGCCTTGCGTGTGGAGGTAGATGGTGGGAGGGCAAAGGGGATCCCCAGCTGTGGTCTCAGCCTGGGGAGCTGCTGGCAGTCACAGCCCACAGGGCTCAGCTCCCTGGATGCCCATGTGCTTGCAGGAGGAGGCTGCAGGCCAGGAGTGACCTCTGGGTGCCGAGGACAGACAAGGCCAGGCCAGAGCTGGCCACTCCTTAGCAAAGCCCTCCCAGGCCACCTGTGGGGTGGGACTTGCCAAAGGGGACAGGCTGGCCTGCTGGGCTCTCCACTATGGGTCTCCACCAGGCCCTGGAGCTATTCTTCCTCCAGGGTCTTCACTGACACCACAGGTCTGCACTCAAGGATGGTCAGAGGTGAAATTTCCCCCCCGCCTTTCAATCAGTGGGTGCTGAGGAATCACTTGGTGTTTCCTTTCCTTCCAGCCCTGCTCCCAGAAAGGAGACCGCAGCTCCTCCCAATTCTCCTGGGGCTCCAGGATACCTCAGGGCTGCAGCCTCCTTGGGGCTGTCGGAGAGCAGCCTGAGGATGGCCGTGCCCTGGAGTGGGAGTGAGGAGCGGGGATCAGGGCAGGGCCGGAGATGGAGGGAGACCCCGCCTTTGTCTTCAGCCTCACGTACCTTTGTCGCAGAGCCGGCCCCCCCAGCCAGCTTTACACAGGCAGAAGAAGTTGCCCATGAGGTCCTGGCAGGCTTGGGTCCCCTTCCTATCGCAGGGGTTGGGCGTGCACTGGTCAGGCAGGTCTGATTGGGGACACAAAGCGGAAAATCATGTTCAGCTGCCCCCCCGCACCCAACGCAGCTGAGATCGGGGCGGCTGTGGGGTCTCGGGTCCAGTCCGGAGGAGCTCTGAGGGGCGCAGGCTGAGGCAGGCCCCGGGCACCCGAGCCCTCTGTGCTGGCCTAGGGCTGATAGAATAGGCTGGCGGGCCCTGGGGCCGGCTCCAGGAAAACTCAGATCAACTGGGAGGGAGTGCCAGCAGGCCTGGACGTGAGGTGGGAAGGGCCGAGGGCAAAGGAGCAGGAACTGCCTGGCGTGAGGCCTGGGAGCTCAGACCTCCCAGGGAGTAGGCACACAGAACCCCCAGCTGACCTGGGGGCTTCCAGGCAGACTCGGAACATTCTGCCTTCCCTGGCCAGCCCTAGCCCATCTCTGGTGAACTCTCCCTGCTGGGTGTGGCGGGGAGGACCCCAGGCCCAGGCTGCACTGCCAGAGGGGTCCCCCAGGAAGCCCCCCTCTTTCTGCTTAGCTGCCCCCCTCTCCACGTGTCTTGATGGCTTTAGGCCAGGTGTGTTCTGCCCTTTCTCAGGGTGGTCACCTGGGCTCAGCTCCTGCAGGGCCAGAGGTCAGGGGAACGGGTGAGGGCCTGAGGGTGGAAACCCATGCCAGTGCAGCTGCTTCCCAAGCAGTCCCCCATCCGAGAAGCTGCTCACAAACACGTTCATATGAGGAGCTGCTCACAAACACGCTTCCAGGACACGGACCCAAACCACGTCCCAGAGGCAGGCAGGGAAGCCCCCGACAGTGCAGTTACGCAAGCCTGAGCCCCGGGAAGTTGGCAGAAAGAACGACAATTACACCCGGAGCTCAAAGAATCCTTTCATGGCTGCTGGCTGAGCAGAAGCAGCTCGGGGCTGGGCATGGCAGTGCTCAGGGGCACGGTCCACACTCAGCTCAGCCCCACATGAGGACTCAGCCACGCTCAGCTTAGCCACACAGGGCTCCGTGGGGAACCCTCGGTAGGGCCCCCCTGCTGGCTGAGAGAGGGCTCCTTTCCATTGATTCCACACAAGTTCAATAAGGACCAGTCCCTGGGAAAAGTGCAGGCCGGGCCAGCAGGGCCCTAGGGCACTGGGCCAGCATTGTCCTAAGGGGTCAGCCCTGGTGGGGGCACGTCGAGTCTTCAGTGCATGGGCTCTCACTGCCAGTGTGTCGCTTCCGTTCCTGAGGCTCCCAAGGTGACATTTCCCACCAGGTCTGTAGAATGTGGCATTTCCACCAGAGGGTCTGGGCTCGGCTGTCAGTGCAGGAGCCACTTCACTCCCCACCTGGCCGGGGTCAGGGGTGCCCGGTGCCAGGGTGAGCGGCGGGCGGGTCTGTGGTTCACAAAGCTGAGTTCCTCCAGCTCATCCAGGGCATACAGTCACTGCCTGTGGCCGGCACAGACACAGCCCCTGTCCTCCTAGGCGGGTCCGGGCACCGAGCTCACCAGAGGCCCCGGCTACGAGTCCCAGGCTTCTTGGGGAAGCTGCCCAACCACACTGGCTTCTTTCCGCGACGCTTCGCCGTATGCCCCACGGCGTTTCCTCCGTATGCCTCACAGTTTGCTCCGTACACCCGAGTTTCCTCCGTATGCCCCAGTTTCCTCCCAACGCCCCACAGTTTCCTCCATACACCTCAGTTTCCTCCGCATGCCCCAGTTTCCTCCATACGCCTCAATTTCCTCCATACGCCCCACAGTTTCCTCCCAACGCCCCACAGTTTCCTCCCAACGCCCCAGTTTCCTCCTTACACCTCAGTTTCCTCCATATGTCCGTTTCTTCCATACGCCCCAGTTTCCTCCATACACCTCAATTTCCTCCATACGCTTCAATTTCCTCCGTACGCCCCACAGTTTCCTCCATACGCCCCAGTTTCCTCCGTACGCCTCAGTTTCCTCCGTATGCCCGTTTCCTCCATACGCCCCCATTTCCTCCATACGCCCCCATTTCCTCCATACGCCCCACAGTTTCCTCTATACGCCCCACAGTTTCCTCCATACCCCTCAATTTCCTCTGTACGCCTCAGTTTCCTCCATACGCCCCAGCTTCCTCCATATGCCTGTTTCCTCCATACACCTCAGTTTCCTCCGTACGCCCCAGTTTCCTCCGCACGCCTCACAGTTTCCTCCATACGCCCCAGCTTCCTCCATACGCCTCAGTTTCCTCCATACACCTGTTTCCTCCATATGCCTCACAGTTTCCTCCGTACGCCCCAGCTTCCTCCATATGCCTCAATTTCCTCTGTATGCTTCAGTTTCCTCCATACGCCTCAGTTTCCTCTGTCTGCCTCACAGTTTCCTCTATAAGCCTCAGTTTCCTCAGTATACCCCACAGTTTCCTCCCTACACCTCCAGTTTGCTTGTTTTGCACAAATGACTGACAACAGAACACTTGTGGGTGTGGACGGAGCTCGCGTCTCGAAGTGTTTCTAAGATGCTATTTTCAGCAGGTCACTATAAATGCTTTCTACTCTGAAGCACACAGGGGCTGGGGCTGGCCTTCGGAGTTACGAGGAAACGAGGACCAGGACCAGGGATTCTGCATCAGCACATCCACCAGGAGCCGGCCGGGGCCCCATCCCTGACACTGCTGTCGCCCCGCCGTACCTGGGTGCTGTGTCCGCGGGGCGTCTGGAGACGTCGACGTGGTCATAGCAGGGCCTGGAACGGGGAGGTCTGGCCTGGACTAGAGAAATGAGGGGCGCATCCGCTTCTCCACCCTGGCCTCAGATGAAGAGGCTCTGGGGGCAGGAGGGAGTCAGACACGTGCAGGGCAGGCGGCCTGTGCAGGGCCCAACCCTCCGGCACCAGAACCTGACCTCCTCAGAGGCCCCCACCGTGGAGGGATGTCTGGGGGATGCTGTGCGCTGCCGCTACGATGTTTGGTTAGAGATTAAAGCCATTTCAGAAGTGGACACCTGCCCATGTGATGCAAAGGGCTGGGAACCCGGTCTTGACTTTGCCTGGAACGCCTTTCGGAAAGACCTCTGTCCCTGAGGCTGAGGGACAGTGCCTGCTCCTGCCAGGTGCCCAGATCTTAAGCGGTCCCCAGTCTCATGCCGCCTGCCCCGGGGCCTCCCCCAACTCATTTGTTTATTTCCCTATTGGGAATGTATTGATACCTCTAGGATGCAAGGACGGAACCACACCTGAGGGGTGGACAGTCAGCCGGTGCCCAGCAAATATCTGTGGAATTTCCTCCACACAACAGGGAAAGCAATGGAGACAAAAACCTCTGCAGGCCCCCGAGGGCACCCACTTCCCTGACCCCGCCCACCTCCCTGATCCCCGCCCACCTCCCTGACCCCCATCCCGCAAGCTGGGCCTAGGGTATCGGTGGCCTGGCTGGTCATGCCCTGGGCGCCAGCGCCTGCGGAGAGTTCAGGAGGTGAAGGGTTTATCTCAGCTTGGCCCATGACTGCGTTGAAGGACAGGAGGGAGCGGCTGTGGCTGTGGCTGGAATCTGAAGCCGGTGCGGGCGGCCAGGGCCTTTCCCTGGGTAGTGACCAGCGAGGACCAGAGCCCTGTCTGCCCGAGGGAAGGGTGAGGGGACACTCCCCGTGGCGGGGGTGGGATCCTGGTAGCCAGGGCTCAGTGACCGCTGCCTGGGCCACCGCCTGTGGGGACCTGACCTTCCTGGGGAAACCCATGGGTCAAAGGAGCCGAGAAATCCAAGCACCAAGTGGCCGCTAGGGCAGGACGGGCGTGTTCGCAGTGGAGAAGCTGGATGTGTCCGTGGGAAAGGAAAGAAATGGAAGCAGAAGCTCTTCAGGGGCACCTGGGAACGCAGCCTACACTCTTCCCAGGCCTCCTCCCTCCGTCCACTGTGCCGCCTGGGTCCTGGGACACCCTGAGGGCCACAGACTCTCATGCAAGGCCCGCTGGGGGCCTGCTTGTCTGGGGCTGAATTTGGACTTTATGGGGCTATGGCTTTAATTTCACAATGACCGATAACCAGTGAACTGAAGCCAGGACAGCACCGTGAGCACCAAGTCAGAGAATTTTCATGAGGGAACCGATGAACAGGAACAGAGTGTGAGGCTGCCCCAGCCGCATCCTCCGGGAGGCGCCTTCCCAAGGGAGTGCAAGGCTGCCTGCTGTGGCCAGGCCACCAAAGCACCTTCTTCACCGCCAGGCATCTTTTGAGGCACGCGAACATCAGAGGCCCCAGCCACGTGCTCTGGAGGAGAAGCTGAGAGACCCAGGCCACAGGCAGGGCAGCCTCTGAGGGCCGGCTCAGGGTGAGTGGCCGGAGCTTCTGGCCTGGGGCAGGTGGACCCGTTAGAAACTGCATGTGTTGCCTCTGGCACCAGCTACAGCAAGAGATTCTCTTCCTATCACACAGGGAACAAACTCAAGGATCTTGACCGTGCCCTCCTCTCCCCAGCTGGCCGCACTTGGGGATGCTGATACCACAAAGGAAACAATAAACCAAAACAAGATAACTCTACTGGGCGGCGGGAACAGAAAGGAACATGTAGCAATCACTCCTCTTCATCCACGCAAGGAAGCGAGGCGATGCCTTGAAAAGGACGGCCTTCTTTGCTGCAAATAGCCAGAAGTGAACTGAGCAAAGGAAGCACGGGATGCACAGGAAGAAAAGTGCTCCAAGGGACGGACAGGACGGTGCCGGGGTTAGGAAAGCGCAACGCTGTTCAGACACAGTCTCCGATATATGAATGGCAAGCCCAGTTAAAAATATCTAAAGGGCTTTTTTAGGTTTTTAATAATATTTTTAAGGTTTAGTTTTATTAAAAAATAAGCAAGACAACCAGAAAAAAGACTGAGGAGGGCATAGGAGACCCACCCACGTGCATGAGGCCGAGTCTAAAGCTGCGGCCACGGCCTGTGGAAACCCGGCAGAAAATCTCCCAAATACCCAGCATATGAGGACGGCAGCAGGGGAGGCACTGGGGTGA
The DNA here is from genome assembly GCF_029281585.2 of Gorilla gorilla gorilla. Lineage (NCBI taxonomy): Eukaryota > Metazoa > Chordata > Mammalia > Primates > Hominidae > Gorilla > Gorilla gorilla. The sequence goes on from NC_073238.2 coordinate 128,680,782, forward strand.
GAGAGACTCAAATGTGTGGTGTTGGCAGCAGGGGAGGCACTGGGGTGAGACACACTCAAATGTGTGGTGTGGCAGCAGGGGAGGCACTGGGGTGAGACAGACTCAAATGTGTGGTGTTGGGACAGCAGGGGAGGCACTGGGGTGAGACACACTCAAATGTGTGGTGTGGCAGCAGGGGAGGCACTGGGGTGAGACACACTCAAATGTGTGGTGTTGGGGCAGCAGGGGAGGCACTGGGGTGAGACAGACTCAAATGTGTGGTGTTGGCAGCAGGAGAGGCACTGGGGTGAGACACACTCAAATGTGTGGTGTGGCAGCAGGGGAGGCACTGGGGTGAGACACACTCAAATGTGTGGTGTTGGGGCAGCAGGGGAGGCACTGGGGTGAGAGAGACTCAAATGTGTGGTGTTGGCAGCAGGGGAGGCACTGGGGTGAGACACACTCAAATGTGTGGTGTGGCAGCAGGGGAGGCACTGGGGTGAGACAGACTCAAATGTGTGGTGTTGGGACAGCAGGGGAGGCACTGGGGTGAGACACACTCAAATGTGTGGTGTTGGGGCAGCAGGGGAGGCACTGGGGTGAGACACACTCAAATATGTGGTGTTGGGGCAGGAACTGAGCCTGCAGTCTAGATCCCCACCTCATCCATCACGTCAAAAGAAATTACAGGCGGGTCACAGATGAAAACACCTAACAGCAGGTAACTGTTTTGCAATCTTGGGGAGAAGCCTCAAGCCCAGGAACTAAGAGACTATAACAAGTGTGAATACAGAATTTAAAAGAAGAGATTGGTTTAGCAATCACTAAGATAAAACACGCATGGCAGGATCTGCTTGTCTCCTCTGAGCGCGCAGGAGCCTCTGCCCCAAATGCAGACATTGGGCCCTACGTGGCACCTGGCTACTGTGCATGGTTGCAGGTCAGGGCAGGCCAGGCCACAGGGCAGGGCCACCCTCCCATTCCCATGTTTACACTGAGCATTTCCTCTGCCTGTGGCTCTTGGGCTGGGGTCTGTGATACAAGTCCGGGAGGCCAGAGACACCCACGGACAGCGCGTGGGGCTTGGGGAGCGGGACTGAGCCACCTCTGACTCCTTCTGCTGACTGGGATCCAGCTCCAAAGCCATGCCTGGGAAGAGACTCCTGCCTCTCCCAGGATGACTCCGTCCCGCCACGCCTCCGCTCTCGGCGCCCACGGGGACTCACCAAGGTGGGCTTTCATCTAAGACTAGACACAGGTGACGCCAGCGGACCACAGACCCAGTGCGAGGGGAGCTGTGTGGGTTGTGCTGCAGGTATGTTAAAATTCATACAGGACATCCAAAACAATCAATCTTATTGCATGATAATTTTAAAATAATAAAAAAGACTTGTGGCAAGCTGAAAAAATTTTTGATAACTTTACTACCAATGGCTAATTTGCAAACTCCTACAAATTGAGAAAAACAGGCAAAAAATATAAACAACAGTTTATAGGAAAAGAAATACACAGTTTTTAAACCTATGAAGCACAGCTTTACTCATTAGTTAAACAACAACAAAAAAAAAAACCTGAAATGACTGATGTCATTTCTCACCTCTTACATTGGAAGAGATCAAAAGTTTAAAAAAACAGTTCATTCACCCCTGCAGGGGCGGAGGCTAAGGCTGGCTCTGGGATAATTTGGCAGTATCTGTATCCAAAGGAAACATGAGGACTGCCTCTGCGATTCCATCCTTGGGAACGCATCCCGCAGACACTCAGACGTGTGGGAGGCAACAGGTGCATGAGGATGTCGCACCAGTTTTGTTTATAATGATGGAAATTGGAAATAACCTGGACATCAGCCAACATGCATGGGCTAAGCTCGCATGATGCACCGGCTGGAAATGCCAGCGTGAAGGTGAGACACGCTAAGAGAGGGTCTCCTGTGCAGACAGAGTTGCAGAGGCACGGGACAGACCGCGTGCGCTAAGCCGCCACGCGTGTGAAGAGCGGAAGGCCGCTCACACATGTTCACACGTCTAAGCACAAGATTCTTGGAACTGTAACTACGGTGGTGTCTGGACGACTCAGAGGCGGGGATGGGCTTTCACATCACACCCTGTGAAACATTTACATTTTGTTCCATGTGCATTTATTGCCTATTGCTAAAAACGTCAAAATTTACTTGTTTAAAAAAGAAAGTTTGGCGAAAAGGGAGCAGGCCTCGGCAAGGGACCACAGCTCCTTAAAAAACAGAACTATTCAGGGCCCTCCACAAACCACAGCCAAGCCTAAAGCCGCCCAAACCCACAGTGCTCCCAGGAAGGCGCAAAGGAGGCCGACTTACTTTGCACGCAGGTGGCGAAGCCTGAGTTTTTGGTGTACGGAGACCCATACTTGTTGATGCAGTCTGCAGGAAGAAAGGGAACGGATGTCAGTCATCCTTATGAGACCGGATGGACTGCAGAGCCTCCGCTTCTGAGAAGCTCTGGAGAGGCAGTTACTCTGCTTACCTGGGGTGCTATCATCCTCCAGAAACAATGCCGCTTAGCTGGTGTTAATACAAAACATTTTAGCCCCAACCCCGACAAACAGGAAACCGCCTCCACCAACTCAGCGGAGTTGTGCATCCCAGTCGCTAAGTGCGTAAAGCACCGCCCGCCGTTTCGAGGGGGTTCCTCCTGCCGTATGGGAGAATCACCGGGAATGCTCACTAAGTTCCTGACGGTACTCGGAAAGCTAAACTTCATTTTCCAGTCGACCCCCGTTGGGAAACGCTGTGCTTAACTGGAAAGCCACTCTGCTTTGGAGAAAGCCCCTCCATGCTCTCTGGCTGGCTGGACACAGCTTGACAGCAGACATCCCGCTAGGGCGGCGGGGGGAGGCGAGGCCTGGCACATGCACATCCAGGGATGACCCGAAACGTGAGATTGTGCAGAACGGTGTGGGACCTCTCGACCTGGCCCTTCAGCGGGTTACTGTTGCTTATCCAGGCGCAGAAAGGCATGGATGAACAGCGGAAGGCCTCCTGTGGGTGTGCTGTGGACAGCTGGCCACCCCCTGCTTCAGAACTCAGTCCTCGCTGGTGCCTGGGCTTTCTGGGACAGTGCCAGACCCACTGTGTTTGTTCCAGATATGGACCCGGGGAAGGACCCTTTAAGAGGACATTTACTAAAATGCACTTTGCAACACTAAAAAGGAAGACCCTGGAATACATTTCTCTCCTTCTAAGTGAAATGCACTCAAAGAGCTCTAAGATGGTGTCAGTTTAACAGGCTGACCCGGGGTCTCTGGGTTTCACTTTCTTGCTGTCCTCCCTTCCCAAGTATACAGTGGGGGTCTCCAGAGGCTGCCCCACATGCACCAGCTGCTCTGATGGCTGAGATAACGTCTGTGCATTCCCGTTCTTCAAATTAAACAGAAACACTATTCGGTGTTTTCGGTTTTAATTAAGAATACGGTAAATATCAGTCAATACAGCCCACATGAACATGGACCCCTTTGGGGTCCTCAATGACTTCAGAAGTGATTAGTGCTGAGATCGGAAAACCGGAGGACAGAATCAATTACACGTCCTGACAAGGAGCTGAGCCTGGCATCAACTCAGAGAAGGGGTTTGCAGATAACAGCATTCACCTGAGGTTCCACTAACACGGAATAAAGCTGTGGTATAAAATAAACAGAGAAACTTGTGTTTCTGACCTGCATGTTCCGGACAGTTCCACGTGCACCATGTGATTAAGAATCTTCCTTCCAAGAGTTACGTGGTGAGGAGATTCCTCCAACATGAAACACGCACCCCCAACTATGCCTCTACGACAACCAGAGTAGAGAAGTAATTGAGACTTACCTAAGTATCTTGGGTAAAAATAATCCTGTGGAAAAAGAAAAAGAAAAGGCAAGCATTGACCGGCACACTACGAGGGTCTCCGAACAACATAAGCATCAGCTGGTTCATCAGAGGCTGCTCTCGGGGCAGCCGGAGGGCCGCCCCACCCGGGGAACTGAGGGGAAGTGACCGGGGCACGACTGCTGTGAGACCAACAAGCAAAGGCAGGGCCATTTCCAGCTGCGTAGGAAGCGCTACCCGGTGTGTCCAGGGGAGAGGCCTGCCCAGGAGGACAAGAATGCTTCCAAGTAAAACCCCACTCTTAGTTCCCTGTTGACATAATGGTCTCTAAAACCCAAAGACCTTAGTTCCCTGTTGACACAAAGGTCTCTCAAAACCCCAGACCTTTCTTTTGGCACACGGGCATTGATTTGCACTTATAGTATTGGTGAAACAAAATTGGTACTGGATGAGGATGGAGGCTGTAATGAAGGCTCTTCTTATCCATGAAAGCACACTGACGAGGTCCACATTCGACACAAGTGAGCTGTCGAGTCCTGGAACCACCTGCCTGTCACTTGGCCAGCAGAGGCCGGCCGGAGACTTCTTCAGGATCCTTTTGCCATGGCCCACAGATTCTAGGGCCATAGCCTGGTTAAAGCAGCCTCCAATCTCCAGCTTAGGGTCAACCATGCCAGCAGTTTGGCCCTAAATGCTCTAAACCAAGAGACCACAGTCATGGCAGAATAGTCCCAGCGGCCTCTCCATGCTGGGTATGAGTCAGCATTTTTACACTATTTTATGAAATCCTCACAAATAACACCCAGGAAAGTCTTTTTAATCCCATTATCAGGAATGCGGAAACCCGGCTTCAGGATGGTTGTGGGATTCACCTGGGGGCATGAAGGTCAGGATTAGCAGGCGCTGGTAGCATTTTGCAGAGTAGCAGACAGAGGCGGTACCCAGCGTCATCTGCAATGCGCCTCTGGCTTCATGCGCTGGCTCTGCACAGCCTTTCTGCCTCCTTCCCACCTCTCTCCCACACTTGCTGGCCTTGCCACACCTTTTGTGGGAAGAGCCTGGAGGCCCCGCCCCAGCCTTGCCAACACCCTCCTGAGGCCTGCTTGGATGTGTTTTCACAAAGTTGTGTTCTAGGGAAGATGGGATGCTCTTAAACTCTTACTCCCTTAAGAGAAAGGAACGGTCAGGGTGAGCTGGTGTTCAGCTCATGTGTCTGTTGGGAGGGCGGCCGCCCTGAAGGTCAGGAGGGCTGCAGACCTGGAACACACACCCTCATGCCTGCCCTCATTTCTCTCACTTCCAATTTTAGTCATGGGTTGGCAAACTCCAAGAAAAGGCAAGAACAGCCATACCAAGTGAGCCTTGGTGGAGTCCTGGAGCAACACGAGGTGGCACCAGGTTTCTAGGCTTGGAAGGAGAAGGGAAGTGATGGGGCTTTGTCTCAAAGCAGGAGGCTCTGGCTCTGAAATAAAAGACTTGCGAGGGATGCAAAAGGTGTCCTTTCAGGTTTAGAAGCCAGGGATTGAAAACAACTAAGAACTAGTGAGCAAACGGCCTAACTATACACAAATGCTTGCATTACCACAGCTTTACAGCAAGTGTGTTCTATTTTTCAAAATCAAGACTAGTCATACTACTTAATGTGTAATCTGTATTAATACCACGTTTTATTGTTGCAAAAAGGCATTATTCATGGAAAAACTATGCCAATCTCCTCTCAGTTCGCCACACCTATGGGAATGGGGTTTCTGAAACCACAGGGTTATAACCCTGGGCACTGTATCCTAATTTGCATGTTTGATTATTTGAGACAGTAATGGAGGCAGAAAGCATATGCTAATTCCACCGGCAAACTAGGGGAAAGATGGTTAAACCACGAGCAAGAGAAAAGCTAAGATGAATAAACCTAAAAACGCTATACACTCCTGAGAGAAAGAAAAAGAGACATTTCACATTTTCCTGAGAACATTCTGGTACACACTCCCAAGAAAGAAAGACATTTCACGTTGTCCTGAGAACATTCTGGTATACACTCCTGAGATAAAGACATTTCACGTTGTCCTGAGAACATTCTAGCCAAAGATGTAAGACCCAGAAATGGCTTTGAGTAAAGGCACCCAGATAAGCTCCCTGACCTGCAGAACCAAACACAGAGCACTTTGTTCTCAAAACCCTCCCACCCCTGTCTGCACTACAGCTTGTTCAGGTCCATAAACCTTGGCCTGAAGCCCTGCATTAGCCAACTCTCCAGAGCAGCACCCCCAGGAGTCCCCATGGAGCAGAGGCCACCACTCAGGAGGCCGAGATTTAGAACCAGGAGCTCCTTACGTACACGCTGACTCTCTTTCTTCTCAACCTAGGAAGAGCAAGACCTGTGGTAATGGGTTGGCCTGCTGGGGTTAGGTGAGGGCAACAGGGGGAAGAAGCTGGGATTCCCAGGCTGGAAATGGCGCCATTTGGCCCCTGGAAATCCTTTCCCCGGGGATCTGCTTCTGTTTTATTTGAACAGCTACAGATAAAAATAAGTGAGCAAACCCCAAGCCACTGCACTGTTAGCTGAAGCTTCAAGAGGAAAAAGACAACATCTACCTGCCCAGCACCGAGCCTGGTGCTGACTGTCCCCCAGAGGCCTCAGGAGCCGTCACTGAACACATGGATGGATGACAGATGGACAGTGGATGAGTGCGTGAAAGAATGGATGGGTGAATAAATGAGTGGATGGGCAGATGGATGCATGAATGAGTGGGTGGATGGATGGATGAGTGAATGGATGAATGACTGAACAGATGGACTGATAGATGGATGGATGGATAGATGCATGTATGGATAAATGCACAGATGAATGAATGAATGGATGGATGAGTGAATCGGGAGATAGATTAGTGAGTAGGATGGATGAGTGAGCAGACAGATGCATGGATGGATAAGTGAGTGGATGGGTGAATAAACAGATGAATGAATGAATGAATCAGTGGATGAATGAGTGAATGGGAATGAATGAATGGATGAGTGGATAGAGATGGATGAATGAACAAATGAATGAGTGGATGGGTGAGTGGGTGGATGAAAGAATGAATGAGTGGATGGATGAGTAAATGAATGGAGATGGATGGATAAATGAATGAGGATGGACGGATGACTGAGTGGGTGAATGAATAAATGCGTAGATAGATGGGTGAGTGGATGGATGGATGAATGAATAAAACAATGAGTGAATAGATGGATGAGTGAGTGTATGAATGAATGAGTGAGTGGGTGGATGAGTGAGTGTATGAATGAATGAGTGAGTGGGTGGATGGGTGAGTGAACGGATGAATGAATGAAAGAATGAGTGAGTGGGTAGATGAGTGAGTACATGAATGGATGAGTGGGTGGATAGGTGAATGGATGGACAGATGAATGAATGAATGAGTGGGTGAATGAGAGTGAGTAGATAGATGAATACATGAATGAATGAATAGGTGGGTGGGTGAATGGATGAGTGAATGGGTGGGTGAGTGAGTGGATAGATGAGTGAATGAATCAGTGGGTGAATGGGTGACTGGATGGAGATGGATGAATAAATGAAGGAATGAGTGGATGGATGGATGAGCGAGTGCATGGATAGTTGAATGAATGGGTGGGTGGATGGGTGAATGAATGAATCAGTGGGCAAGTGCAAGGTCCTGCAGTTTTCACTCCCACAGAGCACTGAATGCTCAGTTTCACTTAAATCATAGATAAGTACTCGGAAGAAAAGTCAAAATCAATGCTCCCAGTCTGTTTCTTTTAATAATATGGAAGTGTTTGTGCTGTAATTCCTCAAGTTTACAAACCCCCACGTGATTTTAAAACTTACATCCTTGTTATTAACTGACATCAGCCAAACCCACTCTTCTAGGTGACAATCGTGGTGCCCACTGCACGAAGGATGCAGCCATTAGGTCTCTCGGAGGTTTGTGTGCTTTGCTGTTCCTGGCAGGGACGACTTGGAGGGCAGCAGCTTCCTGGTCAGTGCAGGGCCCCGTCCCTGGGTGAAGCAGGGCAAGTGCTCGGCCCATGCTCCCGAGGCTCTGGCGCAACTGTGAGTGGCCCAGGATGGCCATGAATGCAGCCCAACATAAATTCGTAAACTTTCTTAAAACATGAGCTTTAGGCACAGACCTTCTTTTTAGCTCATCAGCTACTGTTAGTGTTAATTTTATGTGTGGCCCAAGACAGTTCTTCTTCCAATGTGGCCCACGGAAGCCAAAAGATTGGACGTCCCCGTGCTGGGGGTTCCAGGGCTGGTCGAGGCTGGGAGCCCCGTCTGCAGAAGGTCCCGGTGTGAACAACAGAGTCGGTGCCTCCTCTGACGCCTCCCTGACTGTGCCCGTTGCCCTTCGGTTTCGTAAGCATGGAGGAAACTGAACCTGAAGCAGCTTGGAGGGAGCTGAGCCCCAGGACAGGAGCCTGGTCTGGCTGGGGTCTAACATGAGGCCCCAAATTTGTTATAAAACTACAGAAAGTGTCTGATGAGTAGATGCCGCCTCCGGACCCTGGCATCCGCCTCTGCTGCCTTTGCTGTGCTCAGGAGGGCAGTGGGTGCCGACAGAATCCATGGGAATTGGTGCAGTGTCACAAAGACCCAAGCCCACCTCCGCCCCTGCCCTGCCCACCACCAGACCCAGGTCTCCCCCGCTCAAAGCCACCCACAGGGCAAAGGTCAAGCATGGCAGGGAGCTGCACACAGGGTTCCCAGGATGGGTCGGCCTCGGGGACCAGGCTGTAGCCTGGCCACCCATGCGGCAACCCTACCAGCAGGGCACTGCGGTTCTCACGCCCCAACCCCCAAATGGCCTTTAACCTGGTGACAGGCTTCCTCACCCAGAGCTGTGGTTCAGAACAAGGTGGGGTGACCTCCCCACGCCACCGCAGGAATCAGGCAGCACCCAGCACGTGAAGAGACCCTCCAAGGGGCGGGGGGGACTCTTCCCCTAGGCCTGCTCTGGGGCCCCTGCCTACCTGCCTGCAGCTTGGTGAGGGTTTCCAGTGGTCTCTCGATCCAACTAGACCCTGGGAGGGCCCATTCACTTTTTAAAAATGGCCAAAACCTCCATGCGGTGATGGCACACAACACAGCGCGTTAACAAGACAGGAAACACTTTTGGGCCCAAAGTACACTGAACTGGAAGCACCTCACGCAGCCTAAAGTCAGCTTGGAAGGTTCCAGAACATTTCCTAAACACCTTCATCTCTGAATACACTTTAACTCCTTGGGTCCCAGCAAGGTCTCTGCCTGGTGGTGAGGGGCAGCCAGGGGATTAAGGGCACGGCCCGACCTGACACTCACTCATCCTTGGGCCACAGTCCCCTCAGAGCTGCAGTGAGGATCAGAGGTCAGTGAACGTGGAGAACCTTCTGCAAACACCCGATGTCAGTCCTGCATAAATCTTTTTGTGTGAGTTTCATCTGCATTCATACAGCAAATAGTGGTTATTTTTCAGAGTGTGCTAAGAATGTATTACTCTCTTTAGCAAATAACAGCCATAAATTTTGTTTCCAAAAATCTTTATCTTACTTGACAAGTGGGTGGAGACTGCTGAGCACAGGGACTCTGTTTATCAACACCATAACTTTCTCTGATATTTTCCATGGGAAATGGTCACAAGAATTCACTAACCCTTTGACCATAGTGCTGTCTTCCAAGAACTTGACTTCTACGAGAAAACTCAGAGTAACGCCCACAGGAACTGCCCTTGGGGAGCCTTCCTTTCTCAGCATTTGCAGAGTCTCTGAAGAGCCGCCGTCTTACAGACCCTTGGCCTGGCAGCCCGGCTCTATTCACGTTCTTCTAGCTTGGGAAGTGCAAAATCCTTTCCTTCCTTCCGAATTCGTTTCCTAAGTCTTCACACCCGCAGCAGCCTGCTCTAGCCCTGAGCAAAGTGGAAGTGCTGATCCCACTGCCCACAGGAGGCAGTGCATGGCCCCCAGCCCAGAGGACCCCAGGCTGACCTGGAGGGAGACAGGCCCCAGGAAAGCACAGTCAGTACACCCGGCGTGCCCATCTGCACCCAGGGTCAGCGGTGACAGGTGCCTCTGCCCTCCTCCAAGCTCACACCCAGGTGCGCCCTCCCTTGCTGGGAGCCCTCTTCCTGGGAGCTCATCCTGGGTGTGACTGCCCGGTCAGATGTGGATGCTGGGAAAGGCCTCTGCAGCTGACTGCACAGCTGTGAGCACCCTCCATGCCTCACAGCACCGACGTGGTGCCTGACCCGGTGGGTAACCAAGCTCTTCTCACAGAAGCCCCGAGACACACATCAGTGTCTCTCATGGGCTTCATGGCAAACGAGACAGAGGAGCTCGAGTGGCTTCCAGCAGCTGCACGGCGGTAACGCCGAGACTCGCCCCGCATGGCAGTGACGCCGAGACTCGCCCCGCACGGAAGTCATGCTGAGACTCAACCCTGCACGGCAGTAATGCTGAGACTCACTCTGCCCGTCTCTGCCCCAAACACAGAGCATGCTCCCGACAGCCCCCAGCAGGGTGTCCCGTGGTGCACAACATTCAGCATGTGAGCGTGGACGCAGGGAAGGAACAGAGCTGCAGCCCCCACAGGCCCTGGGCCAGCACAGGCTCTCATCGAGGAAGGCCCGCTGTCTTTCAGGGCAAGCCCCACTGAGGGCTGCCTGCTTTGAAGTGCAGAGCAGTGACTGTCTCTGGCCATTTGGCAGCATCCTTGCGGGCCCTGAGAGAAGCCAGTCAGGAAGCCACACAGCTGTCGGATGGGAGGGATGCTGGCCACAAGAAACACTACAAGGAGAGAGGCCCAGGACACGCCACTGTTTGCACGTGGTGGGCAGAAGGGAGCCTGGGAAAGTGCTGACTAAAGACAGGCCAGTCTGCGGGGGAGCAGAGGGCGGGGAGGAGGAAGGAAGAGGGTTCCTCCGTGCCCACCCCGGCCCCGGTGGCATCGCTGTCCTGGGAGCAGCCTCGTGCCCGCAACAGCTGCCGTGGAGAGGAAGTGGGATGTCTCACTGCAAATGCTTTGGGAAAAACAAGACAGTGTACTTTGTGATCATATAAAACAGCACAATAAAACAGTCGTGGGCACAGGGCCAGTGATTCTGCAGTTAGAGCCGTGTGGACTCGGTCCCCACCTCCGGTGAGGGCGTCTCCTGCACACGGCACCCACGCTTCAGGTTGCACACACGTGCCTTGGACCCAAGTTCACCTTTGGAGGTGTCAATCCCTCCAAGAAAATGTGCTAACCTTGGAGTTTGGGGCCTAGGCTTCCATCAGAGTCTTCCCCACAGAAAGCGAACCGGGACTGGTCCCTCAATAAGCTACCGGCCTCTGGGACTGGTCCCTCAATAAGCTACCGGCCTCTGGGACTGGTCCCTCAATAAGCTACCGGCCTCTGGGACTGGTCCCTCAATAAGCTACCGGCCTCTGGGACTGGTCCCTCAATAAGCTACCGGCCTCTGTTCACAGCAGCACAGGATGAGGACGCCTGGGTCTTGCCAGCCACCACGTTCTATGATCCCAGGACAAACATGATTGCAAAGTTCGTGTGTGTTCCCGGCTTACAAATGGGGAGGTTTATTTACGGCCTCTCCGGATCCACGGGGAGCTGCTCCATGGGACGCTGGACAGCTCAGTTCCCTTGAAAGGATGGCTGCACCATCGAGCATGACTCAACCCAAAGATCCAACCCACAGGGGCCTGGCAGGGACAGCTGTGCTCGGGACGCCGGTGTGCCACTGCCGCTTCTGCGCCGGGAGTCACGCCCCGGCCTCTCCCACTGGGCTCCCAGCCCGAGCTCTGCCCAGCTGGTGTAAGGACAGTAAAGGCAACCAGATGCCCTGACTGCGACCACCACCAACAGTCGCCAAGAGTGCACACAAGCAGAAATCACAGATGCCCCGGCAGCTGCCTGAGGGACAGGCTTCTCCTCCGGCTTTATGCAAGTTGAGCTGGTCTTCGGCCAGACGACCAAGCTCAGGCCCCAAATTCACCTGGGTTGCTCTGAGGTCTGGTGAGACTTAAAGGTCACTTGGACTCCTCCAGTGGCCGGGACACATGTCTCTCTAGTGGACTGGTTGCCTTCCGTGTTGTGAGGACCGGTCAGGCCTGCAGGTTGGTGCCTTCCTCTGGCCTCACTGAGCAGCAACACTCAAGTTCAAACACAAAGCCACCATTTATGGTGGAGCCATGGGCTCTGTAGCCCAGCATGACGCACCTGGCAGACCATGTTCCCGAGACTAATGCTCGGAGCCACTGACACACACCCAGCTCCCCGCAGCCGCCCTGTGCTTTATGCGCCCACACCAGCACCACTCGGCCCTCACATGGGTGCCAGTATGCTCACAGTCACCTACACACAGAGGAGCACACAGTGGGGCCGGGGGTGCTGCCGCGTCCTGCTCTCCCCCAGTCCCAGCGAGCACAGGAGTTAATGACAGAGTGTGGGGCTCAAATGCCCAGGACACACTGTAGCCCTCCACAGCCTCTCAGGGCCTCAGTTTCCACATCTGTAAAATGGCTCAGTGACAGCTGTTACACAGTTGTCGTGAGGATGTAACAACTTCACACATGGAGACCCTGAGAACAGCACTCTCAGGAGGACCCGTGCACGATTCATCTTTCAGACTAACAGACAAGCTGAGCGACGGACGAGCTAAGCGATGGATCTGAGAACGGGAGTGACCAGGAAGGGAACAGTTTCATCATCTGCTGCTGCTATTCAATTGTCAGGGTTGAAATAAATGGAAAGCCGGCCTGCCCGTAAACACTGTCATGTGTTTCCCACAAGTGTAAAAAGGAAGTCAACAGTATCTTCCAGGTGTGGTGGAGACAGTCCAGACACATCCAAAGCCCACTGTGCCTCCCTGAGAGCTCCCGCGTCCGGGCTGCCCTCATTTGGAGTGGGCAGGAATGCCACACTGCAGCCCTCTCTGCTTCTGCAGGGACGGTCAACTTAGCAATTCAGAAAAGAAACAATGTTGACTCAGAGAGTGGCCTTACTGTACTGTGGACAGTTGGTCCTGGATGGGAGCCAGTCCCAGCCCGGCCGAATGTTTGGCCTTTGTATGCTGAGAATCCGGCCACTGCAGTGACCGGCCCAGGCTCTCTGAGGGCTGGCTGGGTCAAGCTGTGTGTTTTCCATGGAGCCCCAAGTTCCAAGGGGAGGGCGTCACAAAACTGGGTCTAGCAGGTTTGTGGACAGATGTGGAGAAAATGTGTTTTCTTATCATAGGCACTAACACTGGAAGGAAAAAAATTTCACCTATAATTTGAAAACGGAGCCCCAGAAAATTAGTAGAACATTAACAAGGCCCAATGCACTTTACTATTTCTTTTGAATATTATACTTTTAATCAACACCCATCAGTCAGAGCAGACAGTGCCTCTGTCAGAGTGAAATGCAAAACTGATACTGTTCTTAACTTATTCCACTTCCAGCTCCCCTTTAAAATTTATTTTAAAACTTTTAAAATGAACCTTTCACTTGGTCAGGGTCAAAATTTACAAGGCGTACACACCAGGTTTGCAATGAAATCACTGGAATATAAAAACCATGGAAGAGTCCAGAGCATTTCCAACATCAAATACGAAACCCTTAAACAATCAGCTTTGCATTGGAGAAACAGCTCTCAATTTTAACCTTAGAAAACAGGGGAAAATGAAGCATGAGGAAACCTGGATGCCTGTCAATCGCTCTGGGGTAAAGCCATAACCTGGGAAGTGCTCAGCATGCCCCAGCTAGCAAGCTTAACGCCCCTTTACTCAGAATCTCAAGAAAGAAGCCATAAGCACTTGCTTCCTAAAAGGGTGTTTTGTTCCTAAATAACAAAGGGAGACGTTCAGCGTTTCTCAAAACGTCTTTAATTAGAGTTTTCCACAGATGCGAAGCTCTCCGGCTCGGGTGAGGGTGTCGTGTGCAGGGCCTGGCACTCGGCTGCCTCTGAGAAAGCCCCGGAGGAGCCTGGCACCAAGTGCCTGCAGACGCCCGGGTGAAAACAAGCATCTGCACAGGTGCGGGCACAGGAGAGGGCTGCGGAGCCAGCACGGAAGACGGCCTCAGAGGAGGCCAGGCCAGGGTCCACCTGCAGGCCTCAGGATGGGCCCAGGAGGAAAGGCCTTGGCCACAGGGCTCCAGCCCCTCAGGCAGGGGGCTCTGGGAGTGGAGAGACCCCGGGGGTCTGAGGAAGCTGGGGCCACAGAGCCCCTGGACCTTGTGTCACTTTTTAGTGATCCTGATGCAGCTGTCAGTGGTCTTCTGACCCCAAAGTTGTAGAAAGAGAAAAGTGTGTGAGAGGGTGCACATGTGTCTGTGTCTGCATGCATGTGGCTGGGCATCCATGTGTGCCTGTGTGTGTATATGTGTCTATGTGACTGTGTGTACATGTGTGCATATTATGCATGTGTGTACATGTCTGTCAGTGTATGACTGTGTACGTATGTCTATGTGAATGTGTGCATGTATGTGTACATGTCTGCTAGTATGTGCCTTTGTGCATGTCTGTGTGTGCCTATGTATGCATGTCTGTGTGTGTGACTGTGTGCATGTACATCTATGTGAATGTGTGCATGTATGTGTACATGTCTGTTAGTATATGTGTGCCTTGTATGTGCATGTCTGGACAGTGTGTGACTGTGTGTACGTATGTCTATGTGAATGTGTGCATGTATGTGTACATGTGTTAGTATGTGTGTGCCTGTGTATGTGTGTGCATGTCTGTCAGTGTGTGTACGTATGTCTATGTGAATGTGTGCATACATATGTACATGTCTGTTAGTATGTGTGTGCCTGTGTGTGTGCATGTATATCTGTGTCTATGGGAACATATGTACATGTGTGCATGTGTCTAGGTAGGTGCGTGTGTGTCCGTGCACACCTGTATCCATGAGTCACCACCTATCTGTGCGGGTGTCCATGTGTGAATGTGTGTGCATGTGCACATGTATTTGTGTGCATGTGTCTGTGTGTGGGAGTGTGCTGCAGCCTCTGTCAAGGCAGGGCAGGGGAGGTCTCAGCCTGGCCATCACCTTCCCCACCAGGCGCCCCCACATTGTACAGCCCTCTCCTCCAACAGGGACCTCCCTTTAGGCCATCCCAACATCTGGGCCTGTGTCCCAGCCAAGTGGCTGTCCCCAAGTGGGGACTCAGAGGGGTTTTCATTTCCATAAAGGGTACCCCTTCCCCAGCTGTTCGCAAAGAATCCACAAGGTCAGGGAAAAGATGCTTGGAGGGCACATGCCGTTCAGGATGAGCCAGCAAGTTTGAAAACGGATGCACCAACATCCCATGCGGAGAATTCCTCACCACCAGCAGTGGGGAGAAGAGAGAGACTGGGACAGAGAGAGAAACACAGAGGGAGACAAAGAAAGAGATGGGGGAAGGGAAACCTGGCCTCGGAGCACAGGCCTGGCCACATGTCGTGCAGGTACGGGTACAGGTGCAGGTTGCTAATACAGGCCAACCCTCAGGGAAGGCCACCAGCCCTTGGTGAATATTGTGCTTTGTATCTCAGATAAAGCCAGGTGATGGGATCAGGAACCACAGCCTGGATGATTTTCCGGCAGGCAGGCTGGGGATCAAAGTGCACAAACAGGCTCCCAGGCAGGCACCGGAGGACCTAGGCGGTAGGGCTGGGCTGGGATAAGTCTCTAGTCTCGGATCATTTCTGGAATCAAGGGGTGATTATGGAGACTTTAGCAGGCCCTGGAACCTGATGGCCTTCAAGGATTTAGTAAAAAGTCACTGGGCCTGGGAAGCTTTAGCAGAGACACCGTGGGGAGTTACCCAGTCTTCTCTGAATTAGAAACTCGGGCAAGGAACCCAGCAGGGAGAGGCAAGGCCAGGGAGGGAGAATAACAATATAAAAAGGAAAACAAGATAAGGAGAAGGTCTGGGCAGTGGAGAGCAAGGAGGCATGTGGGGGTGGCCCAGCCTGGAGGAATGTCGGGGGAGGGGCACAGCTCCAGCAGAGAGGGCTGGGGAGGTGGGAGGAGTGTCCCCTCCAGCAGAACAGGGCTTGAAACCAGCAGAGCGGGCTGGGGAGGTGGGAGGAGTGTCCCCTCCAGCAGAACAGGGCTTGAAACCACAGGTGTGTGGTGAGGGCCAGAGCCTGGGAGGGGTGCTGGGCTTAGTATCCGCCTGCTGGAAGGTGGGGGTCTGCAGAGCAGGCACTTCCCTCACAACCAGGAAGCAGCCCCAGCTTGGGGCAGTGGGACACGCTTCAGGCAGGTTAGCAGGTGGCCAGGTGGGCACAGCGGTTAGCACACAAGTGAGCTTGGAGCCTGGGAGGGGTGCTGGGCTTAGTATCTGCCTGCTGGAAGGGCTGCACAGCGGGTGCTTCTGGGAAGAAGGCGCAACCAGGAAGATGCCCCAGCGAGGGGCAGTGGGACACACTTTGGGCAGGTTAGCAGTTTAGCAGGTGGACATGAAGGTGAGCACACTGGAGAGCTGGCCCCAGCTGTCCCTTCCCTCCCTCGTAGAAGCCTGCCCAGGGCAAACAGCCAGGGCTGGGTGGGTGCTTGTTAACTAACGGCGGCCAGGCACTTCCCACATCCTAAAACGGCAGGGGGCTGGGACCACCTTCCCTACAACCACCCGTGGAGGACCACACATCAGGACCCTGGGCCTGGGGAGGCCAGGGACCCAACGATGCTCTGACAGTCACCATGGCCAGGTCCTCGTCACCTCTTGAGCTCAGGCCACAGCCCTTTTCCTCAATCAGCCTCACTGCACAAAATGTAAAGTGAGCAACATTTCAAAGACAAGGAGCCCCTGGCCTTTGACAGGGAGAAGTTCATGGATGATTTTCATGCATTGGCAGGAAGTTGTGCTTGGACGGTCCCCTCGGGCCGGGGGTCTTCCAAGAGTGTGGCAGAGGATGCAGTGGAGACTAGGGTCCCGGGAGGGGTGGGCCTGGTGTGCTG
The DNA here is from genome assembly GCF_029281585.2 of Gorilla gorilla gorilla. NCBI lineage: Eukaryota > Metazoa > Chordata > Mammalia > Primates > Hominidae > Gorilla > Gorilla gorilla. The sequence continues at coordinate 128,697,502 of NC_073238.2, forward strand.
GAGCCGGCTGGGACTCAAGCCAGCCTCTGGACCCTGCCCCTGCCCCTGCCCCAACCAGGCTGTCCCCAGCATCCACCTGCCAGCAGGAACCGGAAACAGAAACAGAAACAGACAGCAAGCTAATGGCCAGATCCAAAAACCAGAGGGAAAGCGGGTTGTTATCATTTGGCGTGGGGGCTGGGAAGGAGGGCAGAACTCTGGGAACTGAGATGACGCTGAAAAGAAGCCGACAGAGGCTGCTGGGGCCAGGCTGTGAGAGGACGGGAGGGATGCCTCCCGGGCACCAAAGCCACTCAGCCACATGCAGGAGGGTGAGGAGATGAACATGCCAGCACAGAAACCATGTGATGCAACCGCAGTTGTATTAAAGCGATGGGGTCCTGAGTGCTGTTTTCATTTTCTTATCTTCATTTCACACCTTTGTAAATAAAGTTATTAAATTAAAATTGGAAAACCAGGTAGGGGACTGACTTGGGAAGAACAGCACAGTACGTCCAGGCAGCGTCCAGTCTGATTGACATGGGCCCTGCAGGTCCTGGAGGACAGCGAGGAGGGGCTGCGGCCGGGCCTTGCAGGGCTGCGCGGAGCGGGTACTGTGGGGTGGGGGTGACCCTGCTGCCCTCAACTCCCATCACCAGCACGCCCCATGCCACAGTCCCTGTGCACGCAGAATGTTCCGGGTGAGGACACTGTTGGAGGACACTGCACCAGCCACACGACCAACCCCACAGCTGGGCGGCGACTCCGAGCGACCAGGGCACACAGGCCCACCTGCCTCAGCCAGCAGCACAGGCCAGGATTCATCATTAAAGAAACGGGAAAGCAGAGAGGCCGGGGAGAGCGACCAAGCTAGGCTGCGCTGAAGGAGGGCACGGGCCTGTGGGGCTGTGGGCAGCCCCCGGGCAACAGCCCCAGGTGCGTCATCTCTGCAGGGATGAGCTATGTCCACAAGTGCACAGTGGCCATCTGACAGACTCAGAGCTTTCAGAAAGGCAGATCTAAGAGGGGTCAAGTCAACCACTAGAAATGTAAGCGGAAACAGGCCTCCATGGTTCATCCAGAACCACTCTTTCATCTCGGGTGACATTTATTCCACCCCAGGAGAATTCTTTAAAAGGAACATTCCAGCAGAACGGAAAACTTCGCTATGAAATCACCCTGACTTCAGGGCGGGAGGGACATCAACGGGAATCCACACCTTCTCGGACTTTCCAAAGTCACCCGCTCCCGAGCCCGCAGGATAGAGTGGCCAGGCCGTCCTCACACGGCGGCTCCTGCGGGAGGCGGCCCCGGGCGCCCCGCCTTCTCCAAGGACATTCCTAACCGAGGTGCCGGGGCCAGCACCGTCGGGCTCCTGAAAGCACCCGCTGCCTCTAGGAGAGCACCTGGCAGAAAGGGGCCGCGGAGCCGCCCTCCCCTCCCGCATGCGGCCCCGCTCGATTCCTGGAATCTTATTTTTGGACCTGCTGCCGCAAGCAGTTCCCGCCCTCGGCCCTTTCAATTCCTCTTTCGGGAGGGGACTGCTCTCCACCCCTCTCAGGAGGACGAGGCGCGGCCCGGGGGTTCCTCACCTCCAGCCCAGCAGAGGCAGGGCCGCGGGGAAGCGGTTTGGGTTTTAACCATTGTGTTTCTCTCGCACTTTGGAAACGGACTCCCGGCTTCCCCGCGGGGAGGCGTCTGACAGCGAGCGTTTCCCGGACAGCCCCGCAGCGTCTCACCGGCCTGCGCGGGGATCCTGGGGTCGCCGGGGGATGGGCGTGGGGGACGCGGGGCGGGCCGGGGCTCCTGGGACCCTGAGGCCAGGCCTCGCCGGGCGGAGCCGGGGGGCGGCAGCAGCGCTGCCTCTCGGGAGGGGTTGGAGGAGCGCGGGCGCCAGGGGTTCCCCCGCATCCCGCCCGCCGGCTGCTCACCGTCTCGGGGTCGTTCTCGAATACCTCCCGCGCCTCCTCGCGGCTGCACAGCTCCTCCACGCACTCCCTCTCCAGGTGGCCCTGCTTGGCCTCCTCGAAGACCTGAAAGGCGCGGCGCTGCCTGGGCCGCAGGAACTGCGTGGCCTCGCGCGCCGGCAACAGCGCGGCTGCCCGGAGGGAGAGAGGGGGACGCGTCAAGCCGCGCCCGGAGCCTCCTCCCGCCGCCCGGGGACGGGGTCTCGGGCCCGCGGGACTCACCAAGCGCGCACTCCGCGGCCAGCAGCAGCAACAGCAGCAGCTGCGGCGCGCGGCGCAGGGCGGCGGGCCCGGGCGAGAGCGAAGGGGCCATGGCGGGCCGGGGACGCGCGGTCAGAGCGCCCGGGAGACCGAGGCGAGCCGCGGGCGCCGCGGGGCGGAGGCTCCGGTCATCCCGTCCTGGCGGCCCTGAAGGTCACATCGCGGCGGCGGCGGCGGCGGCGGCTGCGGCACCTCAAGCGCTCGGTCTGGGCGTGTTCGGGCGGCTGCGCGCGGGGAGGCGGCGGGGGCGGGACCAGCGCGCGGGCGGGGCGCGGGTTCCCGGGAGGATCCGGGCGCGGGGAAAGCGGAGCGTCCGGGGCGCGGCGGGACTCGAGTGTTTCGGAAAAGGAGCGTCTCCCCAGGCGGTGGTTGTCTTCACTAGCGATGGGGTAAAAGGAGAACGCGATACCTGGTTCAACTTGAGAAGGTACATTTTGACCATATTCCAGGTGTCATGTGAAGATTTAAGCCTCTTTCCAACCCCCACTCCCCCCGAATCTACTGCATCCTTTTTGGAGTCTTCATTCTTAGGCACATTTTGTCAAGACTTAAAACCTACCAAAGAAAAGATACACTGAGGTCAGATCCAATCCCACTGGGGGCCAGCGAATGAAATGCGACCGTTTCCTTTTGTAATCTCTGTTTTTCATAATGATGACATTAAAAATCTTGAGGTTTCCCAGTAGATATTTAACCTGAAAGCAACATTGTGCTTGTCTTCAGAGACCAAGACTTTCTGGCTCTTGTCTTGGAATATTTCGCAAAGTCATAGGCAAAACACACACAAACAAACAGAACCAAAACACAGCAGACCACTCACGGGGGACCGAACCAGGCAGTTAGCCCAGCATCCCCCTGCTGCGGGAGGAGGGAGCTTGGATACTCCTCTCTGGAGAATCCTGCTCTGGAAATCCCCACACCCCAAAATGCAATGTAGAGGGGCAGTGAGTCAGCACCCCACCCCAAATGGATGGCCGTTCTGCTCAGCAGGCTCAACGCTTAGATCCCCAGATCCAGTTTCTTTGCTTTCTGTGATTGGAAGAATGGAATAGGATTGCTGCTAGAAATCTTTGAGGTCACTGGTTTGAAAGTGGGATTATGAGCATGAATTTTTGTTTGTTTGTTTGTTTGTTTTCAGACGGAGTCTCGCTCTGTTGCCCAGGCTGGGGTGCAGTGGCGTGATCTCTGCTCACTGCAAGCTCCGCCTCCCAGGTTCACGCCATTCTCCTGCCTCAGCCTCCCGAGTAGCTGGGACCACAGGCGCCCGCCACCACGCCTGGCTAATTTTTTTTATTTTTAGTAGAGACGGGGTTTCACCGTGTTAGCCAGGATGATCTCGATCTCCTGACCTCGTGATCCGCCCGCCTCGGCCTCCCAAAGTGCTGGGATTACAGGTGTGAGCCACCGCGCCTGGCCGAGCATGAATATGTTAATTTAAGCAAATGAATGTCCCTGGGAATGATCTTCAAAGAGAATTAAAGTGGAATAGAGAAGTCATCTGTCTGCACCTGTGTCTGAACCAGAATGACGAGGCACTTCCATGTCAGCTAGTTACTGGAGCAGGCGGAGTAGGGAGTACCCCTGGGCTTCTGCCCCGAAACCACCACGGCTACTTCAAAACAATATTACATTAATTTTCCTGCTTGTTCTTGAGAAGCACTGGTTTCAAAAATTGGATGGGGTGATACATGTTTTAATCAGTATTTACAAGGCTCCTTAATCACTTCATCAGACAAACAATTCATTGAGCACCTACTATGTGCCAGGCAGTGTAATTCATTGAGCACCTACTGTGTGCCAGGCAGTGTCTGAGGCACTTCTAGCCATTATTTCCTAAGGGTTCCAGCAGCCCATGGATAAACTTCAAAGAGTGTAAGCTCCTAAAAATTGTTCGTATTTTCTGCATATTTTTGTAGTTTTGGAGAAGAGAGTTCATGGAGTTCTTGCCATTCTCAGAATTATTTGATCCCTTTAGGAATGAGCATCTCTAGCCTCTGCCTGTTCATCTGGGACAATCTGCACCTGGGCGTGGGCCAGCTGCTTCAGATCAGTAGGTATCAGAATGAACTCAGTTGGATGGGGCAGTTCAGGACCCCTGGCCTCCTTTTAGTCTGGACCCCACTCTCATTCCTCATATTCTCAATTCACTCTTTCTACTGAGTTACTATCCTAGTAATGACAATGCCTCCTATCATCTAGAGACTTGGTTTGATACAATGCATTCACATACAACTGCTCGTTTTGATTTCTATAACTGGGGAATACAGAAAGCAAATATGCGGTGCAATGGAGGATGTCTCCATTACCCCAGATAACTCCAAAATCCTTCACCTAGTTACCAGTGCAGGAAATTCGTTCGAAGGCAGAAATGGAAAATGAATAAGAAACAATTTGGATGTGTTCCAAAAATGGAGAGTTGTCAGGCACTATATTATACAACCTGAAATATCAATGGTGAAGTAGACAGTTCACCTCCACAGGGGGCAGGAGGTTGGACCCAGGGCAATGGATGTTTTATATGGATGGTTAACCGGTCTGTGGCCATGAGGTGGAAAGCTGTGTACACCTGTGAAGCCATCATCGCAATCAAGTTAGGGAACATATCCGTCACCCAAAAAAGTGTTCTCATGCCCTTTGGTAATTCCTCCCTCCTAAATGTCCCCACCCTACCCCACATCCCAGTTTCTATGCAAAAACCGCTGACCAACTTTCTATCACTATAGATTCGTTTGTATTTTCTAGACTTTTATATAAAAAGAATTATACTGTATGTACACTTTTTTGTCTGTTTTTTTCACGTAACATATTTATTTTCAGAATCATCTATCTTGCTGCAGGTGTATTCCTTTTTATTGCTCAGTAGTATTCCACTGTATGGATATAACACAATTTGTTTATCATTCACCTGTTGAGGGACATCATACTTGCTTCTAAATTTTTACTATCACAAATAAAGCTGCTGTAGGCATTCATGTGTGTGTCCATCGTGTGGACATTGTGTGCACATGTGCTTCCATTTCTCTTGGGGAGATATCTAGGAGCAGAGTGTCTGGATCCCATAGTAGGTATTTGTTTAACTTTTTAAACTGTTTTTCAAAGTGGTTATACTGTTTTTCATTTTCACCATCAATGCATGAGGATCCCAGTTGCTCCACATCCCCACCCATACTTTCTGTGGTCACTTTAAAAATTTTTAAAAATTTTTTTAAAAAAATTTTTAGCCGCCCCATCCGGGAGGGAGGTGGGGGGTCAGCCCCCCGCCCGGCCAGCCGCCCCGTTTGGGAGGTGAGGGGCGCCTCTGCCCGGCTGCCCCTACTGGGAAGTGAGGAGCCCCTCTGCCCGGCCGCCACCCCGTCTGGGAGGTGTACCCAACAGCTCATTGAGAACGGGCCATGATGACAATGGCGGTTTTGGGGAATAGAAAGGGGGGAAAGGTGGGGAAAAGATTGAGAAATCGGATGGTTGTCTGTAGAAAGAGGTAGACATGGGAGACTTTTCATTTTGTTCTGTACTAAGAAAAATTCTTCTGCCTTGGGATCCTGTTGATCTGTGACCCTACCCCCAACCCTGTGCTCTCTGAAACATGTGCTGTATCCACTCAGGGTTGAATGGATTAAGGGCGGTGCAAGATGTGCTTTGTTAAACAGATGCTTGAAGGCAGCATGCTCGTTAAGAGTCATCACCACTCCCTAATCTCAAGTACCCAGGGACACAAACACTGCGGAAGGCCGCAGGGTCCTCTGCCTAGGAAAACCAGAGACCTTTGTTCACTTGTTTATCTGCTGACCTTCCCTCCACTATTGTCCTGTGACCCTGCCAAATCCCCCTCTGCGAGAAACACCCAAGAATGATCAATAAAAAAATAAAAATTAAAGAATAAAAATAAAAATAAAAATAAAAAAAAAGAAACCCTACACTCCACTGGAAAAAAAAATTTTACTCACTCTAATATGTATATAATGGTATTTCATTGTAGTTTAAATTTGCATTTTTCAAATAACTGGTGATGTTGAACAAATTTTATTGTACTTATTGCCATCCAGGTATCTTCTTTGGTGAAATGTCTGTTTCAGTTTTACTTTCTTTTCCTTTACTTGGTGATATGGTTTGGCTGTGTCCCCACCCAAATCTCATCTTGACTTCCCACGTGTTATGGGAAGGACCTGGTGAGAGGTAATTGAATCATGGGGGCAAGTCTTTCCCATGCTGTTGTCATGATAGTGAATAAGTCTTACAAGATCTGATGGTTTTAAAAAGAGGAATTCCCCTGCACAAGCTCTCTGTCTTTGCTTTCTGCCATCTGTGTAAGATGTGACTTGCTCCTCCTTACCTTCTGCCATGATTGTGAGGCTTCCCCAGCCACGTGGAACTGTGAGTCCAGTTAAACCTCTTTCCTTTGTAAACTGCCCAGTCTCAGGTATGTCTTTATCGGCAGCGTGAAAATTGACTAATACACTTGGGATGTTTGGTTTTCCAATTGTTGAGCTGTTTGTTGAGTTTTAAGAGTTCTATAACTATTCTAGAAGCAAGTCCATTATCAGATGTGTGGTTTGCAAATATTTATTTCCAGTCTGCGGCTTGTCTTTTCATTCTATTAAATGTGTCTTTAGCCAGGCATGGTAGTGGGTGCCTGTAGCTTCAGCTACTTGAGAGGCTGAGGCAGGAGGATTTCTTGAGCCCAGGAGTTTAAGCCTGGTCTGCACAATAGAGCAAGACTCTGTCTCCAAGATAAAAAGAAATTAAAGTGTCTTTCAAAGATCAGAATTCTTAATTTTGAAGTGCAGCTTATTTTCTTTAATGGATTCTGCTTTTGGTGTCACATTTGCCTAACTCAAGGTCACAAAGATTTTATTACAGAAGTTCTGTAGATTTCAGTTTTACATTTAAGATGGTGATCCATTTTGAATGAGTTTTTATAAATGCTGAAGTATGAAACAAAGTGTGTATCTGTATGTATGTGCCTAGGGAAATGCAATCATCCCAGCACTGTTAAAAAGACTATTCTTTCTCCACTGACTTGCCTTTGCACCTTTGTCAATAACCAATTGATAATATATGTGCAAATCTATTTGTAGACTCTGTTCTGTCCCATTTATTTGTTTGTCTCTTTTTAAAGTTAATACCACACTGTCTTGACTATAGTAGATTCATAACAAGAATTGAAGTCAGGTAATGTAAATACTCAGGTAGTGTAAATACTCAAACGTTCTTCTTTCTCAAAGTGTGCAGTTGTTTGGTTATTCTGTTTTCTTTGCATCTACATATGAATATTAGAATCAGCTGGTCATTCTTTACAAAAAGCCTGCCAAGATTTTAATTGAGATTGCATTAAATCTATAGGTCAATTTTTAGACAATGAACAGTTTGACAATATTGAGGCTTCTGATATGTGAACGCGGTATATCTTTCATTTATTTAAGTCTTCTTAAATTATCTCCACAGTCTTTCATAGTATTCAATGTACAGGCCTGATATATATGTTATTAGATTTGTTTCTAAATATTTCACTTTCTTTGTCCTATTGTAAATGGCATTATTTATTTATTTATTTATTTATTGAGACAAGATCTCACTCTGTCACTGAGGCTGCAGTGCAGTGACGCAATCTCAGCCCACTGCAACCTCTGCCCCCCAGACTCAAGGGATCCTGCCACGTAGCTGGGACTACAGGCATGCGCCACCATGCCTGGCTAATTTTTTGTTTTTGTAGAGATGGGCTTTTGCCGTATTGTTCAGGCTGGTCTTGAATTCCTGGCCTCAAGCAATCCACCCCCCTTAGCTTCCCAAACTGCTGGGATGACAAGTGTGAGCCACTACACCTGGCCTTTGGCATTGTTTTTGGTTTCAATCTAATTGTTTAAACATTTGATTTTTGTGTCTTTATCTTGTATCACACAACTTTGCTTAATTCAATTATTCTGATTTTTTTGTAGCTTCAGTAGAATTTTTCTTACATAGATAATCATGCTGTTTGTAAATATAGACACTTTTACTTCCTCCTTTCAAATCTGGGTGCTATTTAATTCTTTTCTGTCTGATTGCACTGCCTAATAACCTCCCATGCAATGTTGACTAGAAATGGAGACAGTGTGTACCCTTGTGTTGTTCCTGATCCTATGTGAAAATAATCCAGTCTTTCACCATTAAATATAATGTTAGCTGTAGGCTTTTCATAGATTCTCTTTATCAGGTTGAGGAAGTTCTCTTCTATTTCTAGCTTCCTGCAAATTATGTTTTAAAAATTAGGAATGTGTATTAAATATTATCAAAGTTTTCTTCTGCATCTATTCCATTGAGATGATCATATGGTTTTTTTATTCATTAATATGTGAATTATCTTGATTGATTTTTGAATGTTAAATCAATCTTGTGTCCCTGAAATAACCCTAACCCCACTTGGTCATGATATATCATAGTTTTAAATTATTGATGAATTCAATTTGCAAAAACACGTTAAGAATATTTACATTGATGTTTATGAGGGTACTGATCTGTTGTTTTCTTTCTTTGTCTGGTTTGATATCTGAGAAATGTTGGCCTTATAGAATTGTTAAGTGTTTCTTCCTCTTTAATTTTACCGAAGTGTTTGTGTAGAATTGGTCTTATTTCTTCCTTAGATGATTGGCAAAAATCACAATGATGCCATCAGGACCTATAGTTTTCTTTGTGGGGAGGTTTTTACCTATAAATTTAATTTCTTTAATATATATTCTTTAAGGCTGGGTACGGTGGCTCACGCCTGTAATCCTAGCACTTTGGGAGGCCGAGGTGGGTGGATCACTTGAGGTCAGGAGTTTGAAACCAGCCTGGCCAACATGGTGAAACCCTGTCTCTACTAAAAATACAAAAAAATTAGCCAGGCGTGGTGGCGGGCGCCTGTAATCCCAGCTACTTGGGAGGCTGAGGCAGGAGAATTGCTTGAACCCCGGAGGTGGAGGTTGCAGTGAGCTGAGATTGTGCCACTGCACTCCAGCCTGGGTGACAGAGTAAGACTCTGTTTCTATATATACTTTAATAGATAGTCTATTTCTTTTTTATTGGCTTTGGTAATTTGTTTTTTTGGGGAAGTTTTCCCATTGTATCTAAGTTGTTTACTGTGCTAACATAAAGCTGCTCATAATAGTTTCTCAACACTCTTTGTTGTTGTTGTTTGAGACAGTCTCGCTCTGTCACCCAGGCTGGAGTGCAGTGGAGTGATCTTGGCTCACTGCAATCTCTGCCTCCCGGCTTCAAGCAATTCTCCCGCCTCAGCCTCCTGAGTAGCTGGGACTACAGGTGTGTGCCACTACAGCTGGCTAATTTTTGTATTTTTAGTAGAGACGAGGTTTCACCATGTTAGCCAGGCTGGTCTCGAACTCCTGACCTCAAGTGATTCACCCGTCTTAGCCTCCCAAAGTGCTGGGATTACAGGCATGAGCCACCGCGGCTAGCCCCTCAGTACTCTTTGAATCTCTGTAGATCTGTATTAATGACACCTCTCTTGATAGTGACAATTTGTCTTTTTTATTTATTTTTTGTCATGGTCATTCTGGCTGGAGATTCAACAAGTTTATTGATCTCAAATAACTAGCTTTTGGGTTTATTGATTTTTCTCTATTTTCTCTATTATTTGTCATTTTCTGTTTTCTCATTATACAATTTTTATAATGTTCTTTCTTCTGCCCACAGAAGAAAAATGAAATAAAAATGAAATAAAGTGTGTTTCATTTGCTCTTCTTTATTCAGTCTCTTAAGTAGAAAGCTGAGGTCATTTATTCGAGATCTTACTTCTTTTCTAATGTAGATGTTTATGCTAGAAATTTTCCTTAAAGCCGTGCTTTAGCTGTATCCTACACATTTTAAATCCCACACTTAAGTGAGTCATTTCCATTCAGTTCAGAATATTTTATAATTTTCCTTTTGATATCTTCATTGACCCATGGGTTATTTAGAACTGTGTTATTTAGTTTCCAACAATTTGTGAAGTTTCTAGATATCTTTGTGGTTATCAATGTATAATTTGGCTTTATTGTGGAAAGAGAACATACTGTATATGACTTGAATTCTTTTTAATTTATTGAAACTTGTTTTGTGGCCAGAAGATGGTACATCTTGGTAAACGTCCTGTGTGTTCTAAAAAAGAATGTTTATTCAGCTCCTATTGGATGGAATGCTCTATAAATGTCAACCAGGTCAAGTTGGATGATAGTCTTGTTCAAGTCTACCATATCCTTGCTCATTTTCTGCCTTCTTATTCTATCAGTTATTAAGAATGGACTGCTGAAATCTCCATCTAGAATTTGGATTTGTCTATTTCTCCTTACAATTCAAGTTTTGCTTCATGTATTTTGAAACTTTTTTACTTGGTGCATAAATATTTAAATTACGTACTCCTGAGTAATTGATCCCTTTATCATAATGAGATATAATATTCTTTGCTCTAAAATCTATTTGTCTGATTGTTAAAATAACCATGCCAGCTTTCTTTTGATTAGTGTTTGCATTATATATATATATATATATATATATAATTTTTAAAATTCTTTTTCCTTTATTCTATTTTTGTCTTCATGTTTAAGGTAGGTTTCTTGTAGGTAGCATGTAACTGAGTCTTCCTTTTTTAAATCCAACCTGATATTTGCCTTTTAATTGGGTTATTAGATCATTTTCATTCAATATACTTATTAAAATGATTTGGTCTAAACCTACTACCTTGTTATTTGTTTTCTATTACTCCCATTTGTTGTTTCCTTTCCTTTATTTTATTTTATTTTTTACCTTCTTTTGGATTAACCAAATTTTTTATGATAGAATTTTCTCCCTTGTTGGCTTATTAACTGCAGTTGTTTGTTGTGTTATTTTGGTGTTGCTGTGTGATTTTTATTATACAGCTTTAACTCATTAGAGTCACCTGTTCACTTGCAGCAGTCTGCTTCTATTTCTCTCCTCTCTTTATGTTGTTGTTTTCTTGCATTTTACTTCTATATGTGTCATAAACCTTACAATACAGAGTACTATTGTTTGCTTTAAACAATGTTTTTAAAATATTTAAATGATGAGAAAAAAATATTTACTCATATCTTTATCATTTCCAGCACTGCTATTTCTTTGAGTAGATGCAGACGCAATCTGGTATCTTTTTTTTTTTTTTTTTGTCTGCCTCAGTAAAAACCTTTAAAATGTTCTTGAGCGTATGTGTGTTGGTGACACATTCTTTCAGTTTTTGTATGTCTTTAAAAGTCATTTTTTTTGAAGGATCTTTTTTACTGCAAATAGAATTCTAGATGGACAGTTTCCCCTGTGCCTTTTAATTTCAAAGACATTGCCCTCCCGTATTTTAGCGTATATTGTCTCCAACAGAAATCGGCAATCATTCTTTTCTTTGTTCATCTGTACATAATGTCTTTTTCCTCTGGCTGCTTTTAAGATTTTCTCTTTATCGCTAATTTCAAGAAACTTTATCACATTGTGCCCTGTAGTTTCTCTCAGGTTTCTTGTGCTTGGGGTTCATTGAGATTCTTGGATTTGTGGGTTTCTAACTTTTATATTTGGAAAATTTTGGGGTATTATTTCCTCAAATATTGTTTTCTGTCCCCAAGATGCTCTCCTTATTTAGGGAACTCCAGGTACACATACAGATGGCTGCTTGGAGTTTTCCCAGAGCTCACTAAGGCTATTCTGTTTTCATTGTTTAGTCTTTCCCCCTCTGCATGGGTTTGATTTTAGTTAGCTTCTATTCTATTACTATGCCTTCAAGTTCCCTATTCTTTTGCAATGTCATATCTGCTGTTAATTCTATCCAGTATATCCTTCATCTCAGACAATTTATTTTTTATCTCTAAAGTCTTGCTTTTAGGCATTGTTAGGGCAAAACCAGAGCCGCAGGGAGTCAGGGCAAAAGCTGCCACTCCAGGCAAAGCCTTTGTGAGCACTCACCCTAATGTCCTGTGGATAATGAGATTTTCCACGCTGAGGGATGGAAACGGGAACTATTCCGGACCTGTGAGAGCTGCGGGATTGGTCCCTCTACTCCTTTCAGGTGGTTCTTTTTTTTTTTTTAGAGACAGAGTCTTGCTCTGTCACCCAGGCTGGAGTGCAGTGGCCCGATCTCGACTCACTGCAACCTCCGCCTCCCGGGTTCTAGGAATTCTTCTGCCTCAGCCTCCTGAGTAGCTGGGATTACAGGCACATGCCGCCATGCCTGGCTAACTTTTTGTATTTTAGTAGAGACGGGGTTTCACTGTGTTGCCCAGGCTGGTCTCGAACTCCTGAGCTCAGGCAATCCACCTGCCTCGGCCTCCCAAAGTGCTAGGATTACAGGCATGAGTCACCGCACCCGGCCCAGATGGGTCTTTCTCTGGCCTTGGGTCGTTTCTTCTCAAGGGTGTGGTGATTTAGCTGGAAACTAGAGAGGATCTTCTGCCAATCTCCAAAGTCCTTTTTCTGTGAGGCTCTCTCTTCTCTCATGCCCCTCCCCGTGCCCTGCTGCCTCAGCCTCCTGGTCACCTGGCTCTGCCCCCACTCGAGGGGCCATCGGGCTCTGCCTGGCTTCTCCTCTGAGTGATGTCAGAGCTCTCTCCAGGCCGTGAGCGGGCAGTCATTGGCTCACCTCCAGGCATCTGACGGGTCCTCCGGGTGTGTGACGGGCCTTGCAGGTGTGTGAGGGGCCCTCCAGTTGTGTGACAGGCCCTGCAGGTGTGAGGGGCCCTGCAGGTATATGACGGGCCCTCCAGTTGTGTGACGGGCCCTGCAGGTGTGTGAGGGGCCCTCCAGGTGTTGATGGGCCTTGCAGGTGTGTGAGGGGCCTTTCAGGTGAGTGACGGGCCCTGCAGGTGTGTGATGGGCCCTCCAGGTATATGACGGGCCCTCCAGGTGTGTGATGGGCCCTCCAGGTGTGTGAGGGGCCCTCCAGGTGTGTGATGGGCCTTGCAGGTGTGTGAGGGGCCCTCCAGGTGTGTGATGGGCCCTGCGGGTGTGTGATGGGCCCTCCGGGTGTGTGAGGGGCCCTCTAGGTGTGTGATGGGCCCTCCAGGTGTGTGAAGGGCCCTCCAGGTGTGTGATGGGCCCTCCAGGTGTGTGAGGGGCCCTCCAGGTGTGTGAGGGGCCCTGCAGGTGTGTGATGGGCCCTGCAGGTGTGTGACGGGCCCTCCAGGTGTGTGATGGGCCCTCCAGGTGTGTAAGGGGCCCTCCAGGTGTATGATAAGCCCTCCAGGTGGACGGAGTGCATTGGCCTGGAGGTTCCCTGTTTCCCATCACACAGCTCCTCACCGCTCATGGCCTTGCCTGTCGAGAGCAAGGAGGTCGAGAGTGTGTGTGTTGATGGTGATGGGTGGGAGGGGGCCGGGGTGAGGGTCTGTCTGGTAGTTTTTGGTAAAGGAGTTCTTTCCTGGGGCAGCACCCACACCGGGCCATGTGGGAACCTGAGGCACCGCTTTACCCAGGAAGCCTAGCAGAGAGAGTTTCCTGGGAGGGGGAGGTAAGTGGGGCATTTATCTCACTCCCCATTTTAGACAAGAATGGAGCAGCACAGGCCACGGAGATGAGGCATGGGCTCTGGACTGTGGCGTCAGCCGCCTGGGTGGGAATTCCAGCTCCACTTGCCACCCTCACAGTGGGGCTGGGCCCAAGCAGGTGTCGTCTGAAACCAACAACAGCTGCCTGATCCCCAAGGGAGAGACGTAGCTCCAGCCCCGTCCCAGGAGGCAGCCCGGGGTTGCCAAGCTCAGGGGGAGGCAAAGGCCACACTGGGCCCAGCTAGCATCACCTGTGGGTAGCTGAGCGAGGGTAACAGAGCTGCCTGCCCCGAGGGGCACCACGATGCGGGATTTCCACGTCTATTTGAGCAACATAATTAGCCGCTTCATCCCATTTTCTACTTCTCTGTGTCTGTAACATGGTCTGAGCTCACTCTCCAGAGAAGCACGGTCCCTCCTGTCTGACCCGGTCATGGGATTGGGGGTTGTCACTCAGAACAGCAAATGTGCATCACGCTGCAGGACCTGCTGGTTGGTCGGAAGCAACTGGAAGGTCTGGCAAAATTCTGGTCCAGTGAGGCCTCCCTTTCACAGAGATGGGAGGTGGCCATGTGGCTGGCCCTGCTGCCGCTGCCAGGGCTGCATCAGGGGCACCCGAGCAAGGCTCCTCCAGCAGGACACCAGGAGCCAGGGCCACAGCAACACCCAAGCAACCGTGTGCCCTCTTCTTGGGGTGGGAAACCAGCCAGCTCCACCTGAAATCCAGAGTGCCCAGAGCCTTGAGGCACTTGGTTCCTGACACCTAGAAGTTCAGCTCTTGGGACGTCAGGAAGTGAGGTGTTGCTTTCAAGGACAGGGAAGCCCGTACACTGGCCAGGAGCAGGAAGACGCAGCAAAGCGCAGCCCCAGATGGCTTGGCTGGATCTTTCCATGAAGCTGCTGAGGAAACAGTACTGTCCTGCCTCTGCCGCTTCTGATGACGCCCTGAGGCCAGTCCTCAGCCTGGGGCCTGGGAGTGACTTCAGGGCTGCAGAAGAAAAGAGGTGTGGATGTCACTGAGGTGTGGATGTCACTGAGGTGTGGGTGTCGCTGTGGTGTGGGTGTCGCTGTGGTGTGGGTGTCGCTGTGGTGTGGGTGTCGCTGTGGTGTGGGTGTCGCTGAGGTGTGGGTGTCGCTGTGGTGTGGGTGTCGCTGAGGTGTGGGTGTCGCTGTGGTGTGGGTGTCGCTGTGGTGTGGGTGTCGCTGTGGTGTGGGTGTCGCTGTGGTGTGGGTGTCGCTGAGGTGTGGGTGTCGCTGTGGTGTGGGTGTCGCTGAGGTGTGGGTGTCGCTGTGGTGTGGG